>NC_068444.1:27046931-27646931 GCF_023373465.1 Oncorhynchus keta | reverse complement strand
CACTCGTGGTCTTGTCAGTTCAGCTTTTGTCCAGCATAGGGAGACAAAAGCCAATCATTAACAGCAAGTTAGTCTCATCCAACAGAATATGCATGCTCTGCCCTGTGCACTCCACCCAAGAACAGCAAGTAGACTGTAAACCACATGAATTTACCCCTTAGAAACTGATCTGGGAGCGTAGTATGAACCCTATGACTCCAACCCTACACATCAAATTCTCCAGTGTTCAAAAAAAAAAAAGAGTCTGTGGTCTCATATAGACACCAGAACAGTGTTAAATTAACACACTGTGAGTGCCTTGTCTACCAAGTAAATTGTAGAGTTACCACCCATGACTTTATTGGTTAGTGACAGAGACATGGTTGTTGCATTCATCCATTTTAGGTCCTATTGACTATCCCCAAGAGAGATCCTAAGCGAATATGTCATAAAAACGATCAATTCTTTAACACAATACCATATGTATTTCATAAAGCCTTATTTAGAGGGCCTAGTTTTACCTGGAAACAGGGGCCTGAAACTCATACACAATCACATTGAACCAAAACCACAACCATCATTATCATATTTCCCAGCATGCTCTAATGCAGGTTGATTTTGAGAATTGCTTGATTAAATATATAGGTTTTCACATTTCCACAAACTTCAAAGTGTTTCCTTTCAAATGGTATCAAGAATATGCATAATCTTGCTTCACATCCTGAACTACAGGCAGTTATATTTGGGTATGTCACTTTAGGCGACAAAATAAAATAAAAAAGGGGCGGATCCTTATTAACAATGGAGGATAATTTGATTTCCAGTTTTTAAGTCAACTTTTTTTCTCAAAATGATTGATAAGAAAAGTATAGTCTAACCCATTGGGTATTTAACCATACCCTCATATGCAGCGTCTTGAAATGTACAGATGGACGGATTTATCATAAAACTTCTGACATCCAATTTACTAACTCTGCCCATAACTTTTGGACTTAATATAATAATAATAATATATGCCATTTAGCAGACGCTTTTATCCAAAGCGACTTACAGTCATGTGTGCATCCATTTATAGCACTCCCAGAAGGCATTCATTATTTAGTCATTGTTAGTTTTACCCTTAAGACATGTCTCTGCTGTTGTGCTGTAGAATTTGTGAATTTTGTCTCTTCTATTAAACATTACTTTATACTGGATTAAGCGTACATTTTCGTTAACTGTAATTTCGTTAGTTATGTTCCAACACTCCATCTTGTGCCAATGTCAGTTAGTTTATATATATTTTCTGCGAGATTGTCAGCTCTCTGCAAGGTTTTGTATATCTTACCGTTCATATGACTATCCTTTTCTGACTCAAATAGGACTCCCTCAACATTGCTCTGATGTCAAAAAGATTTCAGAATGAAATTTCATGATATAAAACTTTTAAGTTGCATTTATAAAATAAATGAAACATTGGTCAGCCCACAATTGCTTTTTAATTCTGCCAAGGAAATAATTGTATTTCCTATTAAATTACGGCTGCTGTCCCTGTACAGGGACCAAATCAGCGGAAATTTCAGAGCGCCAACTAATAGTACTCGATACAACTCAAACTTTCATTAAAACACACATGCAGGGTACTCAATTAAAGCTACACTCGTTGTGAATCTAGCCAACATGTCCGATTTGTAAAATGCTTTTCGGCGAAAGCATGAGAAGCTATTATCTGATAGCATGCAACCCCCGAAATAACCAAAGGGGACGTAAACAGAAATAATTAGCGTAGCCGGCACTACACAAAACGCAGAAATAAAATATAAAACATTCATTACCTTTGACGAGCTTCTTTGTTGGCACTCCTATATGTCCCATAAACATCACAATTGGGTCTTTTTTTCCGATTAAATCGGTCCATGTATACCCAAAAATGTCCATTTATGAAGCCCGTCTGATCCAGGAAAAAGCACCTTTTCAAAACGCAACGTCATTTTTTTAAATGAAAAAAGTTGCCTATAAACTTTGACAAAACACTTCAAACTACTTTTGTAAACTACCTTTAGGTATTAATAAACGTTAATAATCAATCAAATTGATCACGGGGCGATCTGTATTCGATAGCAGCAAGTCTTGAAATCATTGTCCATTTTCTCCCTTTCATAACTTCCTTCGGTGTACCCCAAGACAGGAAGTGCCTATTCGTCATCCCACCAAGGATAAACCAGAACTGAATTGCCAGTACTGGCGACATCGTGTGGAAGCTGTAGGCATTGTAAACGGGACTCTATCTATTTTCCCTGGCCATAGACAATTCAGAGACTGGCGGAGGGATATTTTTTTTGTGTTTTTTGTGAACAGTTTTCCTTGGGATTTAGACTCCTAAACACGTTCTGTTATAGTCACAGACATTATTTAACCAGTTTTAGAGACTTCAGAGTGTATGCATTTATTATATTCCTTGCATGAGTAGCAGGACGTTGAAATTTTGCGCGATTTTTAACAAAAAGCTGTGAAAATTCGCAGCCTCCCTAACAAGTCATTTACAGTTTCTATGCCTTTAGTTTTCCATGTGGGCCAATTTATCGGTGGATTCTGAAAAGCTGTCCATGGATTGTTTCATAGGGGTATGTTTTTAGGGAGTGATATTGGTTGTTGTAGAATCCATTTAATTTGATTCTATATTCTATATCTTTCCTTTTTATTCTATGATTTTGATTTGCTCATATAAAGTCTGTTATGACTGTGTCTACTGTTTTAAAGAATGCCTTTGGTGGGGTAAATGGTATTAGCGAAAACAAGTATAAAAACATTGGGAGCCAGGACATTCTAAAAAGGTTTATTCTACATGTAAGATTTATGGAAAGATTGATCCATTTAATTAGATCTGCTTTAATGTTGTTGAGTAATAGGATAAAGTTATTTTTATATATTTGTTGTTTGTTGTCACTTATTAAGCATAATAATGATTTCATATTTTTTGTGGTCCACTTAAAGGATTGCTGTAGATCATGAGTTATTATTTAGAATTTTTTTCTATTGGCATTTTTTTTCCATGTTAGTTTTATATCCTGAGATTTTAGAATATTCAGAAAATATTTTTAACAAGGAGAGAATTTAGTTTTCAATATTACTCAGGTATATCAGGAGAATGTCAGCAAATAAGTTTAGTTTATATTCAAGTTTACCAATACTGATACCGTATACGTTTTGGTCCTGTCTAATTCTTTCTGCAAGTGGTTCAATTGCCAGTGCAAACAGGAGCAGGGAGAGAGGACATCCCTGTCTTGTGCCCCCTTCTAAAGAAAATGTATCAGAAAATATATTATATGAGTATATTTTTGCTTCAGGATATTTATAAAATATTTTCATAAAATGAATTATTTCAGCTGAAAAGTTGAAGGCTTCCTAAGTTTTTATTTGAAAAGGGCATTCAAGATGGTCAAATGTCTTTTCGGAATCAACAGCTATAATTGATAAATCAACATCTTTATTTGCCATTAAAGAGTATACTTTATTTGAGTTTAAACTGTAGTTGTTGGTTGTTGTCTCTCTTCAAAAGTAAAATATCATATTCCTGCTTAAGTTAAGAAATGTTATTTTCTTCTTTACCTTGTAAAGATTTCTTATGGGCTTTTCCTAAAATAGTGCTTTATTTTTCTTTAATTTTAATTTCTAATTCAGATTTAACTTTTGCTGAGTATGAGATTATCATTACCATAATGTATTCCTGAAAAGCATACAAAATAGTGTAGTGTTGACTTTTCTCTGTCCTCTATGTTTACATTTGTAATGGTATTTTTTACATTTGTAAAGGTTAAAAAATGTTTTTCCGGGTCTTGAAGAAGTGCTCTGTTCGTTCTCCATATTCTTCCGCTAAATGTATTTTCTGTTGTTGTAATTAAGCATGCATGATACAGGAAATTATCCAATATCACTGTCATGGATTTTTGAACCTACTATATTTTTGAGTGCATTTAAAAAAATATATATAAATAAAAGGAGTACTCTTTTGTAATTGGGAATAGTAATCTCCAGCTGTCCTGTAAATTATTTGTAGAGATGAAAATGTGCAGCCTCTTTGGAGGTTCCTTGAATTAGCCTTTTTTATTGCTGTGTTGGTCTAACTTGCTGAATGTGTGATTTTGGTCACTTGCTAAAATAATAGTTCCCGTCTGGATTTGATCTAATATTGCTTGAACTATATCTGAAAACATCAGATTTACCCATGGGAGGATATACAACGCAATAAATGTGTATTTTCACCATGTAAGGTATAATTCAAAATTAGAAAACAGCCTTTTTGGTCTGTGCGCTGGGATATAAGGGAAAAGGGTGTATTCTTGTTTACCAGTATGTCTACACCTCTGCTGTTACTACAGTGGGTGGCAGCATAAGCCTCTCCAACCCATCACCTCTTTAACGATCCCGAACAGTCATTCTGATTCCAATGCAAAATAGTCTTTTGAGAGACTAAGATTTTACCCAGAATATTTTTGGGGATGGAAATGCTCAAAATTTGAGAAAACATACCTTTTCTCTCATGGCTAACTACCAGGAACTTGGATGCAGTGTTGCAGTAAAATCATCTCAAGCTAATTCGGTGATATACAAAGAAACTCAAACAATATTGAAATTGCATCAATTTCAACAAAACATTTTTTTATGCATCTCCCAATTTGGCATGTCTCTTGTGATGCAGTTCACAGCAGCACTGATGGATGTGTTGACATGACAACAATGTCAGAGTTTTGAACGACCCTTCTCCTCTTTTGTTCCATGCTGGCTGCTAGCTAACACCAGACACAGATGAAAAGGGAAACATATAAGTATCTTTGCCATAGATGAATAGTGTAAACCTTTCATTATGATTGCTAACATCCTACAGGGTACATACACCCTTGTGTACGGGTTCGAGGCCCCTGTGTTAGAGTAAAACTAGGCCCTCAAAATAAGGCCTCATTAAATACAGTATGTAAGGTAGTTTGTTAAATAATAACAAAAAATGATGATAACATGTAGGATCTCACTTGGTAATGTCCATAGGACCGAAATGGATGAATGCAACCATGTCTCTGTCACTAACAAATAGTCATGAGTGGTAACTCTACAATTTTCTCGAAAGACAAGGCACTCTGTAAATATTTTAATAAGGCTTTACACCAACCAGTGTGCTAATTTAACACTGTTCTGGTGTCTATATGTGTCCACAGACCAGTGTTCCCTGTGTGTTCATTTAAGTGTGACGCTGCGCCATGGTAGAATCATTGCTGCCACACCAAAATAAACATTATATTTCTACCAAACATATGTTCAATAAAGTTCTGTAAAGCATACTCGCATTCCTTGGTAAATAAATAATCTGTCTGGGTTCAATACAGTTCTGAAGGCTATTTAGTTCTGTGAGCTGTGACAGGCAGCAAGCAACTCAAGAAACACGCACCAGTTACCAGTGTGCAATACAGACGCTCTGCGCAAGAAACACAATTCACTTGAATCACTTCAGAATGCACCTGCGCACAATACATAAGCTCTGTGGCGCGAAACACAATTAACTTGAATCACCTCAGAGTGCACCTGTGTGAGAAACTGAAAGAAAGGTACATTAGCTAGCCAACTAGTTAACTACATAAGCTAGCTATAGCCCAAACACTCTACTAAACTTAATTTCGATCTATAATATTGCTGCCACAAATGTAACGGCAATTAGCTATCCAATATTCACAAGGATGTTGATGATAGAAACATGGTTAACTAACGTTACTAGTTTAGCAAGTTAGCTAGCTAGCTAGATTAATCGGCTGGACAGTCCAGCCTAGACTATATTAACCGGCACCCAGGGACAGAGCATTGAATGGAAAGTGTCAGGGCTCATGCAATGATGGCAAAATTGTTATATTGAATACTTCCATTTCTCAAAATGCCTTCTAATGTAAAAGATCTCAGATTGTTCACTAACCATGGCTCAATAATAACACATTATGTCTGTTGCTGTTCACAGGCTCCTCATTCATGGTTGCATTCGAGCCAACCACAGTGCTAGAGCATGAGGCCGTCATTGGGGGTTTTAAATATCTGTACCATCTAACAAAGCGGGAGCAGGCCCATCACACAAACTTCCCAGAACTGCTGGACATTGCTGAATTGCTGGGTTTGGTACTATTTCACAAAGCTCAAGGTGAATGAGTGCTCCACAATTCTGTGTTTTTGTTCATATTTATTTCACTTGATATTTAAATGTCACCAGACTTACTTCACATTGTTCTCATTTACATGAAGATTGGCAAGAACACAAACTACAGGTCACACATAATAGTGAAAGAAATGTTGAAGATGCTGGCTCAAGTTGTGGAGGAGCCGATCCTACGTGCCATTCAGACATCTGTAGCCATTGGCCTGGAGGCTGATGAAACTACAGATGTGGCAACTAATAAGCAGCTGGATTTACATGTCAGGTGTATATTTCAATAAGAGTTACAACATTATTTTGAATAGTGATATTCTACAGTCACACTGCATCCATGAGTAATAATGAAATGGTTTATGGATTTGTGTATGTTTTCTAGATACATGGACCAAGAGGGACACCTTTAAAACTAGTTCCTGGTCCCTGATGGCCAGGCAGACACCATCGTTGCCACCATCAAGGAGGTGCTGCACATCAAAAAGATACCAACAGAGAGATTGTACGACCTGGACACTGATGGGGCTGTGGTGATGACTGGTATGGACACAACACTAAGTCTTATGTAATACCCTTGGTAGAACAAAGTATTGAGTTTATTTTTTATAATTAATTGGTAATTTACAAGTGAATAGGTTTGTTTACTTTTAAGTTTTGACCAATAAGGTCGCTTGTTAGGCTGTGGCCAATGGGAGAGTTGACCTGGTTAACGGAAGGCCTGGGGAAAAAAGAGAAAGACGTTGAGAAAAAGGATGGACATTACATTATGACCGTTGGCGAAGAAAAATGACAAAAGATGACAAAAATAGAACAAAACCCATACCTACCCAGTTAAGAAGGGAAATACCGATTTTATTTTATAAGAGAGTTATCGTTTTGTTAAGACAGACTTAGTAAAGACTGAAGCTACTATTTACACTATGTCTTCAAACAGGACAACATAGTGATGTGTCAAAACAGCTAAAGGATGCCTTCCCGTGGATGGTGTCTGTGGCTTGTCCTGCCCACCATCTTGCTCTGGCCTGATTTGCTGACATCCCCTATATGAGATAATGTATCACATTCCTTCGCTTGGCTACTCTGGTCTCATCTTGTTTACCTCACAGTAAAGTCTAGGCAACAAATAACATTGGATTGCTTTCCTTCATTTTTTGCTATGAGTTTGGTTCACATTAAACCCATTTTTTATTTTATATACAGACACTGATCATGTAGATCATATTCTTTGTTGTTTAATTAGTACAGTTACAACCTGAATTTCAAGATGGGATCCAGCCTAAAAGCCACTAGAAATTAGCGATAATAGAGATAATTTATTCTCTATTTTGGGGTTAGGTCGGGGTGTGACTAGGGTGGGCATTCTAGTTTTATTATTTCTATGTTGGCCTGGTATGGTTCCCAATCAGAGGCAGCTGTCTATCATTGTCTTTGATTGGGGATCCTATTTAGGCAGCCTTTTCCCACCTGTTTGTTGAGGGATCTTGTTTTTGTGTAGTGCCTGTGAACACTGCATTGACGGCACGTTTAGTTTGTTCTGTATTGTTGTGCTCAGTTTCACTTATTAAACATGTGGAACTCTACTCATGCTGCGCCTTGGTCCGTTAATTCTGCAGACAATCGTGACACACACATATATATATTTAATTATTTGCGTGTTTCAGTGTCCCAAAAATGTGTCACCTTTAGGGCCCTCACCAGTTTGCATCCCTGCTCTACGCTTTCTGTGCCACGTACAGGTAGGCCTAGATGTATTGTAGATTATAGTGGACTTCAAATTAAATAATGTACTATGTTGCTATTACTGCTTTCAGTGTCTCAAAACTCTACTTGAGTGGTCCACGATGTAGCTTTTAAAACCTGTTTTGTATTGTCAATTGATGCATCATTGTTGAGTGACAAACCTTTCTAACTCTACAGATTTGTGGCAGCACTTTACCTGCTGGCGGACGTGCTGCCTCACCTGACGTGGCTTTCAAATTATATTCCAATTAGAGGATGTAAACTTCCTGCCCATAAAAGAGCAGGTACATTCTTTTCTATCTTCATATTCAAACATGGGCAAATGTCTCAGTTTAACAGAGTCAAAGGACAGCACTACTCAATGAAATATTTAAGAACTTCTGACACTTCATTATAATTACTTCAAGCAAAACAACTCTTTTGCTGTAGGTCCCTGTGACAATGGCATCACTCCTCGCCATAAAACATTCTGGTGATTCCCAGCCCCCGGGGTCATTTCTGAGCTAACTCCACCAGGACCTCGATGTCCCAATGGGTCTGGGCGCATTCAACATCAAGGAGGAGGAGAGGGAGAGGCCAGGTGGAGACCAAGACCAGGAAGCAGTTCTGAGCTGGGTTTAGAGAGGAGGTAAAAACATTTATTTTCAAATTTTGTGATAAAACCAATGTTACATTGTGTGTGTTGGATAAACTAAAACAAACAGCTCTTAATCACTTATTTTCTGCTTTGTGCTGTAATTAGGTCATGGATCCATATATTGTTGGCCTCCAGGACAGCCTAGACCAGAGGTTCCAACACCGGGAGATTCTGGGGGCCTCCAGGACAGCCTAGACCAGAGGTTCCAACACCGGGAGATTCTGGGGGGCCTCCAGGACAGCCTAGACCAGAGGTTCCAACACCGGGAGATTCTGGGGGCCTCCAGGACAGCAGAGACCAGAGGTTCCAACACCTGGAGATTCTGGGGGCCTCCAGGACAGCAGAGACCAGAGGTTCCAACACCGGGAGATTCTGGGGGCCTCCAGGACAGCAGAGACCAGAGGTTCCAACACCTGGAGATTCTGGGGGCCTCCAGTATAGCCGAGACCAGATGTTTCAACACCTGGAGATTCTGGGGGCCTCCAGTATAGCCGAGACCAGATGTTCCAACACCTGGAGATTCTGGGGGCCTCCAGTATAGCCGAGACCAGAGGTTCCAACACCGGGAGATTCTGGGGGCCTCCAGGACAGCCTAGACCAGAGGTTCCAACACCTGGAGATTCTGGGGGCCTTCAGTGTGTTGGGAACTCAGTCTGCGTTCTCCAGTGAGAGGATAAACCTGATCCTCCTCACCAGGCAGTTTGTGCAAGCGCCAGAGGCTGCTGTGCTCCAAGAGTGGCCCTCTTACAAGCAACATGTGCTAGTTGGAGCATTCACAGTATCGAATGAGTGTGACAATCTTTTGAAGAGAACATTTTAGGCCAGTTTTGCCCAACCCTTTTTCCTGTTGAACTACCACTCTGTTGGCTCTTCTTTAATGCTGTACATCTTTTTGTTTTTAATGTATTTCAGGGGTTGAATCAGCTGACGGCAATGACAAAGCTGGCCTCGCAATTTGAGTGGGGCAGCTCTACCCCTGCCTTAGCCAGTTGGCAGAAATTGCACTGACTATACCAGTGACTTCCGTTAATTGTAAGAGGGACTTCTCTGCAATGAAACGAGTAAGAACATTTAAATGTGAAAGTAGATCCTCTTTGTCCCTCTCCCTTCTCTTATTGTTCTTTCTGTTATTGCAGGTCAAAACAGACTTGAGGAACAGACTGCAGGGAGAGCATCTAGCCGCCTGCATGCGGCTCTCCATCAACGAAACACAACCCAACCAAGCCGCATAGCTTCTTAACACAGCGCGCATCCAACCCAGAAGCCAGCGGCACCAATTATGTCGGAGGAAACACCATGCACCTGGCGGCCTGGTTAGCGTGCACTGCGCCCGGCCCACCCGGACTACACTAGGCCAATTGTGCGTCGCCCCATGGATCTCCCGGTCGCGGCCGGCTGCGACAGAGACTGGGCTCGAACCCAGAGTCTCTGGTGGCACAGCTAGCACTGCGATGCAGTGCCCTAGACCACTGCGCCATGCTAACACATTTTCCAGAGGAAACACTACCACAGTCGCAACACTTTCAGTGTTGTTTTAACACTGTGTTCATTTTGCAATGATTTTTAACACTGGAGAATTTGCGGTGTAGATTTAAACCATCAAACAACATCTAACATCATTAATGGGTTAACCTGTCACATCACAGTAAATCAAAACAACAGTTTGAGTGTCCCCAACCATTACAAAATAGACTGGGACAATGAGTGCCCAATGGCACAGACAGTCCTTAATTGAAGCGAGACAGTCAATTACCCCAAACCAGCAGCCATAGCAGCAGCCATAATTGATCTCCTTTGATCTAGACATTTTCAGAATTTGTCTCGGTGGCATGTCTACGATCCAATAACTGTGAGTGTATGTGTGTCTCAGTGAGCGATCTCTGCTTCCATACTCAGGTGAATGTGTGCTGACTGAGCAGGCTGGGTAACGCTTGCCTGCACTCTGTTGCTGCATTCTCTTGAACCTTCGGGGCATGTCTACAAGCACAGCATAATAGGATCTGAACTCTACTGGGTTATGGAGCTAGCTGAGGCTGGAGAGAGAAAGACTACTTCTCACTGCCCTGACCTAAAAACCACCTCTCCTTCTTGGAGACCTTACTGAACACCATAAGGGAGGGATGGAGGAGGAGGGAGCGACAGAGAGAGTGTGAGTACAAGACAGAAGGGGATAAAGGTAGAGAGGAAGAGACAGAAACAGGGAGACAGAAAGGTCAAAGCAGGTATCATTGACCCGATGCTGCTGGTGATGAGTATTACCTGCTGGAATGGGTTGGGGAGTGTCTGGCTGCAGTACAGGTAGTAATGCACTATATCTGTAGAGAACAGAGAGAACACCAACAAGTCAGCAAGACTCAGCAATAACATTGATCTCTTTAAGTATAATGTGATTACAGCCCGGGGTGGGTATAAACACCTTGTAATTACAGGTTCATTAAAGTGACATCAAAAGCATAGCTTGTCTTTAACTCACCAGAACTGACCAGGTCTTTGGTCTGGTTCATGATGAACTTGTCTGGGATCACACAGAAGTCACTGGTGCCCTGAACACAAGAAGAAAGGACATTTTTAAAAACCACAAAACTAGTGTCAAAGTAGTCTATCAAACACACACCCCCTCCTGTGTTTAATAGGAATACGTACAGGTCTCTCGGGGTTCAACTAATGAGCCTCTATATACCACAGATGAAAAGATGCCTATTTTTGCCTCTTCTCCAAATCCAACTGTTTGTGAGTATATTGTTCCATAAAGCCTATAGAGAGAGAGTGTGTGTGTGTGTGTGTGTGTGTGCTTCATACCGGCCGCTCTGCTCCGTCTATAATTATTCTTGTGAAGGAATTCATTATGCATTAATGTATTATGTGCCCCGGTGTTCTTTTACTTCAGACGGCAGGAGTTTCCCTCCCTTCATTAGTGTCACAACATCACAACAACTGCAGCATCAGCAGCAACACATACACACACACAGTCATGTACAGCTAACCTTGTGGGGACACACAATTCAGTCCCATTCAGAATCCTATTTTCTCTAACCCCTAACCTGTACTCCTACCCTAACCTTAAACCAAAAACCTAATCCTAATCCTAACCCTTAAACTAACCCTAGCTCCTAACAGTGACCCTTAACGTCATTCTAACCCTAACACTAATTCTAACCTTAATCCTAAATCACCTAGAAATAGCATTTGACCTTGTGGTGAATTGGTCAACTCTTTGTTTGTTTACTATTCTTGTGGGGACTTCTGGTCCCCACAAGAATAGTTAAACACATCCACACACACTTTTTTGGGGCCTATAAAAACAAGCCTGGGTTGCTTAGAGGCAAACTGAGGTCATGATGCTTATGTTTGGAACAAATCACAGGGGTGCTCTATGGTGTGCCACTTCCTGATTCTACACCATTCTCTTCACATTGTTTGTTCCAAGATGATCAGATAGATTCATTCCATTTTTCCATTCCAAGGGAGGGGGTATCCATGATTACATGGTCAAGGGGGGCCTGATCCTAGATTTGTGAATGATATAGTATCTACTATATAATCCTTCTCTGTGCCTGGGAGCGTGTGCGCATGCGTGTATATCACAACCGGCCGTAATCAAATCAAACTTTATTTGTCACATGCGCCGAATACAACAAGTGTAGACTTTACCGTGAAATGCTTACTTACAAGCCCTTAACCTCTCTGTGCACCGAACCCGTTAGTTAGCGGGATGAAATTCGACAACATACGGTGATTGCTACATAAATAGTCATATTAAACATTCATGAAAATACAAGTGTCTCACAAGTTTCGAAAGCCAGGAATCTTGCTAATCCAACTGCGTTGTCAGATTGAAAAAAGGATTTACTGTGAAAGAATACGATGCGATTATCTGAGGATCGTGCCCCATAAAAAAATACTATTTCAACCAGCACAGACGTAACAAAATCACAAACTGCAATAAAATAAATTGTTTACCTTTGATGATCTTCCTCTGTTTGCAATCCCAATGCTCATTGTTACACAATGAATGGTCTTTTGTTTGATAAAATCCATTTTTATAGCCTAACACGAAACATTTTGTGAACCGCTTGTGTCGTGAATTCCGTCTCATTCCATTTTCGACGACGCATTTGATGTAAATACACACACTAAAACGTGACTTTTCCAGTCATGTTTGGTTTCATTGCAATCAACTGGTTTGTTTGTAACACACAAACCAGTTGTTTGTAACACAACCAAACATAATGGGTAATTTCGCAGGACGTATTGACCGAAAGAAACCAACAAGTAATGACATCATTGTGCACCAATGATTTGACCGCTGTTTCGTTGATTGACTGTATTTTAACCCAATGACCACTGATCAGTATGACGACTAAGTCAGAGAAAGCTAAATCTAAGTCTAGATATACAGATGTACACACAATTTTAGAAGAAATTGATCGGGAAAGTGAGACAGAGATTGTTGGAGGACGATTCATTTAGCGATTCCCAAATGGAGGAATATTTTTTGAACGGAGAGGACATCGTTTTAGACTGGTAAATTCTTCTCATGCTAATGCCATTGTTTGAAATGAATAATATAAAATATTATTTGTGATTTTTAAGCAATATATAAAAATGTAATGTAATGAAATGTGAGATGTGTGTGTCTGCCACCCCAATCACCCCCACATGAAATAGCCTATTTGAGGCTGTTGAGGGGAGGGCAGGCCCACAACAATGTCCAAAGTGAAATGGAGACAGTAGATACAGCTGGTCTGTTGTAATATAATAAAGACAGTAGATCTAGCTGAAATGTCATAATAAAATGAGACAGTAGATCTAGCAAGTCTATAATAATATATTCAACCTTATGTTCCCTGTACTCTATATCTCTCTATATATCTGTTTATTACGTAGAATGTATGCACACATGACTGTAAGTCGCTTTGGATAAAAGCGTCTGCTAAATGGCATATATTATATTATTATTATTATTATTATTATTATTATTATACCTGTTGATACAGGGCTCATATGTGAAACTATTCTAACTGAACATTACACTGACTTCGAATGGGAGCCCCCAGTGCCAAGGTGTCCATCCCCCACTGAAGCTGGTTCATCCAGCTCCTGCCACAAGTGGTGTTCATCTGCCCAAATGTATTTCTGCAGGCATGGATGTGCCTCAGGGCCAAAAGGGCACAGCATGGAGGCATCACTGTGTTCTTTGCTAAATGAAGTCCCCCATCCCCTGCACCACATGCTTGGTGACCCTCTGCTTTACAGAAGAAAGAGACTGTTATGGCACCTGGCATCAGCAGAACAAAATTGTGTAGAGGACTGAGGGTCTTCCAAAAATTGCAAGTGTTATTTTGTAAATGTGTATATATATTTTTTTCATGTTTTTTCTCAAAACATTTTTTTTTTGGGGGGGGGTGTTAGAATATCATTTTGGTATTTTGTATATAGTTATTCCATCCATTATTCCATTCCATTCACCAATTTGGCCACTTGGGTACATTTGGGCTACTTGTGTGGGACACCTGAGTGACTTCATGATAAATGTCATGTAGCACACTCATTTTGGAAGTTATCATTCTGAAACTTTGCACAAGTACTGTTGCCCTCTTATGTTTTTCACTGAAATTGTCCCCATCATCCTATCTGAATGTCTGTTTGGTCTTGTTCATTTTAAAGATAATGATACAACAATAAAAATGAATGTCATTGAAAATAAGAATTTGTTCTAAACTGACTTGTTTACTTAAATTAAAAAATATATATTATAAAGATTGTATTATATTAACACCTCATTGAAAGGAAGCAGAGTAGGTACTGTAGATCTCATAGAAAGCTATGAGCTGCTGTATCCAGGCCTGGCTGCATGGTGTGGCCCAGTTAAATGAGATGTGTGTGTGCGTGTGCGTATGTGTGCGTACGTGCATGTATGATCAAACCCAGCCTTGAAGTCTCAACCTAAACTACAGTGTAACGGCGTTCTTCGTTTGTCGAAAGAGAGTCGGACCGAAATGCAGCGTGGTGGTTACTCATGTCTTTAATGAAACAAATGACGATACATAAAATAACTTAATCAATACAAAAACAACAAGCGGAACGTGAAACCTAATTACAGCCTATCTGGTGAACACTACACAGAGACAGGAACAATCACCCACGAAATACACAGTGAAACCCAGGCTACCTAAATACGGTTCCCCATCAGAGACAACAAGAATCACCTGACTCTGATTGAGAACCGCCTCAGGCAGCCAAGCCTAAACTAGACACACCCCTAATCAACCACAATCCCAATGCCTACAAAACCCCCAATACGACAACACAATAAACCCATGTCACACCCTGGCCTGAACAAATATATAACGAAAACACAAAATACAATGACCAAGGCGTGACAGAACCCCCCCCCTAAGGTGCGGACTCCCGGATGCACCTCACAACCATAGGGAGGGTCCGGGTGGGCGTCTGTCCATGGTGGCGGTTCCGGCTCGGGACGTGGACCCCACTCCATTAATGTCATAGTTCCTCCCCTTCGCGTCCTGGGATAATCCACCCTCGCCGCCGACCATGGCCTAATAGTCCTCACCCAGAACCCCACTGAACTGAGGGGCAGCTCGGGACTGAGGGGAAGCCCGGGACTGAGGGGAAGCACGGGACTGAGGGGAAGCCCAGTACTGAGAGGAAGCCCAGTACTGAGAGGAAGCCCAGTACTGAGATGAAGCTCAGGCAGGTAGTTGGCTCCGGTAGATCCTGGCTGGTGGATCTGGAAGATTCTGGTTGACTGGCAGATCTGGAAGAGACTGGTTGACTGGCAGATCTGGAAGATCATGGCTGACTGGCGGATCTAGCTGCTCTATGCAGACAGACAGCTCTGGCTGCTCCATGCAGACTGGCAGCTCTGGCTGCATCATACAGACTGACAGCTCTGGCTGCTCCATGCAGGCTGGCAGCACCTTGCAGACTGGCAGCTCCCTGCAGACTGGCAGCTCCTTGCAGACTGACAGCTCTGGCTGCTCCATGCAGGCTGACAGCTCCTTGCAGACTGACAGCTCCTTGCAGACTGGCAGCTCCTTGCAGACTGACAGCTCTTTGCAGACTGGCAGCTCTGGCTGCTTCATGCAGACTGACAGCTCTGGCTGCTTCATACAGACTGACAGCTCTGGCTGCTCCATGCAGGCTGGCAGCACCTTGCAGACTGGCAGCTCCCTGCAGACTGGCAGCTCCTTGCAGACTGACAGCTCTGGCTGCTCCATGCAGGCTGACAGCTCCTTGCAGACTGACAGCTCCTTGCAGACTGGCAGCTCCTTGCAGACTGGCAGCTCCTTGCAGACTGACAGCTCTTTGCAGACTGGCAGCTCTGGCTGCTTCATGCAGACTGACAGCTCTGGCTGCTTCATACAGACTGACCGCTCTGGCTGCTCCATGCAGGCTGGCAGCACCTTGCAGACTGGCAGCTCCTTGCAGACTGGCAGCTCCTTGCAGACTGACAGCTCTGGCTGCTCCATGCAGGCTGACAGCTCCTTGCAGACTGACAGCTCCTTGCAGACTGGCAGCTCCTTGCAGACTGGCAGCTCCTTGCAGACTGACAGCTCTTTGCAGACTGACATCTCTGGCTGCTTCATGCAGACTGACAGCTCTGGCTGCTTCATGCAGACTGACAGCTCTGGCTGCTTCATGCAGAGTGGCAGCTCAGGCTGCTCCGAACAGGCAGGAGGCTCCGGCAGCGCTGTAGAGGAGGAAGGCTCTAGAAGCGCTGAACAGGCGGGAGACTCCGACAGCGCAGGATGGAAGGAAGGCTCTGGCTGTGCTGAACAGGCGAGGCGCACTGAAGGCCTGGTGCGTGGTGCTGGAACTGGTGACATTGGATCGAGGACACGCACAGGAAGCCTGGTGTGGGGAGCTGCTACCGGAGGACTGGTGTGTGGAGGTGGCTCTGGATAGACCGGACCGTGCAGGCGCACTGGAGCTCTTGAGCACCGAGCCTGCCCAACCTTACCTGGCTCGATGCCCACTCTAGCCCGGCCAATACGAAGAGCTGGTATGAACCGCACCGGGCCATGCACCCGCACTGGAAACACTGTGCGCTCCATAGCATAACACGGTGCCTGCCCGGTCTCTCTAGCCCCCCGGTAAGCACAGGGAGTTTGCGCAGGTCTCCTACCTGGCATAGCCATACTCCCTGTAAGCCTTCCTCCAATACATTTTTGGGGCTGACTCTCAGGCTTCCATCCGCGTCGCCGTGCTGCCTCCTCATACCAGCGCCTCTCCGCTTTTGCCGCCTCCAGTTCTTCCTTGGGACGGCGATATTCTCCAGGCTGAGCCCAGGGTCCTTTTCCGTCTAATATCTCCTCCCAAGTCCAGAAGTCCTTTGATCGCTGCTCCACACGATTAACAGGGAGAGTTGGCTCAGGTCTGACTCCTGACTCTGCTACTCTCTCCCTGAGCCCTCCCCCAATACATTTTTGGGGCTGACTTTCGGGTTTCTTTCTGCGCCGCCGTGTCTTTCTCTTCGACTCCATTCTCCTATAGCCCTCTTCGCACTGCTCCAGCGAATCCCAGGCGGGCTCCGGCACTCTCTCTGGGTCGACCGCCCACCTGTCTATTTCATCCCACGTCGTATACTCCATACTTCTGCTGTCCATAACGTCCTCCCTTCGCTGCTCCTGCTGTTGCTGCCTGTAACCACGTCACTCGGTCCGTGTGTGGTGGGTGATTCTGTAACGGCTTTCTTCGTTTGTCGAAAGAGAGTCGGCCCGAGATGCAGCGTGGTGGTTACTCATGTCTTTAATGAAACAAATGACGATACATGAAATAACTTAATCAATACAAAAACAACAAACGAAACGTGAAACCTAATTACAGCCTATCTGGTGAACACTACACAGAGACAGAAACAATCACCAACGAAATACACAGTGAAACCCAGGCTACCTAAATACGGTTCCCCATCAGAGACAACAAGAATCACCTGACTCTGATTGAGAACCGCCTCAGGCAGCCAAGCCTAAACTAGACACACCCCTAATCAACCACAATCCCAATGCCTACAAAACCCCCAATACGACAACACAATAAACCCATGTCACACCCTGGCCTGAACAAATATATAACGAAAACACAAAATACAATGACCAAGGCGTGACATACAGCCTAAAATAAAACATACAATATTGACTTGGAATCTTTCAGTTCGATTGTAGCCTGCGTTCAGCAACTAGCCTTTTGCCTTATGCATTTTCCATGATCCACAGCCCCAAGTCAAATCTGGGGGGGGGACAACAACAAACAAACTAAAGAGAAAGGGAACACGACAAGCCTTAGGCATGTGGTGACTCAAACACAGCAGCATCTATTCATCTTCCTGTATTCAAACCAGAAATTCACATGCATTCAGTTTCTCCAGGATATAAACAGAGATACAGTCATATGAGTAATCGCTCTCATTTGAGATGTGATGGAATTTCAAGACCTGAATAGGACCATCATTCATCACATCATCCCTGACATAACATCATTGACCAGTTGGTTTTATAAATGATGACTCATGATCTGGTTTACTGGTTACTGTAACAGCTGTTTAGTAGTAGTTATGGGGCTGAGTTATATTAAGTTAATTCACGGCTGATAGGTAGTGATGATCAAAACCTTCAGGAGAGAGAGGGACTAGTTCCCAGGAGGATGAAGGATGAAACAAGGGTAGGCACCAATAACCTTCAGATTTCAAACCTCTGGTAATTAAATTTAACCTGGTTTCTCCTCCTTTTCCTGCTGCCCTTTTCTCTCTCTAACTCTTTCTCCTCGATATCTTTTCATACCTGGTTTATTCTGATCCAAGACACAGGCATCCAATGACACTTTTTTAGACAGCAGTAGTACTTGTCTATGTAAATGCATTATGGCTTTATGTGAACACGTTGTGGTTATGTATTCAGAGCATATATGAAGGCATATCCCTAAGGATTTCTGACAGAAAGCTATTTAATGTGATTTCTCTCAGACTCGCACAGGCACACAAAGACAGACACACTTTCAAAGTGAGTGTGAACAATCATGGCCCCAAAGCAATTCGTCTTAGCTGTCAGCCATGGTAAGAATTGATTACCACAGTAGCAGTAACAGTTGGATATGGACATGGTCCTGAGTTGTTTCAGAAATTGCACGCTATTCCCGACATAGTGCACAACTTTTGATCAGGGCCCATAGGGGCAAAAAATGGTCCTCTATACATAGATTTTTTTCGATGACTGTTAACAAGCTGGACAGAGTGAAGACTGCTGTATATGTAGGCCCATTATCATATCATAACTGCCAAAATAATGAAACCACTTGAGTAAATGAGGGAGACAAAGTATATTGAAAGCGGGTGCTTCCATACAGGTGTGGTTCCTGCTTAGAGTCATGTTTAAAAATGCAGGGCAGGCCATTATTTTGGCTACCATGGCTATGCCCCCATAGGAGGAAAATGACCTCATCCAAAAGGCATGAATGCTCTCTGAATGGTTTGATGAGCATGAAAACGATGTGAACCATATGCCATGCTTCTCCCAACCATCCAGGAACAGTTTGGTGACGAACAATGCCTTTTCCAGCATGATGGAGCACCTTGCCATAAGGCAAAAGTGATAACTAAGTGGCTCGGGGAACAAAACATCGATATTTTGAGTCCATGGCCAGGAAACTCTCCAGACCTTACTCCCATTGAGAACTTGTGGTCAATCCTCAAGAGGCAGGTGGAGAAACAAAAAAAACACAAATTATGACAATATCCAAGCATTGATTATGCAAGAATGGGCTGCCATCAGTCAGAATGTGGCCCAGAAGTTAATTGACAGCATGACAGGGCAAATTGCAGAGGTCTTGAAAAAAAACATTGCAAATATGCTTTGTTGTCTGAACGCTGTACTCAGATTATTGCATGTTTTTGAAATCTGACACAGAAGTTGCATTAAGGAGAAGTATATTTCTAATTCCATGTAGTATAACACTTGTTTTTTCATCAACATTTATGATGAGTATTTCTGTAAATTGATGTGGCTATCTGCAAAATCACTGCATGTTTTAGAACTACTGAACGTAACGCGCCAATGTAAAATTCGATTTTTTAAATATAAATATGCACTTTATCGAACAAAACATACATGTATTGTGTAACATGAAGTCCTATGAGTGTCATCTGATGAAGATCATCAAAGGTTAGTGATTAATTTTATCTCTATTTGTGCTTTTTGTGAAAAATGGCTGTGTTTTTCTGTGACTTGGTGGTGATCTAACATAATCTTTTGTGGTGCTTTCGCTGTAAAGCCTTTTTGAAATCAGACACTGTGGCTGGATTAACAAGAGTTTTATCTTTAAAATGGTGTAAAATACTTGAATGCTTGAGGAATTTCAATTATGAGATTTTTGTTGTTTTGAATTTGGCGCCCTGCACTTTCACTGGCTGTTGGCGAGGTGGGACACTACCATCCCACATATCCCAGAGAGTTTAAAAGATCCTTCAAGTGCAGTCGCAAAAAACAAAAACCACCCCAAAGGAAGAACCAGAGTTACCTTTGCTGCAGAGGATAAGTTCATTAGAGTTTACTGCCCCTCAGATTGTAGCCCAAATACATGCTTCACAGAGTTCAAGTAACAGACACATCTCAACATCAACTGTTCAGAGGAGACTGCGTGAATCAGGCCTTCATGGTCAAATTGCTGCAAAGAAACCACTACTAAAGGACACCAATAATAATAAGAGACTTGCTAGGGCCAAGAAACACAAGCAATAGACATTAGACCGGTGGAAATCTGTCCGTGTAAGGGCAATTTGACCAAGCAGAGTAATGGAGTGCTGCATCAGATGACCTGGCCTGCACAATCACCTGACCTCAACCCAATTGAGATGGTTTGGGATGAGTTGGACCACAGAGTGAAGGAAAAGCAGCCAACAAGTGCTCAGCATATATGGGAACTCCTCCAAGACTGTTGGAAAAGCAATTCCTCATGAAGCTGGTTGAGAGAATGCCAAGAGTATGCAAAGCTGTCATCAAGGCAAAGGGTGGCTACTTTGAAGAATCTAAAATCTAAAATATATTTAGATTTGTTTAACACTATTTTGGTTACTACATGATTCCATATGTGTTACAGTAAAAATAAATAAATACTCTTGAATGAGTAGTTGTATCCAAACTTTTGACTGGTACTTTTGACTGGTACTGTATATATATATATATATATATATATATATATATATATATATATATAGTATATACAGTAAAACAAAGTAAAGTATTCAGTCCCCTTGACCTTATCCACGTTTTGTTTCGTTACAGCCTTATTCTAAAATGGATTAAATAGAAAAATGTCCTAATCAATCTACACGCAATACCCCATAATGATAAAGCAACAACAGGTTTTTAGACATTTTTTAAAACAGAAATACCTTATTTACATAAGTATTCAGACCCTTTGATATGAGACTCGAAATTGAGCTCAAGTGCATCCTGTTTCCGTTGTTCTTCCTTGAGATGTTTCTACAACTTGATTGGAGTCCACCTGTGTTAAATTCAATTAATTGGAAACCTGTCTATATAAGGTCCCATATTTGACAGTGTACATGTATGTCAGAGGAAAAACCAAGTCATGAGGTCGAAGGAACTGTCCGTAGAGTCCCGAGACAGGATTGTGTCGAGGCACAGATCTGGGGGAAGGGTACCAAAAAATGTCTGCAGCATTGAAGGTCCCCAAGAACACAGCGGCCTTCATCATTCTTAAATGGAAGAAGTTTGGAACCACCAAGTTTCTTCCTAGAGCAGGCCACTCAGCCATGGGGTAGATCTTCTTGGGCTATACTCAGCCTTGTCTCAGGGTACTACTTTGGTGGTTGAAGATATCCCTCTTGTGGTGTGGGGCTGTGCTTTGGCAAAGTTATATTCTTCCTGGTTGGCCCTGTCCGGGGGTATCGTCGGACAGGGCCACAGTGTCTCCCGACCCCTCCTGTCTCAGCCTCCAGTATTTATGCTGCAATAGTTTGTGTTGAGGGGCTAGGGTACAGTCTATTATATCTGGAGTATTTCTCCTGTCTTATCCGGTGTCCTGTGTGAATTTAAGTATGCTCCCTCTAATTCTCTCTCTCTCTCCCTCCCCTCCCAGAGGACCTGGGCCCTGGGACCATGCCTCAGTATTACCTGGCCTGATGACTACTTGCTGTCCCCAGTCCACCTGGTCGTGCTGCTGCTCCAGTTTCAACTGTTCTGCCTCCGGCTATGAAATCCTGACCTTTTCACCTTGTCCCGGACCTGCTGTTTTCCACTCTCTCTCTCTCTCTACAGCACCTGCTGTTTCTAACTCTGAATGCTCGGCTATGAAAAGCCAACCGACATTTACTCATGAGGTGCTGACCTGTTGCACAGTCTACAACCACTGTGATTATTATTATTATTTGACCCTGCTGGTCATCTATGAACGTTTGAATTTTGGCCATGTACTGTTATAATCTCAACCCGGCACAGCCAGAAGAGGACTGGCCACCCCTCAGAGCCTGGTTCCTCTCTAGGTTTCTTCCTTGGTTCCTGCATTTCTAGGGAGGTGTTCCTAGTCAACTTTCTTCTACATCTGCATTGTTTGGGGTTTTAGGCTGGGTTTCTGTATAGCACTTTGTGACATCAGCTAATGTAAAAAGGGCTTCATAAATAAATTTGATGACAAAATGTGGAAAAAGTGAAGGGGTCTGAATACTTTCTGAATGCACTGTATACGGTTCCATTTGGGACACAGGCCTTGGAGTCACAGTCACTCACCACAGCTGTGGCAAGGTCAACTCCCAGAGACACCCAGCTCAGGATCAACGTCAGCACCCCAAACACCATCATCCTGCAGGGACACACAAAGAGACAGAATTGTGGGTATTATAACACTGTTAATAACACACTAGAACAACTATAACACTGGCCACAAAACATTAGAAATCTGTGGTCATCAAGGATGTGATAATCAAAGATGATGATGTCACTCTGCCTAGTCAGTCATACAACCAAAAGGTCAAAGGTCAAATGCCTCTCTCTGGAGACTGAGAATGCTCTGTAGTGAACAGTGTATGAACAGGAGGAGAGATGTCAGGGTGCGTCATCTCTGTTGTCCTCCAGTCGATAACAGCCTCTTTACGAGTACATGATGCAGGCAATGGAACATTCATCCTCCCTGCTCTCTTCTAACCATCCCCCCACATGCTTTGCTTTCGAGTGAGTGACATCACCAATTGAACACTGCTAGCATACACCGCTAGCTAGCTAGCTATTTCACATCATCTACATATGCATGCAAGGGGATCAATACTCTTTGGGTCCAATCATAAATTACCACAATATTTCCAAGAAAATGAAATGGGCTAGTGTTGAGTTGTCCAGCCACCTCTCTCATCACATGCAATATGAATGTGTGCAGTAAGTGGATAGGAATACAATGAGCCTATTTGTCTCTCTGAGCCGTGTGTGTGAGTGTGTGTCTGTGTATGTGTGTGTCTGTGTGTGTGTGTCTGTGTACGTGTGTGTCTGTGTACGTGTGTGTCTGTGTGTGTGTGTGTGTGTGGTGTGCATCATTCAGGTCATAACACAGCACAGCTCTCCTACTAATCCAATCCACAACTGGCAGCATAATTGGCATTGTGAGTTCCCACAGCTGTACGGCCCTTCTCTCTCTCACACACCCATCCTCTCGCTTCCTGTGTTTGCATTGACGTGTGAGAAGAGAAGCCAGGGTCGTTGTCTGTCAGGACAGTTTGTGAGCTGTCAGAATGATAAAGGAGTTCATTATTAACAGCAGTAGTCTTATTTGTGAGTTGAGAATATGCAGCTTTGACAGCCATTTACTGTATAGCCCATGAGAAAAGTTGAATATACTGTATGTGCAATAAAATCCACAATCAAGGGTCTTCCTCAAGAGCATAACAGCGGTGTGTGTTCTCTGATTTGTGTGTGTGTGTGTTTGCACACGTGTGGGCTCTGGGGGGCTACACAGGCTGTGTGTGCGTATGACCTCTGGGAACTACGGTGGGTGGTTGAAGTCAGTGGTGTGGAAGGATAGGTGCCCGCTCTGCCCTACTGTACTGTAAGTGCTTAATGAGTGGTTATGTGGGTCTACTAGGCCATGGAGGCCTCAATTAAAGTGAGCGAGAGACAGAGTGTGTGTGTGTGTGTGCTCTGGGTGACCCAGTCGGCAGGAATAATAACCCAGCATGCCTTTATTGAACACACAACACTACACCACGTAAGGCCAGGCCACACAACCCCGGGCCGCCAAGTCAGCTTCAAATCAAGCAAGCTACCATTGGCTTTTGTGCTCAGGCAGGCAGATCACTGTTCTATGAGAAGGAGCAGGGACTGGGGCAGTGGCAGATGAAGCCTGGGTGGTTCATTACATGCATAGACAGATACATAAACAACAAGACATAAACATAAAGCCTGATGCACACACACACCAACACAGAGAGAGGGCAGCTCTGGGTTGTGTCCTAATGGTACCCTATTCTCTATATAGTGCATAGGGATGGGCAGGCACGGTTATTTGAATATTCAAATATCTGGATGGACGTCAGTATTAGAATACTTGCAAGAGTACACATTTTTTTTAAAGGAAATCATAGGCCCATTTTAACAATCAAATGGATTGTTCCATCAAATTACATATGTGACATTGCTACACACAAGGATATACCATGACATTTGAAATTCTTAATGTACTAAAACAACAAACTTTTGAATCTAGTTTTTATGACGTGTGCCCCACTTAATCCCCAAAATTCTTAATCCCCTTAATCCCCCAAATTATTTGACTGCTTTGACACAGTCATTTCTGAAGATTATTATTTATGTCATGTGATTAGTGATGAATTTACATCTGTCCCTCATTTTAAGGTAAACCCTGTTACGTGAACTGAACTCTCATTTTAACATGGTTAAACTATTTTAAAAACATCTAATAGTCAAATCATAGAGAAAAGCAGGTGAGCTGGTTCTACACAATAAATTCCCCCGTGTTAAATTAACACTGAAAGTGTGGACCTGTATAGACACTGAATATTGTTGAATTAACACACTGCTAAGTGTAAAGCTTTAGTTGCAATTGGAATATTTCCCAGAATGCCTTTCCTTTCGAGTGAATTGTAGAGTTACCATGAATGAATTTGTTAGTGACTGAGACATGCTCGTTGCATACATCCAGTTTCAGTCCAAAGACTTCAAGTGAATATGTTATCATTAAAATTTGAATTTTTAAAGTGCTTGAACAGTCATTCTGATTCCCATGAAAAATTGCCAGAAACATCACAATAATATTTCTGGGGATTGATATGCTCAAAAACTATGAAAAGGTACAAACAGGCTGAGTGGGTGGGGAGCCTATATTCATGAGCTCGCCTTGACAGACAGCTCTTTGGAACTCCTATGTTAAGAAACTTGGATGTAATGAGCAGTGTTGCAGTAAAATCATCTCAAGAAAATGTGTCGTGATACGGTTTATACCGGAGCATGCATCAAAACCGCTAAGCAGTTTACTTCGAAGCAGTGTGCAGATGCTTGTATCACTTTATCAGACGCAAGTGATCAATAACATCCAAAGTTTTACTTTGTTGAACAACCACCTGATTGGTTTGCTATTGGTTTCCGTAGAAGACAAAAAGGCTACCCTGTGCACGCGCTACGGTGTGTGCGACGTTATCTATAATAATTTGGCTAACCCTAACCCTAAATTATTTTGACCAGCAGGTGCCACTGGTGTACAATGTGTTGATCAAAGCCTCATGTAAATAACCTATTATCGACAAATTTGGCTGGAAATGCTCAATGCTTCAGGAAGCTTTGTTTTCCCATCACTACAAAATTGGTGATACACAAAGCAACTCAAACATTGAAATTACATTAATGATATATATATTTTTATACATCTCCTGTTTGGCATGTCTCTTGTGATGCGGTTCAAAGCCCGGGTATCCTGGAAGGATATTGACCTCATCCCGTCAGTAGAGGATGCCTGGTTGTTTTTTTAAAGTGCTTTCCTCACCATCTTAAATAAGCATGCCCCATTCAAAAAATGTTGAACTAAGAACAGATATAGCCCTTGGTTCACTCCAGACTTGACTGCCCTTGACCAGCACAAAAACATCCTGTGGTGTACTGCACTAGCATCGAATAGTCCCCGCGATATGCAACTTTTCAGGGAAGTTAGGAACCAAAATACACAGTCAGATTCAAACTGAAATTTGCATCCTGCAGCACTCATTCCACGGTCATCCCCCTCTTCAAAGGCGAGGCACTCTAGACCCAAACTGTTACAGACCTATATCCTTCCTGTTATGCCTTTCTAAAGTCTTCGAAAGCCAAGTGAACAAACAGATCATCGACAATTTAGAATCCCACAGTACCTTCTCCGCTATGCAATCCGGTTTCCGAGCTCGTCTCAAGGTCCTAAACGATATCATAACTGCCATCGATAAAAGACAGTACTGTGTAGCCGTCTTCATCAACCTGGCCAGGGCTTTCGACTGTATTCACTGTATTCTTATCGGCAGACTCAACAGCGTTGGTTTCTCGAATGACTGCCTCGCATGGTTCACCAACTACTTCTCAGATAGAGTTCAGTGTGTCAAATGGGAGGGCCTGTTGTCCGGACCTCTGACAGTCTCTATGGGGGTGCCAAAGGATTCACTTCTCGGGACGACTCTTTTTTCTGTTTATATCAATGATGTCGCTCTTGCTGCGGGTGATTCCTTGATCCACCTCTACGCAGCCGACCATTCTGTATACATCTGGCCCATCTTTGGACACTGTGTTAACAAACCTCCAAAAAAGCTTCAATGCCATACAACACTCCTTCATTGGCCTCCAACTGCTCATAAATGCTAATAAAACAAAATGCATGCTCTTAAACCAATCGCTGCCCGAACCCGCCTGCCCGACTGGCATCACTACTCTGGACGGTTCTGACTTAGAATATGTCGACAACTATAAATACCTAGGTATCTGGCTAGACTGTAAACAATCCTTTCAGACTCATGTTAAGCATCTCCAATCCAAAATGAATGTCATTTACAAAATAGCCTCCAACACTCTACTTGGATGCAGTCTATCACAGTGCCATCCGTTTTGTCACCAAAGCCCCATATACTCCCCACCACTGAGATCTGTATGCTCTCGTTGGCTGGTCCTCGCTACATATTCGTTGCCAAACCCACTGGCTCCAGGTCATCTACAAGACTTTACTAGGTAAAGCTCCGCCTTATCTCAGCTCACTGGTCACCATAGCAAAACCCACCCGTAGCACGAGCTCCAGCAGGTATATATCACTGGTTGTCCCCAAAGCCAACACCCTCTTCAGCCGCCTTTCCTTCCAGTTCTCTGCTGCCAATGACTGGAACAAATTGCAAAAATCACTGAAGTTGGAGACTTATATCTCCCTCAGTAACTTTAAGCATCAGCTGTCAGAGCAGCGTACCGACCACTGCAGCTGTACACAGCCCATCTGTAAATAGCCCATCCAACCAACTACCTACCTCACCCCATAATTGTTTTTGTTTTTCTACCCTTTCGCACACCAGTATTTCTACTTGCACATCCTCATCTGCACATATATCACTCCAGTGTTAATTTCTAAATTGTAATTACTTTGCCACTATGGCCTATTTATTGCCTTACCTCCTTACTTATTAATTTGCACACACTGTATACAGATTTTTCTATTGTGTTATTAACTGTACATTTGTTTATCCCATGTGTAACTCTGTGTTGTTGTTTTTGTCACACTGCTTTGCTTTATCTTGGCCAGGTCGCAGTTGTAAATGACAACTTGTTCTCAACTGGCCTACTGGTGAAATGTAAAAATGAAAAACCACCAGCCCTGCTGCATTGTGTACCGTCTCTTCTGAGTCTGGCAGGCTGCGCAGCAAACAGGTGTCCAAGTTTAAACATTGTCACAAAAAAACGTGTTTTTAGACTATCCGGACATACGAAAAAACGTCATGATATTATCCGAATAGTAAAATTATTTAAAATGCCCGTCCCATTATTGCACTACGTATATAGGAAATAGGGTGCCGTTTGGGATATTCTGCACAGCTAGGCCCCACAACCATAGGTGCTGTGTGCTACCTAAAGTTCTCCTCTCTCTATCCCCGGGCACCAAGAATGGGGTTGACGCCCACAAGAACCTCCGTTCACACATCACAAACCCCACAAGCAGGCCTTCACAACTGTAATTAATCTCAAATGTGTAAAATGCCTAGTGGAATGGAATGGATCGAAACTCCCCTGGGAGGCCTGACTCATTGACTCATTGAAGTGTGTGTGTTAAGGGGGTGTTGGTTGAGGATATAATATAAGCCTGGTTCTCAGCCCAAATGACTGATTGAAAGAGACAGGAAGCTATGCGCGTGGGTGAGCACGGAGCACAGAGGGACTGGATGAGTACATGCTTACTATATGCTGTGTGTGTGTGTGTGTGTGTGTGTGTGTGTGTGTGTGTGTGTGTGTGTGTGTGTGTGTGTGTGTGTGTGTGTGTGTGTGTGTGTGTGTGTGTGTGTGTGTGTGTGTGTGTGTGTGTGTGTGTGTTTGTGTGTGCACAGAGTGATGCATTACATGCCCTGTGGAATCCCTCTCACAGTACAGCAGGAGCTGGAGTACTTATAGTGGAAATCGTTATTGATGACTATAAATACTGAGATGAGATGGGAGGTTGTATGTGTGTGAAGATGTACATTTAGTAATTATTTTATATTTCATAGAAATGCTCTCGCTTCAACATATCCCTTCAAAAAGTTGGTTGCTCTCCTGCTTCCCTACCCCTGCTTGAAACAGCTTCACACAACAAACGAAGAACTAAATAATTCAAGCTATTCCAGACCGGGCTGTGAGGAAGAAAAAAGGCTTCCCTTTTCCATTTCAGTCAAGTGCATTTGTAATTCATGTAAGTTATGTAAGATGCATAAAACAGGTCAAGTAACACTCTTGAAATTCTGTGGGGGGTTGGGGGTCTTGAAATGGCAGTTATGGCACGACTCCAAGTCAATTCAATCAACCACAAACGTATATTTCTTGGAAATGGGCATGGCAAATCTCCAAGCAGCCAATTCAATCAAGTGCATCGACAGACCAAACAATATAGTAAAGAATTGAACAGAACAGAAATAGGAGCAGTAGGCTACTCACGTGGTCAGCAGCCAGCGAGACTGCTTGGCCAGGCCCAGGCAAGCCGCCAGACAGATGACCAGATCTAGGATCAGTAGCAGCAGGTAGGTGAGCCACCTAGAGGACAGAGGGAGAATGACAGAGAGTCAGTCTGTCAGTGAGTCAGAGAAACAGCGTAACAGATCTAGGATCAGTAGCAGCAGGTAGGTGAGGCACCTAGGTCCTAGACGACAGAGAGAATGACAGTGTTACAGTCACAGAAATATAACTCCCTTATCTTATCTTCATTGCCTATTCCTATGGGTACATTCAATATGGCCGCCGTTCCACCCACCAGAGAACATTGACTTGAATGAAAATACTGTTATAGTAATTCTATTTCTATGGTTACAGTAATGTGCAGAGCTAGTACTTCTATTTCTATGGTTACAGTAATGTGCAGATTCAGCTGAGGGAGCAGCCAACCAAGTTGCAACCCAAATGAGAGTCAGCTGGCTGGCTCATGTCCCTAGCTTACACACGACTGGCTGACACTTAGGACCCTTTGGTTAACCCAATAGGACGCATACCGTCAGACATCACACTGGATGTCTCTGTGTATGTCAGTGGAGGATTGGTTGAACATGTGGACATATTTGTGTGAGTGTATGTCAGTGTCAGACCTGGGATATAAATATGCTTCATAGAAAGTCACTATTTTTGGTGGAACAAACAGTTCCGTTGGAGATAACTATTTGACTACAGATCTGAGAAAGCAACTACTTTTTAAAATATTTGAATACAGATCTGAGAAAGCGACTACTTTTTTATATTTGAATACAGACCTCAGGAAGTGACTACTTTTCAGAAACTATTGGATTTGCTACCTTCAACTAATGGTGGGGATGCATCTGGAACTGCATGTTGCAGATTGGAATATAATGAATAGCACACACAACGTCATATAATATTTCAATCTGTCTGACAGTAGATCATATTTGATCTACACAATACATTTCTATTTCTCTGAACATGCTGTAAATTTCTATTCTCCTGAACAGGTGCCCAGTTTTCCAGTGTTAAAACACAAACAAATGAACACTGACAGTGTGAAATCAACACTGAAAGTGTTGAGTCTGTGGACCCATATAGACACCAGAATAGTGTTAAATTAACACTGCTTAGTGTAAAGCATTATTCATTATTTGAGTAAATTGTACAGGTACCACCCATGACTGTATTTGTTAAGGACAGAGACATGGTTGTTGCATTCATCCATTTTTGTGTCCTATAGACTTCACCAAGTGAGATCGTAAGTAAATAATATGTTATATATAAAAAATATATATTTAACACAATACCATATGTATTTCATAAGGCTTCATTTTGAGGGCCTCGCATTAATACACAGGCCCTAATACACAGGCCTGAATCTCATACACATCACTTTGAACCAAAATGGTGGAACAAACTCCCTCACGACGCCAGGACAGCGGAGTCAATCACCACCTTCCGGAGACACCTGAAACCCCACCTCTTTAAGGAATACCTAGGATAGGATAAGTATTTCTTCTCACCCCCCCCCCCTTTAAGATTTAGATGCACTATTGTAAAGTGACTATTCTACTGGATGTCATAAGGTGAATGCACCAATTTGTAAGTCGCTCTGGATAAGAGCGTCTGCTAAATGACTTAAATGTAAATGTAAAACCACGCCCATCATTATCATATTTCCCAGCATGCTCTAGTGCAGGTTGATTTTTTAGAAATGTTTGTTTCAATATCTATGTTTGTGCATGTATATTGATAGATTTATGAATTAATTAATCTTATGCAACACAAAGATAAATAACATACAATAAAATACATTTTCTAAACGAATCCAATCAGTTAGTTAGATTTTTTGTTTTCAAATAATTTACGTTCGGTGGTAAATTCAATTGATTGGACATGGTTTGGAAAGGCACACATCTGTCTATATAAGGTCCCACAGTTGACAATGCATGTTAGAGCAAAGACTAAGCCATGAGATCAAAGGACTTGTCTGTAGAATGCAGAGACAGAACTGTGTCAAGGTACAGATCTGGGAAAGGGTACAAAAACATCTCTGCAGCATTGAAGGTCCCCAAGAACACAGTGGCCTCCATCATTCTTAAATGGAAGAAGTTTGGAACCACCAAGACTCTTCCTAGAGCTGACTGCCTGAGCAGCTTGAGAGGATCTGCAGAGAAGAATGGGAGAAACTCCCCAAATACAGGTGTGCCAAGCTTGTAGCGTCATACTCAAGAAGACTCGATGCTGAAATTGTTGCCAAAGGTGCTTCAACAAAGTACTGAGTAAAGGGTCTGAATACTTATTTACATAAGGTATTTCTGTTTTCTCTTTTTAATAAAAGTCCCAAAAGTTATATGAACCGTTTTGGGCTTTTCATTATAGGGTCTTGTGTGTAGATTGATGAGAGAAAAAAACAATTGAATCCATTTCAGAATAAGGCTGTAATGTACCAAAATGTAGAAAAAGTCAAGGGGTCTGAATACTTTCCAATGCACCGTATATTCAAATAACCTTCATGTATTATAGTTTTTCTGAGACCTGTATTTGAATGTCAAAGGAAATACTTGCCTTTAGTTGATTCTCTTTATTCGTCTACCTTGAGCAGTTGAAAAGTTGGTATTTTCAAAATAAACTACAAAGAAAAAAACTATTTCTGCTGAGGTCTGGTCAGTTTAGGAATGGACATGGAGTAGGCTGTATGTGAGTGAGCGCGTGTGTGACTGTGTGTGTGTGTCAGTGTATGAATAGACATGGTGTAGGCTGTACGTGAGTGAGCGCGTGTGTGACTGTGTGTGTGTGTGTGTCAGTGTATGAATAGACATGGAGTAGGCTATTTGTGTGCTTGATGTCTTTACTTTTTGCTGACGATGTGTGTTCTGTGCCCTCATCTGAAGGCATCTGCTCCAGTCAGAACAGAATAGAAGCAGTGCTGTAACTGTGGTCAGTGGTCTCTGGCTTTAGCCCATGTAGGAACAGATCCAGTCCAGATGATTTAATAATGGATGAGCTCAAATCCATTCGCATTAATATTTCATCCTCTGAAAGCTATGGCTATGTCCCCCCAACCCTACCCCATCTTATGTCCATTACTCTCTCTCCCTTCCTTCTCACTCCCTCCCTCAATCTCTTTCTGTTTCTCTGTGTCTTTCTTCTCTCACTCTCCTCCTCTCTCTCTCTTTCTCTCTCTCCATCACTCCTCTTTCGCTCTCTGTCTGTCTCTCATATCACAGTCTCCCTCTCTCCTCAATCTCTTCCCCCCTCTCTTCTCTTGGCATTCAAGAGGGTACAGTATAAGCAGGATGTAGGACCATGTGCCTGGTGCCTGTTGTCTCTTCAGTGATCACTCTTACTGTGTGCATCTCAGCCAAATTTAGAGTCAAGCTGAACACCATCACAGGGAATTGGATACATGAGTAATAACTCACTGAATGTGAAGGCTCTCAGCTGGTCTATGTTTTCATCTGAACTCAATAAGGTCGTATTATTGTTGTGCAAACGTTGTAAAAACTATCTGAACATGCAGAGCACAGGGTGAGATGGGTTACCGATAAGAGAGCCATTCATTAACTCACACACACGCACACAAACACTTACACACGCCCACAAGCACGAACGAACGCACGCACACAAACATGCACGCACACACACACGGTCTATATGTGGTTTTGTCCGGTCTATACCTGTAGTACTCTACGTATGCGGTTTGGTCTGCGACAGCGGCCAGGTCTACTTTAGCCGTGTCCCAGTCAGGCAGGCCCAACAACTGTTTGATGACGTTGTCAGCCATCTGCTGCATGAAGCGTAGGGTCTGTACGTAGTCTCCCCGCGTAGCGAAGATCTCATCCAGCCTCGCCAGGTGCTGCTTCAGACCACTCTCCATGCTACCCATGGTGTTAGTCACCTAGAGGAGATGAGGAGAGAGGGAGAGAAGGAGAGGCAAGGAGGAGAGGAGAAGGAGAAGAGGAGCAGGAGAAGGAGAAGAAGAAGAGGAGGAGGAGGATAAGTGTGAGTACACACAGAATACTCCATTGACTTCCATATGAATAACAATAGTTAGATTGCATTCTCTATTTGGTGCACTACTTTTCCTGCGGCCCATAGCGGATTTAGCTGAGTATTACAGGGCAGGCTTGACAATGGACCTTAGTGGATTTAGCTGAGTATTACAGGGCAGGCTTGACAATGGGCCTTAGTGGTCTTCAGTGCAAGAACTTCGTAAAAAGACATCTAGCAGATCCACGAACACTAATATCATTTCAGATATATCTTAAATGACCACGTTTTCACAAATTTGATGATATAATTGCCAAGCCCATTCAAAAGATTAGGGGACAGGACCCGAAAATATGACGTGGGAGAATGTCACTTGCACTGGGTTTTGTTGGTTCTCCAGGACTTTGTTCTGTTATTCTGGGGTCACCATGGTGGTATATTTTCTCATTTAATTCTAGGCTAATGTAGAAATAAACTCTACACGGTTTTCTACATAATTAAACAGCATAATCATACTGCTGCAAATTAGGCTTAGCAACCAGGGCAACAGCCTCCTTGAAACAAACAACTAAACAAACAAGCAAGAGAATTATAAACTTCCTCCTACTCACATTTTTCTGTGACACTCTTGCCAAATACACATAACATGAAAGGAGTACCAATACTGCATCCAAAATGGCACCCTATTCCCTATATAGACCACTATTACTGACCAGGGCCCATAGGTCTCTGGTCAAAAGAAAATGCACATACAGTGCCATTTAATTGGTACCCAACCCCAATGTGGAGCAGGATTACACTATCACTTCGCTTCCCACTTAATTACAACATAGTTCCAGGGAGAGGGTTGTTGACTGGGAAATGTTTTTCAGAGTCAGTGACATCTTGGTATTTGATAATTAAAAGGGGCAATAAATGCTTCCATTTAGCCCTAGGTACTTGGCATTCAGCAGGCGTACAGACCGCTCATATTGTTTATGTGTTTGTAGAGGTGGGGACAGCGATGTGCTTTGGTTCTGGGGGGCTGCTGGGTGGAAGTTATGAGGTAGTTTGGTATTCAATATACGTGGACTCCTCACTCACTAGATTGCCTTTGGCTATAGGGGGAGGGGGGGGAGAATGTGGTAGAGAGAAAGAGTGAGAGTAATTAAGAAATAAAGGGAATTAAGATTGAGAGAGAGAGACAGAAAGGGAGAGCCAGAAAGAAAGAGAGTATCTGAGAGGACGAAAGAAAGAAAGTGAGGGGGAAATTACGAAAGAAAGAAAGAAAGTGAAAGAGAGAGAAAGAAAGAAAGTGAAAGAGAGAGAAAGTGAAAGAGATGAGGAACCAGGGGAAGAAGATAAAGCTAGTCAGAGGGTTGGTTTAGGGAGTTGAGGTGACATGCAAAGGTTTTTGGATGGAATTGCCAAATACGGAACAAACACATTACGCTACAATGATTGTGACAGGGCCACCAAGGCCTAATGTACCACAGTCACTTGTACTAGCCAGCCTGGCTGGCTGTCTTCGTGCCCTACAGAAACAGAATATGCAAACCAAATGTCACCCTATTCCCTATTTAGTGCACTACTTTTGACCAGGACCCATATGGCTAGGGTATAGGGTGCCATTTGGGAGGCAGACCGAAAGACAGAGTTTATCAACAACATACGTCTGGTGTGCTACTGTTATCTGATCCACTACCTAATTTCCACGGCTTTATTTCAACTCCTCAAACCCGGGAGATGAAATCATTGCTGGGAAAGCATGTATCTGAGCTCTGTGGGACTGCATGGGAATGTTATCTGTAGAGCCTAGGGAGTCACTAGATCCAGTTGGTTGCCTGTATCGATTTGTCTGATCCTCATCATCACATTGCTTCAAATGATCCTGTAGATACGTATGGCTGTGGCTCTGCTGTTATCATCCATCCACTACGGGTATGTCACAAAAGTAGTGCTCTATGTACGGAATAGGGTGGTATTTGGAATGTACCCTATGTTTTCATTGCCTGTTGGACAGTGTAAAGTGAATCCATCCAATCACACACACATTTGAGTTTCTCTCAATAGACAATTTCTCACAAAATATTGGGTGTTATGGCAAAACTGACTTAAATAACTTGTAGACCTGCAATGCAACTCCATATGATTCAAGGTTGCTGCATTCACGTCAGAGGAACATAGCAGGGGTGAAACTCCATACAATATATGCGGCTCTGTTCACGCCAGGAGAACTGAGCAGGAGTTAACGACTTCGGTAAAACTCCACATGATTATTACATTTCCGTTTTCATGTGTTGCACTTGCATTCCACAGCATATATTAATCACATGATCATGCATAGTACTGATGTCAAACGGAATAAACCAAGGACACAGATGGTTCCTGATGTTGTGAGATTCTCTCTGGTGTTTACAGAACAACTGGCGCTGTGAGATTGGGATATCAGAACTCAAGGATGCTGTGTGAATATAATACCGTGCTCCTGCTCAAACTAACTCTCTGCTCGATGGAGAGGAGGAGGAAAGGAAGGGAGGAGAAGAGGAGGAAAGGAAGGGAGGAGGAGAGGAGAAGAGGACGGTTCCTTCAATTAAATTTGAACGGATGAGCTCAGGCGTTAAATGGATCATGGCTCTAAAGTGCTGCAGCCGTCCTGCCACCCAAAGATGGATTTCTCCTCCATTGGTTAAATTGGGTTCATAAAATCTTGAAAAAACCCATCAATGTGATGGTGACCACAGCTGACGTTTTATATCTCAAAATAGATAGTCTGTCCTGACGGAGGGGTTAAGAGCCATTTTGGTTTGTGGGTTCTAAAGAAGAAAGAATATGAAAGTGACAAAATCTTTCATTAGAAGAAAAGATGATTGACATTGAATGATTGACACACATAGAGGGGAGGTTATTAGAATATCCTCAGAACGGTTGACTATGGTGGATATTGTGGGGAACGATTTGAAAGTTATTGTAGGTCTAAATTCCACAAAGAGACCAGAATTGACTTTTTATGGCATAAGACATTGAGAGTATAAGTGGAGGAGAGGAAGGAAAGAGAAAGTGGCTTCGCAAAAAGAAACAACCTTTTGCATGATGCTAGAAGTTTTACTTCACTTAAAACATACTTCAAGGACCATGTCTGAATAGGGAAGTCAGTGTTGCTGACTTATTTATTTGACTTATTTGACTTATTTATTTAACCAGGTAGGCTAGTTGAGAACAAGTTCTCATTTACAATTGCGACCTGGCCAAGATAAAGCACACCAGTTCGACACATACAACAACACAGAGTTGCACATGGAATAAACAAACATATAGTAAACATACAGTCAATAATACAGTAGAAAAAATTCAAATCTATATACAGTGAGTGCAAATGAGGTAAGATAAGGGAGGTAAGGCAATAAATAGGCCATGGTGGCGAAGTAATTACAATATAGCAATTATATATAGCTAGATATAGCAATTAGACACAATTAGACACAGATGTGCAGAAGAATAATAATAATAACCCAGCCCTTAATAATAATGTGCAAGTAGAGATACTGGGGTGCAAAGGAGCAAGATAAATAAATAAATACAGTATGGGGATGAGGTAGTTGGATGGGCTGTTTACAGATGGGCTATGTACAGGTACAGTAATCTGTGAGCTGCTCTGACAGCTGGTGCTTAAAGCTAGTGAGGGAGATATGGGTCTCCAGCTTCAATGATTTTTGCAGTTTGTTCCAGTCATTGGCAGCAGAGAACTGGAAGGAAAGGCGGCCAAAGGAAGAATTGGCTTTGGGGGTGACCAGTGAGATATACCTGCTGGAGTGCGTGCTATGGGTGGGTGCTGCTATGGTGACCAGTGAGCTGAGATAAGGTGGGGCTTTACCTAGCAGAGACTTGTAGATGACCTGCAGCCAGTGGATTTGGCGACGAGTATGAAGCGATGGCCAGCCAACGAGAGAGTACAGGTCACAGTGGTGGGTAATATATGGTGCTTTGGTGACAAAACGGATGGGACTGTGATAGACTGCATCCAATTTGTTGAGTAGAGTGTTGGAGGCTATTTTATAGATGACATCGCCAAAGTCGAGGATCGGTAGGATGGTCAGTTTACGAGGGTATGTTTGGCAGCATGAGTGAAGGATGTTTTGTTGCGAAATAGGAAGCCAATTCTAGTTGTAATTTTGGATTGGAGATGCTTAATGTGAGTTTGGAAGGAGAGTTTACAGTCTAACCAGACACCTAGGTATTTGTAGTTGTCCACATAATCTAAGTCAGAACCGTCCAGAGTAGTGATGCTGATTAGACATATTACAGCTGTATTTCTACAAGACTAACAGTACACAACAACTATGCTCTTACATATCCAGACCATTACCCTAGACTTAACCAATTCCTATCTCTTTACCCGAAGATAACCCTTAACCTTACTGTAAAATGTGCCGAGAGGAATAGAATATCTACTTCTTAAATTATCTGATGCTCTCTAGTATCATCCAAATCAATTTTAATCAAATAACATTTTATTGGTCTCGTACACATATTTTGCCAATGTTATTGCAGGTGCAGCGAAATGCTTATGTTTCTAGCTACATCAGTGCACTAATACCTAAAAATACACAACAAATCCTCAAAATAAAAAAATATCAGAGCAAGCAATGTCAGAGAACGGAATAATATATATATATACACACACACACACACACACACACACACACATGATGGTGTATAGACAGTATGGACAGTACATTAAAAGAAAATATGTGTACAGCGGCAGTTATATAGGATGAGCCTTGACTAGAGTACAGTATATACATACGAAGTCTGTAAAACGTTCTGTAAACATTATTAAAGTGACCAGTGTTCAATGACTATATGTACAGTGAAATCGGAAAGTATTCAGATCCACCGTAGGGATGGTGCCAAGTTTCCTCCAGGCGTGATGCTTGGCATTCAGGCCAAAGAGCTAAATCATGGTTTCATCAGACCAGAGATTCTTGTTTCTCAAGGTCTGAGTCCTTTAGGTGCCTTTTGGCAAACTCCAAGCGGGCTGTCATGTGCCTTTTACTGAGAAGTGGCTTCCGTCTGGCCACTACCAAAAAGGCCTGATTGGTGGGGTGCTGCAGAGATGGTTGTCCTTCTGGAAGGTTCTCCCATCTCCACAGAGGAACTTTGGAGCTCTGTCAGAGCGACCATCGGGTTCTTGGTCACCTCCCTGACCAAGGCCCTTCTCCCCCGATTGCTCAGTTTGGCAGCGCGGCCAGCTCTAGGAAGAGTCTTGGTCGATCCAAACTTCTTCCATTTAAACTTCTTAAGAATCGGCGTTCCGTCAACTGGACAGTTGTAAATCATGCAGCACATTATATCAAGATCGCAGATTTTAGAGAAACAACAAATGTCGGTACATATAAGTGTCTTATATCGGCTGAAAGCTTAAATTCTTGTTAATATAAATGCACCATCCAATTTACACTAGCTATTACTGCAAAAAAATGCCATGCTATTGTTTGAGGAGAGCTCCTAACAACAAAACACTTTTTTCATTGCGATAGGTTTGAGAAATTCATCTCTGAAGGTGAAATGTGTACTTACATTCTGAAATCTTGCTCTGATTTATGATCCAAAGGGTCCCAGAGATAACACGAAGTGTTGTTTTGTTAGATAAAATAATTTTTCATATCCTAAAAAGGTCCATATAGCATGCACAAACAATTTTGTATTTCCACTCGTTCTATTTGCAAAGAAAGGAATCTGTGAAAATCTCACCCTAAACGTTGTTTCAACGAGTCAAATAACATTCGTATGTATTACACAGAGATCCTAAAAGGTAACAAGACTTTACTATATCATTAAGGGTGTAGTATATCCTAATGGACATCATATTTGGTCAGAGAGCGACGCCTTCATGGCACGCCGATGACACGGGCGGCCATCACTTGAACGACTGTATCTTTGTCAAATAAGCACCAATCGGGGTCAAACAAAGTTAGCTAGATAGCCAATGAGCTGGGCTTTACGGGAGTATCCGGAAACCATGTATATATTGTAAAATGTAGCTAGTAACCTTGTACGACAGCATGCCTTTTCATTTTGGAAAAAAATTATAATGATATTCAGAGTTATGAATTTATGAAAACTGTTTGTTTTGCAAATGTTGAATTTATAATATGGCTAGTAATACTTGGAAAGCTAAATCAAAGTCCAAGTATCCAGATTTGATGATATTCTTGCAGAAAAATGTTAAATGAATGTGAATGTCCCCTTCACGATTTTCCCAACTGTACCTGGGGACTTCACAGTAAGTCTTGTAGTTCGCTCATACATCAAGTTATCCATCTGAAACTTTGCACATACACTGCTGACATCTTGTGGACACTATCGGAATTGCAAACAGAGTGATGGCTCTGTGACATTTCTCTTGCATTTCAAAAATGGTGGTATTTGTATTTCTTCTCCCAGATCTATTAAGTTACATTCTCCTACATTCAATTCACATTTCCACAAACTTCAAAGTGTTTTCTTTCAAATGGTACCATGACTATTAAATGCTGCAGAATTGTTTTGGAACCCTTCCCCAGATCTGTGCCTCAACACAATCCTGTCTCGGAGCTCTACGGACAATTCCTTTGACCTTATGGCTTGGTTTTTGCTCTGACATGCACTGTCATATGTGGGACCTTATATAGACAGGTGTGTGCCTTTCCAAATCATGTCCAATCAATTACATTTACCACAGGTGGACTCCAATCAAGTTGAAGAAACATCTCAAGTGTCACGTTCTGACCTTAGTTATTTTATTATGTCTTTGTTTTAGTATGGTCAGGGCGTGAGTTGGGTGGGTTGTCTATGTTTGTTTTTCTATGTTGTGTTTTGAGTTTGGCCTGGTATGGTTCTCAATCAGAGGCAGGTGTCGTTCGTTGTCTCTGATTGAGAATCATACTTAGATAGCCTTTTTCCACCTGTGTTTGGTGGGTGTTCATTTTCTGTTCTGTGTTTTATGTATGCACCGTACAGGACTGTCTCGGTTTCATTTCGTTCTCTTTGTTGTTTTATTATTTAGTGTTCTGAAATATAAATAAATATAATGAACACTTACCAAAAAAGTATCTAGTCAGCCACCAATTATGCAAGTTCTCCCACTTAAAAAGATGAGAGTGGCCTGTAATTTTCATCATAGGTACACTTCAACTATAACAGACAAAATTAGAAAAAACATCCAGAAAATCACATTGTAGGATTTTAATGAATTTTTTTGCAAATTATGGTGGAAAATAAGTACCTCCAGGCTGTGCAATCGGTATTTTACCAAGGAGAGTGATGGAGTGCTGCATCAGATGTCCTGGAATCCACAATCCCCTGACCTCAACCAAATTGAGACGGCTTGAGATGATTCAGACCGCAGAGTGAAGAAAAAGTATCCAACAAGTGCTTAGCATATGTGGGAACTCCTTCAAGACTGTTGGAAAAGCATTCCAGGTGAAGCTGAGAAAATGCCAAGAGTGTGCAAAGCTGTCATCAAGGCAAAGGGTTGCTATTTGAAGAATCTCAAATATAAAATATATTTTGATTTGTTTTAACACTTTTTTGGTTACAACATGAATCCATATGTGCTTTTTGATGTCTTCGCTATTATTCTACAATGTAGACAATAGTAAAAATAAAGAAAAACCCTTGAATGAGTAGTTGTTCTAAAACCTGTCTGTATGTTGACACCATCCTGTGACAAAATCATGCTGACCTTCATGTTCCTGTTCTAGCTGCAGCACAGTATGTGTAAGGATGCCAAGGCTGCAACAGCCAGCAGGTTAATGACCTGAGGGATACCGTTCTGAAATCCCTGATCTGGGACAGGAATCAAACCTAGGAGTCTATAGGCCCAGATCCAGACCCAGGCCCAGGTCCAACTCTTAGTCAGTCACCAGCCATTACACACAGAGTCTGCATCCAAAATGGCACCCTATTCCCTACAGAGTGCACTACTTTTGACCAGAGTGCTATGGTGCAGTATTATGTTTGTACTATTTTACCAGAAAAGTTGACTGAGAACACATTCTAATTTACAGCAACAACCTGGGGAATAGTTACAGGAGAGAGGAGGGGGGATGAATGAGCCAATTGTAAGCTAGGGATGATTAGATGACCATGATGGTATGAGGGCCAGATTAGGAATTTAGCCAGGACAACCACCCCTACTCCTACAATAAGTGCCATGGTATCTTTAGTGACCACAGAGAGTCAGGACACCCATTTAACTTCCCATCCGAAAGACAGCACCCTACACAGGGCAATGTCCCCAATCACTGCCATGGGGCATTGGGATATTTTTTTATTTTTTTTTAGACCTGAGGAAAGAGTACCTCCTACTGGCCCTCCAACGCCACATCCATCAGCATCTGGTCTCCCATCTAGGAACCAACCAGGACCAACCCTGTTTAGCTTCAGAAGCAAGCCAGCAGTGGGATGCAGGGTAGCATGCTGCTGGCACTATGCAGGGGTTAGGGTGCCATTTGGGACTCAGAGACCTCCAACCAGGCAGTTTATCAATGGCTTGTCAACTCAATGCCATACATAACCCTGCTTCCTTCCCCTCAACAATTTTCAAACATTATCTCTCCAAGATTCTTTGAACTTGGTTGCTTACGTAAATCCTTCTTTAGTCACATACACTGTAAAATAACTAATCTTTAATGTCTATTGTTTCCAGACAAAGCCTATTACGATGAGAGCGTGTTTGGTTGAAGGAAATATATTTACAGTTATGTCAATGGCCAGGTCCCAACCACAGCAGGATGTAACCTTGCTCTCTGACTGACTAATGCAAGCAACACTGATAACCTGGTCTGATATCTGTTTGTGCTGTCTTGCCAACTTGTATGGTCATTGGCAGGAGTTGGCAAGACAACACAAACATCTGGGACCAGGCTAGAGTTCTGACAGTTGGCTGTCAAAACTTCTCTCTTCATTCGCCATCTCTTTCCTCCAAGCCTCAGCAAAGAATATAACAATGTATTTATAGAATGTCTGCAGAGTTCCTAGTTCATATGGGATATCACTTAAAGATTACACAATAGACCAAGTATTCCAAATTCCCGTAATTCCCATTACGCTATCAGCAGCAGACTGTTTTTCTGGCTTCTTCTTCAGAAAAGAATGTCTTCTAACTGTGTGTCTGATTGTTCATTCAGATTCCCAGTCGGGGTTTTCTGTGTGGGGGGCTGATAGAAATCTACACAGCCATATGGTCCAGAACTAATTAACTAACTCAACCAAAGCTGGGAAAATTGATGGTGAAGTTAAAAAGCAGCCAACTTCCATTGACGGTGACTGTTAAGTGTTTCATTTCCATCCCCTCCTAGTCAGAGATCTGCTCTTTGGATGTGAACCGACTTCTGAAGAGTGTGTGGAGAGGGGGAGGAGAGGGGGAGGAGAGGGGGAGGAGGAGGCATCTGAGTGGCGGGGGCAAAAGCCAAAGCAGCCATTGTTGTCAGAATGGAGACTTGAACACTGAAGCAGCCTATCAGGACGCCCGGCCATTGGTCCTCTTCAAAGGTCTTTGCTTCCTGGGTTCACGGCTGATTATGTGAAGGGAGACTGTGGAGTGTGTGTGTGTGTGTGAGTGTGTGTGTTTGGAGTCTGATTGTGAAGGGAGACTGTGGAGTCTGTCTATAAGACACAGTAAGGCCTTTGTACCGCTGGAAGACCAGGACTAACAGCTCAGATAGGAATCAGGCTAATTGGTTCTATACGCTGTGGGCCAGTTTCCCGGCCAAACTCAGTTGAGAATCTCCATTAAAAGGGCATCTTAGTCTTGGACTAGGCTTAATCTGTGCCCGGTAAACCGGCTATGTGTGTTTTCAGGCTCAGCAGTGTGAGTCGAAGCCATGAGAGAGACAGCCAGCTACGGAAACTTAACTTCAATTAATTTACTCCTTTAACACAGATGGGGAGTTAATCCATGCTCTTTGACAGTGTTCATAGAAGTCATCTGGAGTCCTTCTCTCTCTCGCTTTCACGATGATCCACTTCCTACTTTATTGCTGAGGGAGGTGATAAGGAAGGAGGATATTGGGTGATGTAATGGTGATGTCATAATAAACCAGAGAGGCTGTATAATCATCCCAGTCACCAGGGGAGTGTGACATATTGATCAGAGACTTGATTCCCATGGCTCAATCTATTCTTGGTTGAAGCAGGGTTTGATTCCTGCATAGGTCATTTAGGCTACACTGAATATACAGTATATAGAGCTATAAGTGTTAACTACAAGTGTCTTTGGATAATAGCATCTGCTGATGGCATTTTAAATTGGACCATATTTAATCAAATTCAGAATTAAGGAAATCTGACTCCTATGTTCAACCATTAAGGTCTATACATCACAACATTTCTGTGCATTTCTGCCTATAAATGGCTGGGATCAAACATAGCTTGCTCCTTTTTAGCACTGAGAGAAAATAGAACTGAAATCCCACTGACAAAACTTCCTGTAGAGTTCTGAGCCTTATTATCTGAGTGATAAAACGCCCCAGAGAGTGTGAAATTGACGTATAAAGCTGGATTTGGGTGCCTCTTTACGTGTCATCATCAGCGCTTCTTAGCACAAATTGAAAAAATGAGACAGATATAAATAGCCAGGAAGGGCCTCACAGTGTAAAGTAGGGGTCACACCAAGGAGGACAGAGGAGGAGGATGGTTCTTTGTTCATGGGGAGTCTGTCCCCGCGGCATAGGGAGTAGGATTGGGGTGGGTGGGTAGAGAATAGTAGGCAATTGTCTGCAGTATAATTGGGGGAGTTGGGAGGAGTAGTCATTCTACTGTACCCACCAGGCTGTCGACGGCTCCCAGCTTGTGATTGGTGTTGTACAGAGAGTCGTCAGCTGTGTGGTTATGTAGTGTATGGTAATGTAGTGGTAATGTAGGAAAGCGATAATGTACAGCAAACTTAGAGGTTATGTATTGAGTCTGTAGTGCTACCAACCAGATTGTCGACCCCTCCCAGGGTGTGATTGGCATTGTACAGGGAGTATGTCAGCTGGTAAACCCCGTCGTTGGTCTCGCTGTTGCCATAGAAACCCACTCCCACCGCAGCACTGCACAGAGCGAGAGAGACAGGAAGGAAGATGCAGGTTAGCGTTTCTGATAAATTAATCAGTATAAGACAACATATACAACATACAGTACTTAGTACCAACGACTGATCCAATAAATAATTGATCTTCGTTTAAAGGAGGTTGTTTTGCCACAATTATAAACTGTTATATATTATTCCGTCATTGCCTTTTGCAGAGTTGTCAAAAGTTATGGTGCGCTGTCATGACTACAACCCCTAAAATTGCAACATGAAAGCTTGAACTTCGTTGCACATCCCCACCTTGAGGGTATCGTGCAAGCTAGAAGAATACTGTATGTTAGTTTGGATGATGATTGTGAAAAGGTTTGTGTGCGAACCACCATTCTTCGTTTTTTTCAGTCTGAAAAGTTTAGTAGATCAAATAGATAAGTGCACATTAAATCAAATGTGACAAAGACATAAAACCTCACAGCAAATTAAGAAACACACAGTTAAGCACAGTTAAGAGATTCACGTGAGTCATATTGGTTGTGTCCCAAATGACACCCTATTCCCTATATATTTGGTTGTGTCCCAAATGACACCCTATTCCCTATATAGGAACGAAAACACTGGACACTAGAGAATTTGGAAAAACATTGCCTGGTCTGATGAATCCCAGTTGCTGCTGTTTCACACTGATGGCAGGACTAGGGTATGGAGAAAGCCACATGAGTACATGGATCCATCATGCCGCATGGCAACATTGTAGGCTGGTGATGGTGGGGTGATAGTGGGGGGTGTATTTTCATTGCACACATTGGGCCCCTTGATAAAATGGCGCAACTTTGAATGCCACAGGATATCTGAACATTATTGCCAATCAGGTGCATCCCTTCATGGCAGCAGTGTATCCATCTGCAAATGTATGGAACGAGCAATTTGGAGTAGAGATCCACTACCAGTGAACCTGACACAACTGTGGGAAGCATTGGAGTCAATAATCCCAGACATTCCCCGACGAATTTAGGCTGTTTTAAGGGCAAAAGGGGGTGCAACTCAATATTAGGAACGTGTTTCTAATGTTTTGTACACTCGGTGTACGTAGTGCACGACATAGCGAATAGGTTGCCATTTGGGACACATTCTGTGACTCAAAGGAGAAGCTTCCTCTGTCTCCCATTGCGTTGAATTTTTCAATTTAAATTATTATACAAAATTCTTGCAACCAATAGAATGTTATTTATATGGGGGATACAACCTTCCCAGCTCTGCAGATTTAGCTGCGAAGAGACCGAATCATTAGATCATTTGTTTTGGAACTGTCCATATGTAGCTTGTTTTTGGTCACAGGTCCAGGAATGGCTGAAAAATTGCAATATTTACCTGGAGCTAAACCTGCAGATAGCAGTACTGGGTAATCTGAAAAGTCATAGTCAATCAATCAATAATATAATAATACTTTTAGCAAAAATGTTTATTTTCAATTTACAATCTGTAGAAACAATGAGTATAGACAAGTTAAGAACTCCAGTCAAACATCACAACACAGTTGAAGATGATATGGCAAATAGAAATCCAATTAGGATGGTGTTAAGAGATCCAATTAGGATGGTGTTAAGAGATCCAATTAGGATGGTGTTAAGAGATCCAATTAGGATGGTGTTAAGAGATCCAATTAGGATGGTGTTAAGAGATCCAATTAGGATGGTGTTAAGAGATCCAATTAGGATGGTGTTAAGAGATCCAATTAGGATGGTGTTAAGAGATCCAATTAGGATGGTGTTAAGAGATCCAATTAGGATGGTGTTAAGAGATCCAATTAGGATGGTGTTAAGAGATCCAATTAGGATGGTGTTAAGAGATCCAATTAGGATGGTGTTAAGAGATCCAATTAGGATGGTGTTAAGAGATCCAATTAGGATGGTGTTAAGAGATAGATGGGAGGGGTTGAATGGAGCTGAAGTTGGGACTAATAACAACAAGATCACTCATGTAAAACATACTGTGTCCGTAAAACGTATATAGGTTCAGAACATTTGTGAAAGAGCACAGTTTGAAAGATATGGCTAATAGCAATCAAACCGGATACACATCAGAAATAGATGGGAGAGGTTGAGGAGGGACAGGAGTAAAAACAAACAAAATAGAACTATTGTAAAATAAAATGTGTCCATAAAATGTACATAGTACTGTATGTATAAGCTGGAAGTAGAAACCTCAGCATTGTTGTTCACTAGCTAGTTTACTCGAATTAGGGGATGTCACATGCTGTTGTGCAAATGGAATAGACAACAGGTGGAAATCATAGGCAATTAGCAAGACACCCCCAATAAAGGAGTGGTTCTGCAGGTGGTGACCACAGACCACTTCTCAGTTCCTATGCTTCCTGGCTGATGTTTTGGTCACTTTTGAATGCTGCCGGTGCTTTCACTCTAGTGGTAGCATGAGACGAAGCTGCAGGTAGTGCAGCTCATCCAGGATGGCACATCAATGCAAGCTGTGGCAAGAAGGTTTGCTGTGTCTGTCAGCGTAGTGTCCAGAGCATGGAGGCGCTACCAGGAGACAGACCAGTACATCAGGAGACGTGGAGGAGGCCGTAGGAGGGCAACAACCCAGCAGCAGGACCGCTACCTCTGCCTTTGTGCAAGAAGGAGCAGGAGGAGCACTGCCAGAGCCCTGCAAAATGACCTCCAGCAGGCCACAAATGTGCATGTGTCTGCTGAAACGGTCAGAAACAGACTCCATGAGGGTGGTATGAGGGCCCGACGTCCACAGGTGGGGGTTATGCTTACAGCCCAACACCGTGCAGGACGTTTGGCATTTGCCAGAGAACACCAAGATTGGCAAATTCGCCACTGGCGCCCTGAGCTCTTCACAGATGAAAGCAGGCTCACACTGAGCACATGTGACAGACGTGACAGAGTCTGGAGACGCCGTGGAGAACGTTCTGCTGCCTGCAACATCCTCCAGCATGACCGGTTTGGCGGTGGGTCAGTCATGGTGTGGGGTGGCATTTCTTTGGGCTCCATGTGCTCGCCAGAGGTAGGCTGACTGCCATTAGGTACCGAGATGAGATCCTCAGACCCCTTGTGAGACCAAAAGCTGGTTCGGTTGGCCCTGGGTTCCTCCTAATGCAAGACAATGCTAGACCTCATGTGGCTGGAGTGTGTCAGCAGTTCCTGCAAGAGGAAGGCATTGATGCTATGGACTGGCCTGCCCGTTCCCCAGACCGGAATCCAATTGAGCACATCTGGGACATCATGTCTCGCTCCATCCACCAACGCCATGTTGCACCACAGACTGTCCAGGAGTTGGCGGATGCTTTAGTCCAGGTCTGGGAGGAGATCCCTCAGGAGACCATCCGCCACCTCATCAGGAGCATGCCCAGGCGTTGTAGGGAGGTTATACAGGCAGGTTATACGTGGAGGCTACACACACTCCTGAGCCTCATTTTTACTTGTTTTAAGGACATTACATCAAAGTTGGATCAGCCTGTAGTGTGGTTTTCCACTTTAATTTTGAGTGTGACTCCAAATCCAGACCTCCATGGGTTGATACATTTGATTTCCATTGATCATTTTTGTGTGATTTTATTGTCAGCACATTCAACTATGTAAAGAAAAAAGTATTTAATAAGAATATTTCATTCATTCAGATCTAGGATGTGTTATATTAGTGTTCCCTTTATTTTTTTGAGCAGTGTATATACAGTTGAAGTTGGAAGTTTACATACACTTAGGTTGGAGTCATTAAAACTCGTTTTTCAACCACTCCACAAATTTAATGTTAAAAAACTATAGTTTTGGCAAGTTGGTTAGGACACCTACTTTGTGCATGACACAAGTAATTTTTCCAACAATTGTTTACAGACAGATTATTTCACTTTTAATTCACTGTATCACAATTCCAGTGGGTCAGAAGTTTACATACACTAAGTTGACTGTGCCTTTAAACAGCTTGGAAAATTCCAGAAAATTATGTCATGGCTTTAGAAGATTCTGAAAGGCTAATTGACATCATTTGAGTCATTTGGAGGTGTACCTGTGGATGTATTACAAGGCCTACCTTCAAATTCAGTGCCTATTTGCTTGACATCATGTGAAAATCAAAAGAAATCAGCCAAGACCTCAGACAAAAACATTGTAGATCCTCCACAAGTCTGGTTCATCATTGGGAGAAATTTCAAACGCCTGAAGGTACCACATTCATCTGTACAAACAATAGTACGCAAGTATAAACACCATGGCATCACACAGCCGTCATACCACGCAGGAAGAAGACTCGTTCTGTCTCCTAAAGATGAATGTACTTTGGTAAGAAAAGTGCAAATCAATCCCAGAAAAACAGCAAAGGACCTTGTGAAGAGGCTGGAGGAAACAGATACAAAAGTATCTATATCCACAGTAAAACGAGTCCTATATCGACATAACCTGAAAGGCCGCTCAGCAAGGAAGAAGCCACTGCTCCAAAACCGCCATAAAAAAGCCAGACTACGGTTTGCAACTGAACATGGGGATAAAGATTGTACTTTTTGGAGAAATGTCCTCTGGTCTGATGAAATAAAAATAGAACTGTTTGGCCATAATGACCATCATTATGTTTGGAGGAAAAAGGGGGAAGCTTGCAAGCCGAAGAACACCATCCCAACCGTGAAGCACATGGGTGGCAGCGTCATGTTGTGGGGGTGCTTTGCTGCAGGATGGACTGTGCACTTGTAACAGTATAGCTTTCATCCGTCCCCTCGCCGGGCTCAAACCAGGGACCCACTGCACACAGACAACAGTCACCCACGAAGCATTAATATCCATCGCGCCACAAATGCCACTGCCCTTGTTCCAACAACTACTTCAGGTCTCAGAGCGAGTGACATCACTGATTGAAACACTATTAGCACGCACCACTGCTAATTAGCTAGCCATTTCACATCAGTTACACTCACCCCCCGTTTGACCTCGTCCTTACATTTCTTATTATTAAAATAAAGAGGTGATCCTAACTGACCTAAGACAGGGAATGTTTTACCAGGATTAAATGTCAGGAATTGTGAAAAACTGAATTTAACGTATTTGGCTAAGGTGTTTGTATACTTCCGTCCTCAACTGTACAGTATATGCAAAATATAAATAATAACATTGGTGGTAGCTACAATTGATCTGTAATATTAAAGCTGATCAACCCCCCCCCCCCAAAAAAGGAGAGAAATAGAGAGAGAAAGGGAAAAGGAAAAAGAGAAGAGAGAGAATATGCATTTCTCACTATGAATAAAGTACTGATGTTAACGCATTACATCATGTCTGTGGGATGTCTTTACTTTTTCCACACCAAAACATTAGCCCGGTGTCAAAAACATACTGTCAGGAATCTGCCTCTTTCATGTTCCTGTGTTTGAACAAGCTGTATGATGCTAGAGACACACAGATGACGCCCTATTCCCTTTATAGGGCACTACTTTGTTTACTGTAAAGTTGTAAAGATGTTCACTATATAGGGAATAGGGTGCCATTTGGGACACACGTACGGAGAAACCTCAAAACCTAGGAAAGAAAAAAGCAAAGCATAGCAAATAATAGCAGCCTGGGGAAAAAGGTTTCTCTGAAATATCTGAATCATTCTCATTAACAGGATGATGGTAGGGGATTAGAGAAAAAGAAGAGAGATGGAGGGAGAGAGAGTTAGTATAACTCAACGCAGATAAATATCTGGTGACCATCAAACAGACTGAGTAGTAGATGGCTCAGGGACCATAGGTGCTGACCTATGATCAAGTCCCTTCTGTCCTTATTCATTGTGATCTAAAAGGCTAAACTGATCCTAAATCAGCACGCCTTCTCTGAGACTCTTGATATGGCCCCTGGTATACGCATAGCAAACATCTGTGGTACTGTCATGTCCATGACATACAAACTGGAACAGAGGATGAGAGAGAGAACTGAAATTTAGCCTCTGGCTAAAGAACTCCAACTCCAACTTCTGCACACATATTCATCTTTGCGATGATGCATTTACAGTGCATTCGGAAAGTATTCAGACCCCTTGAATTTTTCACATTTTGTTACATTACAGACTTATCCTAAAATGGATTAAAAAAAATATCCTCATCAATCTACACACAATACCCCATAATGACAAAGCAAAATACGTTTTTTTTTATGTTTGCTAATTTATTGAAAATAAACCCTTTGCTATGACACTTGAAAAAAAGTTATTTATTTAACCCTTATTTTACCAGGTGAGTTGACTGAGAACACATTCTCATTTACAACAACGACCTGGGGAATAGTTACAGGGGAAGAAGGGGGGATGAATGAGCCAATTGTAAGCTGGGGCTGATTAGATGACCATGATGGTATGAGGGCCAGATTGGGAAATTGAGCTCAGCTGAATCCTGTTTCCATTGATCATCCTTGAGCTATTTCTACAAATTGATTGGAGTCCACCTGTGGTAAATTCAATTGATTAGACATGATTTGGAAAGACACACACCTGTCTATATAAGGTCCCACAGTTGACAGTTCATGTCAGAGCAAAAACCAAGCCATGAGGTTGAAGGAATTGTCTGTAGAGCTCAGAGATAGGATTGTGTCGAGGCACAAATCTGGGGAAGGGTACCAGAAAATGTCTGCAGCGTTGAATGTCCCCAAGAACACAGTGGCTTCCATTCTTAAATGGAAGAAGTTTGGAAACAACAATATTCTCCATAGAGCTGGTCGCCCGCCCAAACTGAGGAATTGGGGGAGAAGGGCCTTGATCAGGGAGGTGACCAAGAACCCGATGGTCACTCTGACAGAGCTCCAGTGTTCCTCTGTGGAGATAGGAGAACCTTCCAGAAAGACAACCATCTCTGCAGCAATCCACCAATCAGTCCTTTATGGTAGAGTGGCCAGACGGAAGCCACTCATCAGTAAAAGGCACATGACAACCCGCTTGGAGTTTTCCCAAAGGCACCTAAAGGACACAGACCAGAGAAACAAGATTATCTGGTCTTATGAAACCAAGACTTAACTCTTTGGCCTGAATGCGAAGCGTCATGTCTGAAGGAAATCTGGCACCATCTCGACTGAGAAGCGTAGTGGCAGCATCATGCTCTGGGGTTGTTTTTCAGAGGCAGGTACTGGGAGAATAGAGAGATCCTTGATGAAAACCTGCTCCAGAGCGCTACAGGACAAGGTAGGAGTGGCTTCGGGACAAGTCTCTGAATGTCCTTGAGTGGCCCAGCCAGAGCCTGGACTTGAACCGGATCAAACATCTCTTGAGAGACCTGAAAATAGCTGTGCAGTGATGCTCCCCATCCAATCTGACAGAGTTTATAGAGGATCTGCAGAGAAAAATGGGAGAAGCTCCCCAAATACAGGTGTGCCTAGCTTTTAATTTTTTATTTATTTAATTTTTACCTTTATTTAACCAGGCAAGTCAGTTAAGAACACATTCTTATTTTCAATGACAGCCTGGGAACAGTGGGTTAACTACCTGTTCAGGGGCAGAACGACAGATTTGTACCTTGTCAGCTCGGGGGTTTGAACTCGCAACCTTCCGGTTATTAGTCCAACGCTCTAGCCACTAGGCTACGCTTCCGGTTTAGATTTTTAATACATTCGCAAAAAATTCAAAAAATCTGTTTTTCCTTTGTCATTATGGGGTATAGTGTGTATATTGATGAGGGGAAGAATCCAGTCAACGTCACACAATGTGGAAAAGGTCAAGGGGACTGAATACTTTCTGAATGCACTATATTAGAGGTCGACCGATTCATCGGAATGGCCGATTAATTAGGGCCGATTTCAAGTTTTCATAACAATCGGAAATCGGTATTTTTGGGCGCCGATTTGCCGATTTTAAAAATTATATATATATATTTTTTACACCTTTATTTAATCTTTATTTAACTAGGCAAGTCAGTTAAGAACACATTCTGATTTTCAATGACGGCCTAGGAACGGTGGGTTACCTGCCTCGTTCAGTGGCAGAAAGACCTGCCTCTCTCTCGTTGCACTCCACAAGGAGACTGCCTGTTACGCAAATGCAGTAAGCCAAGGTAAATTGCTAGCTAGCATTAAACTTATCTTATAAAAAACAATAAATCATAATCACTAGTTAACTACACATGGTTGATGATATTACTAGATATTATCTAGTGTGTCCTGTGTTGCATATAATCTGACTGAGCATACAAGCATACAAGTATCTGACTGAGCGGTGGTAGACAGAAGCAGGCGCGTAAACATTCATTCAAACAGCACTTTCGTGCGTTTTGCCAGCAGCTCTTCGTTGTGTGTCAAGCATTGCGCTGTTTATGACTTCAAGCCTATCAACTCCCGAGATGAGGCTGGTGTGACCGAAGTGAAATGGCTGGCTAGTTAGCACGTGCTAATAGCGTTTCAAACTTCACTCGCTTTGAGCCTTGGGGTGGTTGTTTCCCTTGCTCTGCATGGGTAACGCTGCTTCGATGTGGTGGCTGTTGTCGTTGTGTTGCTGGTTCGAGCCCAGGGAGGAGCGAGGAGAGGGACGGAAGCTATACTGTTACACTGGCAATACTAAAGTGCCTATAAGAACATCCAATAGTCAAAGGTTAATGAAATACAAATGGTATAGAGGGAAATAGTCCTATAATAACTACAACCTAAAACTTCTTACCTGGGAATATTGAAGACTCATGTTAAAAGGAACCACCAGCTTTCATATGTTCTCATGTTCTGAGCAAGGAACTGAAACGTTAGCTTTCTTACATAGCACATATTGCACTTTTATGTTCTTCTCCAACACTTTGTTTTTGCATTATTTAAACCAAATTGGACATGTTTCATTATCTACTTGAGGCTAAATTGATTTTATTGATGTATTATATTAAGTTAAAATAAGTGTTAATTCAGTATTGTTGTAATTGTCATTATTACAAATATTATTTTTTTTATTCAATTTTTTAAAATCAGCCGATTAATCGGTATCTGCTTTTTTTTTGGTCCTCCAATAATCGGTATCGGCCTTGAAAAATCATAATCGGTCGACCTCTACACTGTATATAGTAAGCCTTCCTTAACTATGATTAGATCACTGTGACACATGTTCTCTATAGCAGGGTCAAAGAGGGATAGAGATTTAACATTTACTACTGTAGCAAACTGGCATTATGATACGCCGGCCAGCTAGTGTAACGTTCGTCGTGGGTGGAAGAAGAGGAGGACGAATGCACAGCGTGGTAAGTGTCCATATTGTTTTAATAAGAATAGTGAACACTGAACAAAAACAATAAAACAACAAAATGAACAGTCCTGAACGGTGAAGCAAAACACAGAACAGAAAATAATCACCCACACCACACAGGTGGGAAAAGGCTATCTAAGTATGATTCTCAATCAGAGACAACGAACGACACCTGCCTCTGATTGAGAACCATACCAGGCCAAACACAAAACCACAACATAGAAAAAAGAACATAGACTACCCACCCAACTCACACCCTGACCATCCTAAAACAAAGACATAACAAAAGAACTAAGGTCAGAACGTGACAGCTAGACAGAATATGTCACATTGGGATTCTGTTCAGGCACCATAAATACTACCCCTGGGGTCCTAACACAACTCACTCCAACAAAATGAAATAAAGCTATTTTGTGCATCTAATAACCTCAATTATGGGCACTATATAATAATAATAATATATGCCATTTAGCAGACGCTTTTATCCAAAGCGACTTACAGTCATGTGTGCATACATTCTACGTATGGGTGGTCCCGGGGATCGAACCCACTACCCTGGCGTTACAAGTGCCATGCTCTACCAACTGAGCTACAGAAGGACCACTATACTCCAAATTTCCCTCAGATTACACAGACCCGCAAAGAATTCAAAAACAAATCCAATTTTGATAAACTCCCATATCTATTGGGTGAAATTCCACAGTGTGCAATCACAGCAGCAAGATGTGTGACCTGTTGCTACAAAAAAAGGGCAACCAGTGAAGAACAAACACCGTTGTAAATACAATCCATATTTATGTTTATTTATTTTTTCTTTGGTACTTGAACTATTTTCACGTCGTTACAACACTGTACATAGCCATAATATGAAATATGAAATGTCTTTATTTCCTTTGGAACTTTTAAGTGTAATGTTTACTGTTCATTATTAATGTTTATTTCACTTGTGTTTATTACAGTGCCTTGCGAAAGTATTCGGCCCCCTTGAACTTTGCGAACTTTTGCCACATTTCAGGCTTCAAACATAAAGATATAAAACTGTATTTTTTTGTCAAGAATCAACAACAAGTGGGACACAATCATGAAGTGGAACGACATTTATTGGATATTTCAAACTTTTTTAACAAATCAAAAACTGAGGAGCTGGACCGTGGAGCTGGAAACAGGAAAGTCTGAGGCTATCTGGGTAAAGCACCAGGGTAAATCTTAATTGGAAATGCACCATGATACTCTTCCTCTGTTGTCTAGTTAGCAGTTACAGTAAATCAAATCAAATGTTATTTGTCACATGTGCCGAATACAACAGGTAGACCTTACAGTGACATGCTTACTTACAAGCCCTTAACCAACAATGCAGTTAAGAAAATACCTATAAAAAAAAAGGAAAAGATAAAAATAACAAATAATTCTCGGGCAGCAGTAAAATAACAATAAGTGGGGCTATATACAGGGGGTACCGGTACAGATTCAATGTGCTGTGGCACCGGTGTCGAGGTAATTGAGGTAATATGTACATGTAGGTAGAGTTATTAAAGTGACTATGCATAGATAATAACAGAGAGTAGCAGCAGCGTAGAAGGGGGGCAATGCAAATAGTCTGGGTAGACATTTGATTAGATGTTTAGGAGTCTTATTTCTTGGGGGTAAAAGCTGTTTAGTTGCCTCTTGGACCTAGACTTGGTGCTCCGGTACCGCTTGCCGTGCGGTAGCAGAGAGAACAGTCTATGACTAGGGTGGCTGGAGTCTTTGACAATTTTTAGGTCCTTCTCTGACACCGCCTGTTATAGAGGTCATGGATGGCAGGAAGCTTGGATAGCCCCGGTGATGTACTGGGCCCTACGCACTACCTACCCTCTGTAGTGCCTTGCGGTCAGAACAGTTGCCATACCGGGCAGTGATGCAACCGATCAGGAGGGAGGGGGGGGCATCAGGAAGTTCAGGATCCAGTTGCAGAGGGAAGTGTTTAGTCCCAGGGTTCTTAGCTTATTGATGAGCTTTGAGGGCACTATGGTGTTGAACGCTGAGTTGTAGTCAATGAATAACATTCTCACACAGGTGTTCCTTTTGTCCAGGTGGGGCGGTATGCAAATTGGAGTGGGTCTATGGTAGAGGTCGACCGATTATGATTTTTCACAGCCGATACCGATACCGATTATTGGAGGACCAAAAAAGGCGATACCGATTAATCGGCTGATTTTTTTATTTGTAATAATGACAATTACAACAATACTGAATTAACACTTATTTTAACTTAATATAAAACATCAATAAAATCAATTTAGCCTCAAATAAATAATGAAACATGTTCAATTTGGTTTAAATAATGCAAAAGAAAGTAATATGTGCCATGTAAAAATGGGTGCCATGTAAAATATGTGCCATGTAAAAAAGCTAACGTTTAAGTTCCTTGCTCAGAACATGAGAACATATGAAAGTTGGTGGTTCCTTTTATCATGAGACTTCAATATTCCAAGGTAAGAGGTTTTAGGTTGTAGTTAATTTAGTATTTATAGGACTATTTCTCTCTTTACCATTTGTATTTCATATACCTTTGACTATTGGATGTTCTTATAGGCACTATAGTATTGCCAGTGTAACAGTATAGCTCCGTAAAGCTCCGCCTTATCTCAGTTCACTGGTCACGATGGCAACACCCACCCGTAGCACTCGCTCCGCCTTTCGTTCCAGTTCTCTGCTGCCTGTGACTGGAACGAATTGCAAAAATCGCTGAAGTTGGAGACTTTTATCTCCCTCACCAACTTCAAACATCTGCTTTCTGAGCAGCTAACCTATCGCTGCAGCTGTACATAGTCTATCGGTAAATAGCCCACCCAATTTTACCTACCCCATCCCCATACTGTTTATATTTATTTACTTTTCTAATCTTTTGCACACCAGTATCTCTACCTGTACATGACCATCTGATCATTTATCACTCCAGTGTTAATCTGCAAAATTGTAATTATTTGCCTACCTCCTCATGCACACAATGTATATAGACTCTCTTTTTTTTTTACTGTGTTATTGACTTGTTAATTGTTTACTCCATGTGTAACTCTGTGTTGTCTGTTCACACTGCTATGCTTTATCTTGGCCAGGCCGCAGTTGCAAATGAGAACTTGTTCTCAACTAGCCTACCTGGTTAAATAAAGGTCAAATTAAATTTTTTTATGAAATAGCTTCCGTTCCCCTCCTCACCCCTACCTGGGCTCAAACCAGGAACACATCGATAACAGCCACACTCGAAGCATCGTTACCCATCGCTCCGTGGCCCTTGCAGAGCAAGGGAAATAACTACTCTACTCTTCCCACTAGCTTGGAAGGACGGTACCGTGCAGTACCGAAGAGCCCTTACTGCTGCTCGATCGTCCTATTTTTCTAACTTAATTGAGGAAAATAAGAACAATCCGAAATTCCTTTTTGATACTGTGGCAAAGCTAACTAAAAAGCAGCATTCCCCAGAGAGGATGACTTTCACTTTAGCAGTGATAAATTCATGAACTTCTTTGAGGAAAAGATTATGATTATTAGAAAGCAAATTACGGACTCCTCTTTAAACCTGCGTATTCCTCCAAACCTCAGTTGTCCTGAGTCTGCACAACTCTGCCAGGACCTAGGATCAAGAGAGACGCTCAAGTGTTTTAGTACTATATCTCTTGACACAATGATGAAAATAATCATGGCCTCTAAACCTTCAAGCTGTATACTGGACCCTATTCCAACTAAACTACTGAAAGAGCTGCTTCCTGTGCTTGGCCCTCCTATGTTGAACATAATAAACGGCTCTCTATCCACTGGATGTGTACCAAACTCACTAAAAGTGGCAGTAATAAAGCCTCTCTTGAAAAAGCCAAACCTTGACCCAGAAAATATAAAAAACTATCGGCCTATATCGAATCTTCCATTCCTCTCAAAGATTTTAGAGAAGGCTGTTGCGCAGCAACTCACTGCCTTCCTGAAGACAAACAATGTATACGAAATGCTTCAGTCTGGTTTTAGACCCCATCATAGCACTGAGACGGCACTTGTGAAGGTGGTAAATTACATTTTAATGGCATCGGACCGAGGCTCTGCATCTGTCCTCGTGCTCCTAGACCTTAGTGCTGCTTTTGATACCATCGATCACCACATTCTTTTGGAGAGATTGGAAACCCAAATTGGTCTACACGGACATGTTCTGGCCTGGTTTAGGTCTTATCTGTCGGAAAGATATCAGTTTGTCTCTGTGAATGGTTTGCCCTCTGACAAATCAACTGTAAATTTCGGTGTTCCTCAAGGTTCTGTTTTAGGACCACTATTGTTTTCACTATATATTTTACCTCTTGGGGATGTTATTCGAAAACATAATGTAAACTTTCACTGCTATGCGGATGACACACAGCTGTACATTTCAATGAAACATGGTGAAGCCCCAAAATTGCCCTCGCTAGAAGCATGTGTTTCAGACATAAGGAAGTGGATGGCTGCAAACTTTCTACTATTAAACTCGGACAAAACAGAGATGCTTGTTCTAGGTCCCAAGAAACAAAGAGATCTTCTGTCGAATCTGACAATTAATCTTAATGGTTGTACAGTCGTCTCAAATAAAACTGTGAAGGACCTCGGCGTTACTCTGGACCCTGATCTCTCTTTTGAAGAACATATCAAGACCATTTCGAGGACAGCTTTTTTCCATTTACGTAACATTGCAAAAATCAGAAACTTTCTGTCCAAAAATGATGCAGAAAAATTAATCCATGCTTTTGTCACTTCTAGGTTAGACTACTGCAATGCTCTATTTTCCGGCTACCCGGATAAAGCACTAAATAAACTTCAGTTAGTGCTAAATACGGCTGCTAGAATCCTGACTAGAACCAAAAATTTGATCATATTACTCCAGTGCTAGCCTCTCTACACTGGCTTCCTGTCAAAGCAAGGGCTGATTTCAAGGTTTTACTGCTAACCTACAAAGCATTACATGGGCTTGCTCCTACCTACCTCTCTGATTTGGTCCTGCCGTACATACCTACACGTACGCTACGGTCACAAGACGCAGGCCTCCTAATTGTCCCTAGAATTTCTAAGCAAACAGCTGGAGGCAGGGCTTTCTCTATAGAGCTCCATTTTTATGGAACGGTCTGCCTACCCATGTCAGAGACGCAAACTAACCTTTAAGTCTTTACTGAAGACTCATCTCTTCAGTGGGTCATATGATTGAGTGTAGTCTGGCCCAGGAGTGGGAAGGTGAAGCAACGAACCGCCCTTGCTGTCTCTGCCTGGCCGGTCCTCTTTCCACTGGGATTCTCTGCCTCTAACCCTGTTACTGGGGCTGAGTCACTGGCTTGCTGGGGCTCTCTCGTGCCGTCCCTGGGGGGGTGCGTCACCTGGGTGGGTTGATTCACTGTTGTGGTCGGCCTGTCTGGGTTGGCGCCCCCCCTAGGGTTATAAGATCTTTGTGGGCTATACTCGGCCTTGTCTCAGGATGGTAAGTTGGTGGTTGAAGATATCCCTCTAGTGGTGTGGGGGCTATGCTTTGGCAAAGTGGGTGGGGTTATATCCTTCCTGTTTGGCCCTGTCCGGGGTGTCCTCGGATGGGGCCACAGTGTTCCTGACCCCTCCTCTCTCAGCCTCCAGTATTTATGCTGCAGTAGTTTATGTGTCGGGGGGCTAGGGTCAGTTTGTTATATCTGGAGTACTTCTCCTGTCCTATTCGGTGTCCTGTGTGAATCTAAGTGTGCGTTCTCTAATTCTCTCCTTCTCTCTTTCTTTCTCTCTCTCGGAGGACCTGAGCCCTAGGACCATGCCCCAGGACTACCTGACATGATGGCTCCTTGCTGTCCCCAGTCCACCTGACTGTGCTGCTGCTCCAGTTTCAACTGTTCTGCCTTATTATTATTCGACCATGCTGGTCATTTATGAACATTTGAACATCTTGGTCATGTTCTGTTATAATCTCTACCCGGCACAGCCAGAAGAGGACTGGCCACCCCACATAGCCCGGTTCCTCTCTAGGTTTCTTCCTAGGTTTTGGCCTTTCTAGGGAGTTTTTCCTAGCCACCGTGCTTTTACACCTGCATTGTTTGCTGTTTGGGGTTTTAGGCTGGGTTTCTGTACAGCACTTTGAGATATCAGCTGATGTACGAAGGGCTATATAAATAAATTTGATTTGATTTGATTTGATTACTCCAAATCTAAAAGCGAGTGACGTTTGAAACAGTATTAGCGCACACCCAGCTAACTAGCTAGCCATTTCACATTGGTTACACCAGCCATTAGGCTGATAGGCTTGAAGTCTTAAACAGCGCTGTGCTTGCGAAGAGCTGCTGGCAAAACGCACGAAAGTGCTGTTTGAATGAATGATTACGGGCCTGCTGCTGCTCAGTCAGACTGCTCTACCAAATCAGACTTAATTATAACATAATAACACACAGAAATACGAGCCTTTGGTCATTAATATGATCGAATCCGGAAACTATCATTTCGAAAAACAAAACGTTTATTATTTCAGTGAAATACGGAACCGTTCGGTACTTTATCTAACGGGTGGCATCCCTAAGTCTAAATATTCTTGTTACATTGCACAACCTTCAATGTATGTCATAATTACGCAAAATTCTGGCAAATTAGTTCGCAATGAGCCAGGCGGCTCAAACTGTTGCATATACCCTGAGTCTGCGTGCAATGAACACAAGAGAAATGGGTTAATATTGCCTGCTAAACTGGATTAGTAGTTATAACTAGTAATTATGATTGATCGTTTATTATAAGATAAGTTTAATGCTAGCTAGCAATTTACCTTGGCTTCTACTACATTCGCATAACAGGCAGACTACTCGTGGAGTGCAATGGTTAGAGCGTTGGACTAGTTAACTGTGCGGATGCAAGATTGGAACCGCTGAGCTGACAAGGTGAAAATCTGTGGTTCTGCCCCTGAACAAGGCAGTTAACCCACAGTTCCTAGGCAGTCATTGACGATAAGAATGTGTTCTTAACTGACTTGCCTAGTTAAATAAAAGGTATAAAAAAATAAATAATAATAATCGGAAAATGGAGATCGGCGCCCAAAAATACAGATTTCCGATTGTTATGAAAACTTGAAATCGGCCCTAATTAATCGGCCATTCCGATTAATCGGTCGACCTCTAGTCTATGGTATCTGGGATAATGCTGTTGATGTGAGCCATGACCAGCCTTTCAAAGCACTTCATGGCTACAAACGTGAGTGCTAATGGTCGGACGTCATTTAGGCAGGTTACCTTAGTGTTCTTGGGCACAGGGACTATGGTGATCTGCTTGAAACATGTTGATATTACAGACTCAGACAGGGAGAGGTTCAAAATGTCAGTGAAGAGACTTGCCAGTTGGTCAGCGCATGCTTGGAGTATACGTCCTGTCCTAGTAATCCGTCTGGCCCTGCGGCCTTGTGAATGTTGACCTGTTTAAAGGTCTTACTCACATCGGTTGCGGAGAGCGTGATCACACAGTCTTCCGGAAGAGCTGATGCTCTCATGCATGTTTCAGCGTTACTTGCCTCGAAGAAAGCATAGAAGTAGTTTAGCTCGTCTGGTATGCTCGTGTCACTGGGCATCTCTTGGCTGTTCTTCCCTTTGTAGTCTGTAATAGTTTGCAAGCCCTGCCAGATCCGATGAGCATCGGAGCTGGTGTAGATTGATTCAATCTTAGTCCTGTATTGACGCTTTGCCTGTTTGATGGTTCGTCGGAGGGCATAGCGGGATTTCTTATAAGCTTCCGGGTTAGAGTCCCGCTCCTTCAAAGCGGCAGCTCTACCCTTTAGCTCAGCGCGAATGTAGCCTGTAATCCATGGCTTCTGGTTGGGGTATGTACGTATAGTCACTGTGTGGACGATGTCCTCGATGCACTTATTGATAAAGCCAGTGACTGATGTGGTGTACTCCTCAATGCTATCGGAAGAATCCCGGAATATATTCCAGTCTGTGCTAGCAAAACAGTCCTGTAGTTCAGCATCTGCTTCATCTGACACCTTTATAGAATCAGGAGGATAGAATTAGGTCAAACGGATTTAAGTTTCCCTGCATTAAAGTCCCCGGCCACTAGGAGCACCGCCTCTGGATGAGTGTTTTCCTGTTTGCTTATGGCAGTATAGAGCGTATTGAGTGTGGTTTTAGTGCCAGCGTTGGTCTGTGGTGGTATGTAGACAGCTACGAAAAACACAGATGAAAACTCTCTAGGTAGATAGTGTGGTCTATAGTTTATCATGAGATCAAATAAAATCAAATAAAATGTTATTTGTCACATACACATGGTTAGCAGATGTTAATTTGGGTGTAGCGAAATGCTTGTGCTTCTAGTTCCGACAATGCAGTAATAACCAACGAGTAATCTAACCTAGCAATTTCACAACAACTATCTTATACACACAAGTGTAAAGGGATGAAGAATATGCACATAAAACTATATGAATGAGTGATGGTACAGAAAGGCATAGGCAAGATGCAGTAGATGGTATCGAGTACAGTATATACATATGAGATGAGTAATGTAGGGTATGTAACATATAAAAGTGCCATTGTTTAAAGTGGCTAGTGATACATTTTTACATACATTTTTCCATTATTAAAGTGGCTGGAGTTGAGTCAGTATGTTGGCAGCAGCCACTCAATGTTAGTGGTGGCTGTTTAACAGTGTCACGCCCTGGCCATAGAGAGGCTTTTTATTCTCTATTTTGGTTAAGCCAGGGTGTGACAAGGGTGGGCATTCTATGTCCTTTTTTCTATGTTTTGTATTTCTATGTCTTGGCCTGGTATGGTTCTCAATCAGGGACAGCTGTCTATTGTTGTCTCTGATTGAGAACCATACTTAGGTAGCTTTTTCCCCCACCTGTTTTGTGGGAAGTTAACTTTGACTTTGTTCAGGGCACATAGCCCAAAGCTTCACGGTTTGGTTTTGTTCTTTGTTTTGTCGGTGTCATTTTTAATAAAGAGAAAATGTACGCTTACCATGCTGCACCTTGGTCCAGTCCTTCAGTCAGCCGTGACAAACAGTCTGATGGCCTAGAGATAGAAGCTGTTTTTCAGTCTCTCGGTCCCTGTTGTGATGCACCTGTACTGACCTCGCCTTCTGGATGATAGCGGGGTGAACAGGCAGTGGTTCGGGTGCTTGTTGTCCTTGATGATCTTTATGGCCTTCATGTGACATCGGGTGGTGTAGGTGTCCTGGAGGGCAGGTAGTTTGCCCTCGGTGATGCGTTGTGCAGACCTCACTACCCTCTGGAGAGCCTTATGGTTGTGGGCAGAGCAGTTGTCATACCAGGCGGTGATACAGCCCAACAGGATGCTCTCGATTGTGAATGTGTAAAAGTTTGTAAGTGCTTTTGGTGACAAGCCAAATTTCTTCAGCCTCCTGAGGTTGAAGAGGCACTGCTGCACCTTTTTCACCACGCTGTCTGTGTGGGTGGACCAATTCAGTTTGTCCGTTATGTGTACGCTGAGGAACTTAAAACTTACTTCCCTCTCCACTACTGTCCCGTCGATGTGGATAGGGGGGTGCTCCCTCTGCTGTTTCCTGAAGTCCACGATCATCTCCTTTGTTTTGTTGACGTTGAGTGTGAGGTTATTTTCCTGACATCACACTCCGAGGGCCCTCACCTCCTCCCTGTAGGCCGTCTCATCGTTGTTGGTAATCAAGCCTACCACTGTAGAGTCGTCTGCAAACTTGATGATTGAGTTGGAGTTGTGCATGGCCACACAGTCGTGGGTGAACAAGGAGTACAGGAGAGGGCTCAGAACGCACACTGGGGCCCCAGTGATGAGTATCAGCGGGGTGGAGATGTTGTTACCTACCCTCACCACCTCGGTAGTCGTTTAGCTCAGTTACCTTAGCTTTCTTGGGAATAGGAACAATGCTGGCCCTCTTGAAGCATGTGGGGACAGCAGACTGGGATAAGGATTGATTGAATATGTACGTAAACACACCAGCCAGCTGGTCTGCACATGCTCTGAGGACGCGGCTGGGGATGCCGTCTGGGCCTGCAGCCTTGCGAGGGTTAACACATTTAAATGTTTTACTCACGTCGGCTGCAGTGAAGGAGAGTCCGCAGGTTTTGGTAGCGGGCCGAGTCAGTGGCACTGTATTGTCCTCAAAGTGAGCAAAGAAGTTGTTTAGTCTGTCTGGGAGCAAGACATCCTGGTCAGATACTCTACTTCAGGCGAGCAAAAGCTTGAGACTTCGTTAGATATCGTGCACCAGCTGTTCTTTACAAATATAGATTAGCCTCTGCCCCGTGTCTTACCAGAGGCTGCTGTTCTATCTTGCCGATAGTGTATAACTGCCGATATGTTATTAATGTCGTCATTCAGCCATAACTCTGTGAAACATAAGATATTACAGTTTTTAATGTCCGGTTGGAAGGATTTACATGCTTTTAGTTTGTCCCATTTATTTTCCAGCGATAGAACATTGGCTAACAATATGGATGGCAAAGGCAGATTAGCGACTCGTCGCCAGATCCTCACAAGGCACCCCGGTCTCTTTCCGCTAAATTTCTGTTTCTTTATCCAGCGAATGACAGGGATAAGGGCTTGTCGGGTGTTTGGAGTATATCCTTCGTGTCCGACTCATTAAATATATATTTTAAGGGTCCAATTCGAGGTGAGTAATCACTGTTCTGATGTCCAGAAGCTCTTTTCGGTCATAAGAGATGGCAGCAGCAACATTATGTACAAAATAAGTGCAAACAATGCAACAAAAAAAAGCACGGTTGGTTAAGAGCCAGTAAGAGCAAATAAAATGGCAGCCATCCTCTCCGGCACCATCACGCTTTTTTAAAAATGTCACTACCATCAGACTATCACTACCAATACGTCATAATAAAAGTGTGATACAATCACAGTCACACAATTGATGTGAAAATAGAGAACTAGTCTGTCTACACGTATTAAGTATATTCACATAAGCTCTTTAAATCTCCCCCAGACACAAAGGGTCAATGTAACGGGATTAGTATCTGTCCGCTACACCAGTTTCAAAACAAAAGGAGCCAATGTGTAACGTCTGCTTCTAACTCACGCTCTCAAACACGTAGATCCCCTGAACACAGCTCACTCTCCTGATCCCAATCACCTGAATTCTGATCACCTGTTCACACACCTGTATGTCATTATCAGACACTATTTAGTTCAGTTCTTTGAACCCCATCATTGTGAGTTATTGTTTGTTTTGTGACACACTTCTAGTTGGAGCGCTGGGTTTCCCATCGTGTTCATTACACAATGACTCTCTCTAGAGACATCTATCTCATTTCACGCAGGCATTGTAGGAGACAACTAACCAGGATCTGGCCACTGTAATAATATTACGAAAGACTCCATCTATAGACAGCCCAGAGCCGAAGTCAGTCCACAACCTGGAGAACCCACAATAAATATCACATTAGCCGCTAGGAGACTTAATTACTATGAGAATAGATGGCTCAATTGCTGTTTGTTTGGATGTATCTCAAATATTACCCTATTCCCTATACAGTGCACTACTTCTGACCAGAGCCATATGGGCCCAGGTCAAAAGTAGTGCACCACATAGGGAATAGGGTGCCATTTGGGACGCACACTCTTATCACATTTGGAAAAGACACTTAGCGAATCAGAGAGGATGATACAGACAACTCAAAGCAGTGTCGTCAGAGGAACAAACACCATCGTGTTTGACATTGAAGTATGTGATATTATAAAAAAAGACTAACTGAAGCAACATTTCCATTCATGGAGGTCTGAAAAGGTTGCCTTTCATGTCTTCATTGATATCTGTTGCGACAGTCTTTTTTATGTTGAAAAGTCTTCTAATGAGTGAAGCTAACATGTTCAGCCTTTTGTGTAAAAAATATATTCCTTTGGGACATCCCTTGTTTAACATGTTGGTACTCAAGAGCTTAAAGACACTTATCCTACCTTTGTCCAGGCTAGGGCTGATGGCTTGCATGCACCATCCCAAAATAATAATAACTTAATTAATTGTTAAAAAGAGAGGGAGTGATACAGATGACCCACTCTCCATTTTAGGCAACAGGCTTAAATAATACTGTCACACGTAATGAAAATGTGTCTTTTAACTCAGTGTTGTCTGACTGCAGTACAGTTGATGAGACAAAGCAGGATATCTGAGTAGAGAGAAATCAGAGTAAATGTGTCAGACAACACACTTAACCGTGAACAACTAGGGTATAACTGTTCAGCCTTAAAGGGATAATCCACTGCCAGAAATAAAAATCATAAATCTCCGGTCAATTTGGTGAAAGAACATGTTCCATCAGTGGGTAAAATAAAAAAAATCCCCAATCAGATAATCGTGTAGGAACGCATCATAGTGACAATTCTCGTCACTGGAGATAGGGGATAACACACTGTCACATTTCATAACGCTTGAAAAACAAAAAACAATGACCTCCATTCCACGTCACCAAATCAGCCAATAGATAGTATGGGCCTACTTGTGTAGAACACATCCATCCATTTATATCCTCATGACAAAGTATATATTTCGCTTAGATGTGCTCAATCTAAGTGTACCAAATTATTCAACTCCGTTTCTCCTTCAAGTACCATGTAGCAATGGGCCCTGTGTCTGTGGGAAACAGAGATAATACAGAAAGGAGGAGATAGGTATCATATTGGGCAATGAGTGGAGAAATGCCCCACCCAACTGGCTGTCGACTCATCGCATTCACGTTGTCATGCCGCGTCACGCAGTTGCTAAGCTAATCGTCACGCAATCCCTTTTCAAAGTCAGGGTATGAGTCTAGAAACCTGCCTATTTTCCTCGAAAGTACGTAATGTCATGATTCCAAAGCTATACGATATTACAGAGAACAAGTTAATTATCTCACATCTTGGAAAAGATTTGCAATGTTGTACTTCTTCTTCATGAAATGCATGCTAATGTTGGTTTATTGAGCGAGTGCTCAATAGTTTCCCATTCACTCATTGAAAGAGAGCTCTCCTTGTCTCAGAATCTTCCAGAATGCACCGCGCGGCCCAATGACAACGCATGGGCCACATACACAATGGGCATTAATACGATTCTAATGGAGTTTCCCATCTCCTCAAAGTATCTCTGTGGGAAAGAAACATACTCTGCCCTCACTCTGGGCAGAGACTAACTGCAAGCATTGTGGGATTTAACACTATTTCACACTTTTAATCAAAGGAATTAGTGGTTTGGGGTGGATTATCCCTTAAAGTGGTGTCAGTGTGGTTTAACAATATACCCTAGCCTAGAGACAATGAGATTCATTATTGTGCCTCTGTTTGTGTCTTTATCAACAGCAGTGAACTGAAAGAGTTAAATAAGGTATCTGTTAACATTGATCACCCTACTGCACTTAATGTGTGTGTGGGTGTGTGTGTGTATATATTTATGTACAGTGCATTCGGAAAGTATTCAGACCCCGTGACTTATTCCACATTTTTCTACGTTACAGACGTATTCTAAAACTGATTCAATACAAATCCTAATCAATCTACACACAATACCCCATAATGACAAAGTAAAAATAGGTTTTTAGAAATTTCGCAATTCAAAATAAAAAACAGAAATACCTTGTTTACATAAGTATTCAGACCCTTTGCATTGCTCATCCTTGAGATGTTTCTACAACTTGATTGGAGTCCACCTGTGGTAAATGCAATTAATTGGACATGATTTGGAAAGGCACACACCTGTCTATATAAGGTCCCACAGTTTACAGTGCATGTCAGAGCAAAAACCAAGCCATGAGGTTGAAGGAAAGTGCCGAGACAGGAATGTATCGAGGCATAGATCTGGTGAAGGGTACCAAAAAATGTCTTCAGCATTGAAAGTCCCAAAAAAAACAGTGGCCTCTATCATTCTTAAATGGAAGAAGTTTGGACCCACCAAGACCCTTCCTAGAGCTGGTCGCCCGGCCAAACTGAGCAATCGGGGGAGAAGGGCCTTGGTCAGAGGAGGTGACCAAGAACTCAATGGTCACTCTGACAGAGCTCCAGAGTTCCTCTGTGGAGATGGGAGTACCTTCCAGAAGGACAACCCTCTCTGCAGCACTCCACCAATCAGGCATTTATGGTAGAGTGGCCAGACGGAATCCACTCCTCTGTAAAAGGAACATGACAGTCCGCTTGGAGTTTGCCAAAAGGCACATAAAGATTCTTTAGTCTGATGAAACCAAGATTGAACTCTTTGGACTGAATGCCAAGCGTCACGTCTTGGGGAAACCTGGCACCATCCCTACAGTAAAGAATGGTGGTGGCAGCATCATGCTGTGGGGATGATTTTCAGCGGCAGGGACTGGGAGACTAGTCAGGTTCGAGGGAAAAATGAACGGAGTAAAGTACAGAGAGATCCTTGATGAAAACCTGCTCCAGAGTGCTCAGGACCTCAGACTGGGGTGAAGGTTCACCTTCCAACAGGACAACGACCCAAAGCACACAGCCAAGACAACGCCGGAGTGGCGTCTGGTCAAGTCTCTGAATGTCCTTGAGTGGCCCAGCCAGGGACTTGAACCCGATTGAACATCTCTGGAGAGACCTGAAAATAGCTGTGAAGTGACACTCCCCATCAAACCTGACTGAGCTTGAAGTGATCTGCAGAGAAGAATGGGAGAAACTCCCCAAATACAGGTGTGCCAAGCTTGTAGCGTCATACCCAAGAAGACACAAGGCTGTAATCGCTGCCAAAAGTGCTTCAACAAAGTCCTGATTAAAGAGTCTGAATACTTATGTAAATTTGATATTTCAGTTTTACATTTTTAGAATTTTGTAAAAATGATGGGGTATTGTGTATAGATTGATGAGGAAAATAATATATTTAATACATTTTATAATAAAGCTGTAACGTAACAAAAAGGGGTCTGAATACTTTCTGAATGCACTGCGAGTCTGTGTGTGTGTGTGTGTGTGTGTGTGTGTGTGTGTGTGTGTGTGTGTGTGTGTGTGTGTGTGTGTGTGTGTGTGTGTGTGTGTGTGTGTGTGTGTGCGTGTGCGTGTGCGTGTGCGTGTGCGTGTGTGTGTGTGTGTGAGTGCGTGTCTGCGTGTGCGTGTGTGTGTGTGTTTGTGTGTGTGTGCGTGTGTGTGTGTCTGCGTGTGCGTGTGCGTGTCTGCGTGTGCGTGTGTGTGTGTGTGTGTTTGTGTGTCTGCAGCATGGCTGACGGGAGGAAATGCCAGTGACCAGCATAACTCAATAAGAGCAGAACACTGGGCTGAGATGATGACTGTCACGAGATGGAGGACACAAGTGCCCACTGCTCCAAACAGATTCAATTAGGCCACTTTGTGCGGACGACCATCTCGGATGAATCGCTAATGACACCCTATTCCCTACATAGCGCACTACTTTTGACCAGAGCCCTATAAACCCGTCAAAATTATTTTACTAAATAGGGAATAGGGTGCCATTTGGGACACCTTATCAATACAGATCAGATGATGTAACCCACATGCCAAGGGGTTCCCCGCAGACCCTATTGGCAGACAGATTATATTAGATAATTTAAGCCTTTGTAAAGTTTTACCACAAAGAGAGTGAGGTAGTGAAATGTTCTTTGAAGTACATTTTTGTTTGTCTCCTTGTCTTTGATCAAAGGGAATTCTTTCAGCTTATGTCATTCTATGTACTTCCCTTGATATATAACAACATTGATGAGGGGAAACAACCCACTGGGTACAGACGTCAGTTGAACTTCTAGTTTTGATTTACATTTGGTTGAGTTGTCAATTAACGCGAAATCCACAGAAAATGTCACCATGTCATTGGGTTTAGGTTCAAAGTTGAGTGAAAAAAGATGAAATTCCCTTACACGGATGACTTTTATTAATGAAACATTTGGAGTGCTGCGGCCGCCTACCTACCCTATTGTCTGTGGACATTTTCTATTTTCTCAGGACTATGAGCCCGCCTCTAGTCCCATAACAGACTACCATGACATAGGTGACTGTACACAGACTGTAGGTGGGTTAGTAATTATAATAGTGTCTTTCTCACCAGCTGATGAGTCCAGCGACGACGGCGGACCAGGTGACACAGCAGGAGTTGGGCCTCTTGCTCTCCTCATCCTCGTCTTTCCGACAGCAGCACAGACAGCTCAGGTAGATAGCCAGACAGAGCAGATTCAGGCCCAGGCCCGCAGCCGCCACACAGCCCAGGAAGATTAACGACTATTGGGAGAGATGGAGAGAGAGAGAGCAAGAGAGACGGGGGTGATAGAGGATAGAGATAGAAAAAGAGAGACATATATATATATATAGTGAGAGAGAGAGAGAGAGAGAGAGAGAGAGAGAGAGAGAGAGAGAGAGAGAGAGAGAGAGAGAGAGAGAGAGAGAGAGAAATAGAGGGGAGAGAGTGTTAAATAGAGAGAGAGAGAAGAAATAGAGAGAGAGAGAGAGGGGAGAGAGTGTTAAATAGAGGAGGGAGTGAGAAATAGAGGAGAGATAGAGGGAGAGAGTGAGAAATAAGGAGAGAGAGAGGGAGAGAGAGTGTTAAATAGAGTAGAGAGTGAGAGATAGAGGAGAGAGAGAGGGGAGAGAGTGTTAAATAGAGGAGGGAGTGAGAAATAGAGGAGAGATAGAGGGGAGAGAGTGAGAAATAAGGAGAGAGAGAGGGGAGAGAGTGTTAAATAGAGGAGAGTGAGAAATAGAGGAGAGCGAGAGGGGAGAGAGTGTTAAATAGAGGAGAGAGTGAGAAATAGAGGAGAGAGAGAGGGGAGAGAGTGTTAAATAGAGGAGAGAGTGAGAAATAGAGGAGAGAGAGAGGGGAGAGAGTGTTAAATCGATGAGAGAGTGAGAAATAGAGGAGAGAGAGAGGGGAGAGAGTGTTAAATAACTGGATATCAATGTCAATGTCAAAAACAGAACACACAGTAGAAGGTATCCTCAACCTCGGGACTCACTCTGCATGGCAACTCATTCACTACAGCTATTTTAGATGTAATTTCTTTGAGCATTTGTTCAGTTTGCATACTGATGCATAGGTACATCAAACACACAGCATCAGCACTGACACTCATCACTCTCTGACCCTTTGAGGATCCAGATAAAGATTGAATGAAGCTTGAGTGATGACAGTCAGAGAACACAGATACGTACACAAAGAATTTGAACAAACACAATTTTGATAAACTCCCATATCTATTGGGTGAAATACCACAGTGTGCCATCACAGCAGCAAGATTTGTGAAAAGGGCAACCAGTTAAGAACAAACACCATTGTAAATATAACCCATATTTATGTTTATTTTTTAAAACTTTTGTACTTTAACTATATGACATTTGTAATGTCTTTATTCTTGTGGAACTTTTGTTAGTATAATATTTACTGTCCATTTGTATTGTTTATTTCCCTTTTCTTTATTATCTAGTTCACTTTCTCTGGTAATGTTAACATATGTTTCCCATGCCATTAAATTGGATTGAAATGTAATTGAATGAGGAGAGCAAAGTATTCTGCATAAATGGCACATCATTTGAATGTGTGATTTATGAATGTGTGTGGAGCCAGAGGAGGAGAAATGTAGTCATGAACCTGTGAGATGAGATGAGAGGAGATGAGAGGAGAAGAGAGGAGTGGAGAGGTGGGGAGAGGAAATGAGAAGAGATGAGAGGAGGGGAGAGGAGATGAAAGGAGGGGAGAGGAGAGGAGGGGAGGGGTGAGTAGAGAGGATAAGAGAGTAGGGGAGGGGAGGGGTGAGTAGAGAGGATAAGAGAGTAGGGGAGGGGAGAGGAGAGGAGAGGAGATGAGAGGAGGGGAGAGGAGATGAGAGGAGGGGAGAGGAGATGAGGGGAAGGGAGAGGAGATGAGAGGAGGGGAGAGGAGAGGAGAGGTGAGTAGAGAGGATAAGAGAGGAGTGGAGAGGAGATGAGAGGTGGGGAGAGGAGATGAGAGGTGAGTAGAAAGGAGAAGAGAGGAGAGGAGGGGTGAGGAGATGAGAGGAGGGGAGAGGTGAGTAGAGAGGAGAAGAGAGTAGGGGAGAGGTGAGTAGAGAGGAGAAGAGAGGAGGGGAGAGGAGGGGAGAGGTGAAGAGATCAGGGGAGAGGTGAGTAGAGAGGAGAAGAGAGGAGTGGAGAGGTGAGTAGAGAGGAGGGGAGAAGAGGGGAGAGGTGAGTAGAGAGGAGAAGAGAGCAGGGGAGAGGAGATGAGAGGAGATGAGAGGAGGGGAGAGGTGAGTAGAGAGGAGAAGAGAGGAGGGGATGGGAGGGGATGGAAGGGGAGAGGAGAGAAGAGGAGGGGAGAGGAGATGAGAGGAGGGGTGAGTAGAGAGGAGAAGAGAGGAGTGGAGAGGTGAGTAGAGAGGAGGGGAGAAGAGGGGAGAGGTGAGTAGAGAGGAGAAGAGAGCAGGGGAGTGGAGATGAGATGAGAGGCGGGGAGAGGAGATGAGAGGCGGGGAGAGGAAATGAGAGGAGGGGAGAGGTGAGTGGAGAGGAGGAGAGAGATGTGGAGAGGAGGGGAGAGGTGAGTAGAGAGGAGAAGAGAGGATGGGAGGGAAGGGGAGAGGAGATGAAAGGAGGGGAGAGGTGAGTAGAGAGGAGAAAAGAGGAGAGGTGAGTAGAGGAGGGGAGAGGAGATGAGAGGAGGGGAGGAGCAGAGAGGTGAGGTGATAAGAGAGGAGAAGAGAGGAGGGGAGAGGAGGGGAGAGGAAGGGAGAGTAGAGACGAAAAGAGAGGAGATGAGAGGAGATGAGAGGAGGGGAGAGGTGAGTAGAGAGGAGAAGAGGATCCCTTCTTCCTTCAGTTTCATCTGGGGAGCAGGTGCTTTCTCATACCCCTCTCTTATTCCTTCCCCATCCCTCCTCACTCCCTCACACCATCCCTCCCTCCTCCAGAGAGAGGTGAAGGGGATGGGACAAGAATAGCTACCCAGACAGCAACCCAAGACAGCAATAGTATTATTTGTTGTTACATATTATTATGCCTCTTTCTCTGTCTCACCCTTTTTGTCAATCTTACGTTTGTCTATCTGTCTGTCCGTATGGCTGTATGTCTGCCAGCCTGCCTGCCTGCCTGTATGTCTGTTTGCCTTTCTGCCTGTCTTCCTGTCTGTCTGCCTGTCTGTCCATAGCCATCTGTCTGTTTACGTGCTGTGATGATGTCACCTGTTCTGTAATACTATTGAGGGCATTATAGTTAGAGCTGTTCTGAATGTAAGCTCATAACCATAATACCTCAATGCGTACAGTATGCATACATACCAGGCTAGTTATCTTAATTCCTCACGCCTCTTTGCATCCTGATTAATCCACCTTTATGCCCCGTCTTCCTAATCCTCCAACCTCACCTCCATCTGTTGAGGAGTGAGGGAGGGATGCCTGATGCCTCATGTCCCATTTTCATGGCTACATGCCTCTCCTGCAGAGTGGGGGAGGTAAGGGGAGAAAGGGCTCATCTGGTGAAATCAATACCCAGCTATAAAACATAGGCTGTATTTCAAATGGCACCCCATTCTTCATGTAGTCCACTATTTTTGATCAGAGCCCTGTAGTCCACTATATGGGATGCCACCATAGAGGAAGTGTCCAGAGGGGGCCAGTTCAATGAAAAGACCATAGGACACTCATCACCATCCCCCCTTTTCATACCCTTCTGTCATACTGCCCACCCATCCCCTGTAGAACAGGGATGGGCAACTTTGATGGGGGTGGGGACCACAAAATGTGAACTCTTCATGAGGGGCCGCAGATGCCCATCCCTACCGTAGAACATGTTTGATGATAGATGTGTGAGCATGTGTGTAGAGAGAAACAGTCTGTTCGCTGTAGCACAGATGTTTATTGGTGTCTCTGTGTGTGTGTGTGGTCAAAAAAAGCCACCCACTTAACTTAAATGGGTTAAAAGGTGCTCTTGGTAAAACAAATCAAATCGGACCCTGGTTAGCTTAAGGGGTGGGGGTTGGATGGGGGTGATGACCCTGAGTGCGGGAGTGACTTGGAGGTGGAGGGTTAACCACCCTGGAGTGAGAAGTACTCAAAAGGGGGATGAGAGAAGATGGAGGGGCTCCTACAGTGCATTTTAGGTGAGGATATTAGATGAGATGGGGGCTGTTGGGGTGAGATTATGGGGGAGGGGTCGGAATGAAACCACTTGGCTGGGAGATGGGAGTTGGGGCAAATGAGCTCCACTAACCTCCCCCCGCCCCCCTTCACATCGCCATGGCAACGGCCAGGTTTGGTGGTTGCCCTTGGTCTCTGTCGAGGGAGCACTGAGGATGAGTGAAAAGGGGAATTATCACTCCCAGCTTATTTGAATTAAGCAGCATGTGACAGGCAGCCCTGCTGAAGCTACACACACTGCATCTTGTGATTCCTCTTGAGCAAACAGGGAGGTACGGAGGTAAGGAATGAATAGGCCTATGTGGTGGATGACAGAAAAGACAAATGGAGAGAGAGAGAATATGGAACGTGGTGAGGATAGGGCTAAGAGCTATAAGGCATTCAATTAATAAACTAGGATATTATGAAGAGTTGGAGAGTTGATTCAGCGTCTGCACTCACGGTTTTAAGAAAATCACTCCCCTCTCTCTCTGTCTCTGTCTCCCTTTCTCCTGTCATTTCTCTCATGTAAAAGAGTGGGGGTGGAAAAATACATACATCAACTGTATTCTGCACTGAGCTGGGAAATACACACACACACACACTGCATATGTTTTACTATCCTTGTAGGGACCTAAATTCAAAATCCTATTTTCCCTAAACCTTAACCCTAAACCTCACTCTAAACCTAGCGCCTATCTTTGTGGAAACTTTTGGGGATTATTGGTACCCCCCCCCCACACACACACACACACTGAGAGAAGAGACCATCACTAACCTCCACAGAGGCATCAGAGTAAAACGTAATTTTATAGTAAATAGCCTGATCATTCTCCCGAAGACACCATTTATCACTCTCAGGCCAGAAACACACCATTATTCCTACAAAATATTTTAGACTGGACTGATGCAATCATTTTACTCTAATGTGCTACATTTCATCCATCATTTGTAACTTGTTTTACTGCAGAAATAAACGCAGAGGTGAGCATCGATGGGTTTGCTTTGCAGAGCTCAGAGCTGCCCCAGTATCTACTGGGCTTGGACTAAGCAGGCAACACCCTCCTTCCCTCCACTCACCCACCACCACCACATCCCCACTTTTTGTTTCTACCTCATCCCTTGATGGGGGGAGGGGGAGACTTGGAGGCAGTGATGGAGGAGAGGAAGATAGGAAGATGTAGCTCAGCAGAAATGAATTCCCAGGGAGAGAGGGATGGAAGGGAGGAGAGGGGGTGGAGGAGGGAGTAAAACATAATATTGGATGATGAGTATAGAAAAACAACATGGTGTGTGGAGAGATGAGAAAGAGAGAGAATAGGGTAGAGGAGAAAGATAGCGGAAGAGAGAGGGGGGGCAGGAGTCGGCCATGATAAGGACATGGGAGAACAAAAGAGGTGCCTCAGCCACAGCAACGATTAGCCTAACTAACTAATAGCCGATTGCAGTTTCTCAGCATCGTGACCGACAATTTGGATAATGCAGTCTGGTTTCGTCCATTCATTCATGTCAGGTTAACTGACTTGACGTCGAGAGCAGTCTTGCTATAAGTACCACTCCCAGTCCCAGCTGAGACAGACAGACAGCCTTTTCAGCCGTCCATCGCACACCTTCTTGAATAGCCTCAACCATTTACAGGCTGAGGCTGGACGGGAACAGTTTGTAGCTCACAAGCACTGGTTCTCACACTGCTGCACCAAGGGAGCATGGGACTGTTGGGACAAAAGAGGCAGCATCATGTGCTGCCAAAAGGAAGGGAAAAGAAATCTCCAAGGAGGCAACGAGAGAGTGGTTTACATTACAACCACAGAGTTTTTAAACCCAGATGTGCAAAATCGCGAGACTTCCGGGAACAGATCAAGTAGACCAGCCCAGGGTTTGGGGTTTGAGAAGTCAAATCAAATCAAACTTTGTCACATGCGCCGAATACAACAAGTGTAGACTTTACCGTGAAATGCTTACTTACAAGCCCTTAACCAACAGTGCAGTTCAAGAAGAAGAAAATATTTACCAAGTAGACTAAAATAAAAAGTAACACAATAAGAATAACGAGGTTATATACAGGGGGGACCGGTACCGAGTCAGTGTGCGGGGGTACAGGCCAGCCGAGGCAATCTGTACATGTAGGTCGGGGCGAAGCGACCATGCACAGGCAACAGACAAACAGCGAGTAGAAACAGTGTACAAAATTGGGGGGGGGGTGTCCATGGTATTTAATAAGAAAACTCAACATGAACACAAATAGAAAATAACAACGTGAACTGGCAACGAAACAGTCCCATGTGGCACAAACACAGACACAAGAAACGATCACCCACAAAATACCCAAAGAACATGGCTGCCTAAATACGGTTCCCAGTCAGAGACAACGATAAACACCTGCCTCTAATTGAGAACCAATCTAGGCAATCATAGACTTACATAAACACCTAGACTAGGAAACACCCCATAAACATACAAAACCCCTAGACCAGACAAAACACATAAATCCCCCATGTCACACCCTGACCTAACCAAAATAATAAAGAAAACAAAGATAACTAAGGCCAGGGCGTGACAGGTGGCAATTTTATGAATTGTTCAGCACTCTTATGGCTTGGGGGTAGAAGCTGTTTTGGTCCTAGACTTGATGCTCCGGTACTGCTTGCCGTGCGGTAGCAGAGAAAACAGTCCATAACTTGGGTGACTGGAGTCTCTGACAATTTTATGGGCTTTCCTATAATATTATATAGGACCTGGATGGCAGGAAGCCTGGCCCCAGTGATGTACCGGGCCCGCACTACCCTCCGCAGCGTCCCATGGTCAGATGCCAAGCAGTTGCCACACCAGGCGGCGATGCAACCGGTCAGGATGCTCTCGATGGTGCAGCCGCAGTTCCTCTTGAGGATCTGGGAAGCCATGCCAAATCCCTTCAGTCTCCTGAGGGGGAAAAGGTTTTGTCGTGCCCTCTTCACGGCTGTCTTGGTATATTTGGACAATGATATTTTGTTGGTGATGTGGACACCAAGGAACTTAAAACTCTCGACTCGTTCCACTACAGCCCCGTCGATGTTAATGGGGGACTGTTCGGTCCGCCTTTTCATGTAGTCCACGATCAACTCCTTTGTCTTGCTCACATTGAGGGAGATGTTGTTGTCCTGGCACCACACTGCCAGGTCTCTAACCTCTTCCCTATAGGCTGTCTCATCGTTGTCGGTGATCAGGCCTACCACTGTTGTGTTGTCAGCAAACTTAATGATGGTGTTGGAGTCGTGTTTGGCCACGCAGTTGTGGGTGAACAGGGAATACAGGAGGGGACTAAGTACACACCTCTGAGGGGCCCCAGTGTTAAGGATCAGCGTGGCAGATCGTGAGAGTTGTTGCCTAGAGTTGTTGCCTACTCTTACCACCTGAGGGCAGCCTGTCAGGAAGCCCAGGATCCAGTTGCAGTGGGAGGTATTTATTCCCAGAGTCCTTAGCTTAGTGATGAGCTTCGTGGACACTATGGTGTTGAACGCTGAGCTGTAGTCAATGAACAGAATTCCCACATAGGTGTTCCTTTTGTCCAGGTAAGAAACGTCAGTGTGGAGTGAGATTGTGTCATCTGTGGATCTGTTGGGGATGTATGCGAATTGGAGTGAGTCTCGGGTGTCTGGGAGGATGCCGTTGATGTAAGCCATGAGCACTTCATGGCTACTGACGTTCATGGCTACCACGAGGCGGCAATCATCTTGGCAGGTTACCCTCACCTCCCTGGGCACAGGGACCATGGCGGTCCGCCCGAAACACGTAGGCACTTCAGACTCGATCAGAGAGAGGCTGAAAATGTCAGTGAAGACACCCGACAGCCGGTCCGCACATGCTCCGAGCACACGTCCCGGCAATCTGTCCGCCCAGCTGCCCTGCGAGGACCGACCTGCTTAAAGGCCTTGTCCACATAGGCCACTAAGTGTGCCATCACACAGTCATCCAGAACAGCTGGCGCTCCCGTGCATGCCCCAGTGCCGCCCGCCTCGAAGCGAGCACAGAAGGCATCGAGCTCGTAGAATAACAGTGAAGACATCAAAACTATGAAATAACACATGTGGAATCATGTAGTAACCAAAAAAGTGTTAAACAAATCAAAATAGATTTTAGATTCTTCAAAGTTGCCACCCTTAGCCTTGATGACAGCTTTGAACACACTAGTGACATATACTGACGAGGACAGGGGATGAACGAGAGTCACGTCAGTGATTTAAAGAAGATGCAAGCAAGCTTATAAGCTTATGTGCTCCTGTGCTCTGACAGTGGAGAGTACACTTTTACAAAGACAACATACTACAGGCAAGTGAAGACCTACACTAGTGGTGCGCGGGTCAGCTGTTTGTTCATCTGCAACCGCCCAACTATATGTGATAAAGTGAACATTTCCGACATTTTGGTAGGCTATTTGCTTGTCAACTTGTCTATAATTAGATACATATAGCTTCTCTTTTTTTTCTTCTCTTCAATCTAGTTGACATTGGTGAAGTTCTCTCTCTTATCTTTCGCTGAGCAAAGACATTTAGGGACTGGGGAGAAAATACAATAAAGCAAAATAAAGGGGGAAAGATTTTCTGTGCAAAACGTCCAAATGACATTAGTTTGACCAGTCATAAGGAAAAAAAGAATGCTGTGAAAATGACCCGTGTTTTAGATAAGATTTCAGTTTGGCTTCGATACATATTTTACGTGGTTGAAATACTATCAGCTTTTATGATGCAGACAGGACCTCTACAGATGGTATCTAACTGAGCATTGCATTCTCTCAAGATGCATAAATAAATATATCATATTTCTCCACTCCTGTTTCCAAGTCCAAATTTTGCCTACATTTGGTGTATAATTTTAATGCAATAAATGCTTAATTCTGCAGGAGTTATTATTAAGGCTATAGTCCTATTCGCACAGGACGAGTATTTACAAGAGAACGGTTATCTATTTATTACCCCAGAATGTCCGTTACTCCAGAGGCGCAATATTTTTTGATGATGCATTTGGCGATGTTCAATTCATTTGCACAAAACGTATAAACAAAAGCATTCACTGTGAAAGCTGATACATGTAGGCCCTTCATCTATAGGCTATGGGCTGCACTTCATTAAATTTATCAAATAAGTTATTGTTTTCTTGCTCAAACCGCGAGCAACACCTGTGAGAGGTCTTTGGAGTTTGCCAAAAAACTGTAGGCTATTCTGGTTAGTCAATGTCAAGATTTCAGTTTCCATTTAACCCATCTAAAACAGTAGGCTACAGTTCCCTTGACATGCCATAGGCCTATTTGAAGTCCGGTCTTGTGACTGTAAAATATGTATAGAGCCTCACAATCTTTTACTACCTCACCAAATCTTTTTCAAACAGTACTTTCTGGCCCTCCCTTCTCTTTATTTTCAACTCTCTTTTCACAGCTTTTGTCTTACTGAATTAACTTCAACAATGTCCTTTTTAACTCTGTAGATTGACGTTAACTTTTTCTGCCCATTGGCTGTGTGGGCTGTTTGGCGCACGTACAGTTAATCCCTAAAGTCTAGGCTTAAAATAGCTTAAAATAATAAAAGAAAAACCTTAATGTAGCCTATATAAATGTAACAAAAATTATACATTTATGGATTTTTTAAAGGTATTGTTTTTCTTTATTCAACCCACCCTTCAGCCACGTAATATTTAATGACCTTGAAACTAGAGGTCGACAGATTATGATTTTTCAACGCTGATACCGATACCGATTATTGGAGGACCAAAAGAAAGCTGATACCGATTTATTTGTAATAATGACAATTACAACAATAATGAATAAACACTTTTCTTTTACCTGAATATAATACATCAATAAAATAATTTTACCCTCAAATAAATAATGAAACATGTTCAATTTGGTGTCTCAGAGCGAGTGACGTCACCGATTGAAAAGCTATTAGTGCGCACCCAGCTAACTAGCTAGCCATTTCACATCGGTTACACCAGCCTAATCTCGGGAGTTCAAATCAAATCAATTTTTATTTGTCACATACACATGGTTAGCAGATGTTAATGCGAGTGTAGCGAAATGCTTGTGCTTCTAGTTCCGACAATACAGTGATAACCAACAAGTAATCTAACTAACAATAAGGGGATAAAGAATATGTACATAAGGATATATGAATGAGTGATGGTACAGGGCAGCATACAGTAGATGGTATCGAGTACAGTATATACATATGAGATGAGTATGTAGACAAAGTAAACAAAGTGGCATAGTTAAAGTGGCTAGTGATACATGTATTACATAAGGATGCAGTCGATGATATAGAGTACAGTATATACGTATGCATATGAGATGAATAATGTAGGGTAAGTAACATTATATAAGGTAGCATTGTTTAAAGTGGCTAGTGATATATTTACATCATTTCCCATCAATTCCCATTATTAAGTGGCTGGAGTTGGGTCAGTGTCAATGACAGTGTGTTCAATGGCTGTTTAACAGTCAGGCCTTGAGATACAAGCTGTTTTTCAGTCTCTCGGTCCCAGCTTTGATGCACCTGTACTGACCTCGCCTTCTGGATGATAGTGGGGTGAACAGGCAGTGGCTCGGTTGGTTGATGTCCTTGATGATCTTTATGGCCTTCCTGTAACATCGGGTGGTGTAGGTGTCCTGGAGGGCAGGTAGTTTGCCCCGGTGATGCGTTGTGCAGACCTCACTACCCTCTGGAGAGCCTTACGGTTGAGGGCGGAGCAGTTGCCGTACCAGGCGGTGATACAGCCCGCCAGGATGCTCTCGATTGTGCATCTGTAGAAGTTTGTGAGTGCTTTTGGTGACAAGCCGAATTTCTTCAGCCTCCTGAGGTTGAAGAGCGCTGCTGCGCCTGTCCGTGTGAGTGGACAAATTCAGTTTGTCTGTGATGTGTATGCCGAGGAACTTAAAACTTGCTACCCTCTCCACTACTGTTCCATCGATGTGGATAGGGGGTGTTCCCTCTGCTGTTTCCTGAAGTCCACACTCATCCCCTTAGTTTTGTTGACGTTGAGTGTGAGGTTATTTTCCTGACACCACACTCCGAGGGCCCTCACCTCCTCCCTGTAGGCCGTCTCGTCGTTGTTGGTAATCAAGCCTACCACTGTTGTGTCGTCCGCAAACTTGATGATTGAGTTGGAGGCGTGCGTGGCCACGCAGTCGTGGGTGAACAGGGAGTACAGGAGAGGGCTCAGAACGCACCCTTGTGGGGACCCAGTGTTGAGGATCAGCGGGGTGGAGATGTTGTTGCCTACCCTCACCACCTGGGGCGGCCCGTCAGGAAGTCCAGTACCCAGTTGCACAGGGCGGGTCGAGACCCAGGGTCTCGAGCTTGATGACAAGCTTGGAGGGTACTATGGTGTTGAATGCCGAGCTGTAGTCGATGAACAGCATTCTCACATAGGTATTCCTCTTGTCCAGATGGGTTAGGGCAGTGTGCAGTGTGGTTGAGATTGCATCGTCTGTGGACCTATTTGGGCGGTAAGCAAATTGGAGTGGGTCTAGGGTGTCAGGTAGGGTGGAGGTGATATGGTCCTTGACTAGTCTCTCAAAGCACTTCATGATGACGGAAGTGAGTGCTACGGGCGGTAGTCGTTTAGCTCAGTTACCTTAGCTTTCTTGGGAACAGGAACAATGGTGGCCCTCTTGAAGCATGTGGGAACAGCAGACTGGTATAGGGATTGATTGAATATGTCCGTAAACACACCGGCCAGCTGGTCTGCGCATGCTCTGAGCGCGCGGCTGGGGATGCCGTCTGGGCCTGCAGCCTTGCGAGGGTTAACACGTTTAAATGTCTTACTCACCTCGGCTGCAGTGAAGGAGAGACCGCATGGTTTCGTTGCAGGCCGTGTCAGTGGCACTGTATTGTCCTCAAAGCGGGCAAAAAAGTTATTTAGTCTGCCTGGGAGCAAGACATCCTGGTCCGTGACTGGGCTGGGTTTCTTCTTGTAGTCCGTGATTGACTGTAGACCCTGCCACATGCCTCTGAGCCGTGTCTGTGTCTGAGCCGTTGAATTGAGATTCTACTTTGTCTCTGTACTGACGCTTAGCTTGTTTAATAGCCTTGCGGAGGGAATAGCTGCACTGTTTGTATTCGGTCATGTTACCAGACACCTTGCCCTGATTAAAAGCAGTGGTTCGCGCTTTCAGTTTCACGCGAATGCTGCCATCAATCCACGGTTTCTGGTTAGGGAATGTTTTTATCGTTGCTATGGGAACGACATCTTCAACGCACGTTCTAATGAACTCGCACACCGAATCAGCGTATTCGTCAATATTTTTATCTGACGCAATACGAAACATGTCCCAGTCCACGTGATGGAAGCAGTCTTGGAGTGTGGAGTCAGCTTGGTCGGACCAGCGTTGGACAGACTTCAGCGTGGAGCCTCTTGTTTAAGTTTCTGTCTGTAGGCAGGGATCAACAAAATGGAGTCGATATGCTGATAAAATTTAGGGAGTCTTGTTTTACAGATTAGCTTTGTGATAAAATCCCCAAAATCCCCTACAATGAATGCAGCCTCCGGATAAATGGTTTCCAGTTTGCAAAGAGTTAAATAAAGTTTGTTCAGAGCCATCGATGTGTCTGCTTGGGGGATATATACGGCTGTGATTATAATCGAAGAGAATTCTCTTGGTAGATAATGCGGTCTACATTTGATTGTGAGGAATTCTAAATCAGGTGAACAAAAGGATTTGAGTTCCTGTATGTTTCTTTCATCACACCATGTCTCGTTAGTCATGAGGCATACGCCCCTGCCACTCTTCTTACCAGAAAGATGTTTGTTTCTGTCGGCGCGATGCGTGGAGAAACCCGTTGGCTGCACCGCCCGGATAGCGTCTTCCCAGTGAGCCATGTTTCCGTGAAGCAGAGAACATTACAGTCTCTGATGTCCCTCTGGAATGCTACCCTTGCTCGGATTTCATCAACCTTGTTGTCAAGAGACTGGAAATTGGCAAGAAGAATGCTAGGGAGTGGTGCGCGATGTGCCCGTGTCCGGAGTCTGACCAGAAGACCGCTACGTTTCCCTCTTTTACGAAGTCGTTTTTTTTGGGGGTCGCTGCATGGAATCAATTCCGTTGACCTGTTTGTAAGGCAGAACACAGGATCCGCGTCGCGGAAAACATATTCTTGGTCGTACTGATGGTGAGTTGACGCTGATCTTATATTCAGTAGTTCTTCTCGACTGTATGTAATGAAACCTAAGATGACCTGGGGTACTAATGTAAGAAATAACACGTAAAAAAACAAAAAACTGCATAGTTTCCTAGGAACGCGAAGCGAGGCGGCCATCTCTGTCGGCGCCGGAAGTCTAGAGTTGATAGGCTTTGAAGTCATAAACAGCTCAACGCTTGAAGCACAGCGAAGAGTGCTGTTTGAATGAATGCTTACGAGCCTGTAAGTCGCTCTGGATAAGAGCATCTGCTAAATGACTTAAATGTAATGTAATGCTGCTGCCTACCATCGCTCAGTCAGACTGCTCTATAAAATATCAAATTATAGACTTAATTATAACATAATAACACACAGAAATAACAGCCTTTGGTCATTGATATGGTCGAATCCGGAAACAATAATTTCGAAAACAAAACGTTTATTCTTTCAGTGAAATACGGAACTGTTCCGTATTTTATCTAATGGGTGGCATCCCTAAGTCTAAATATTGCTGTTACATTGTACAACCTTCAATGTTATGTCATAATTATGTACAATTCTGGCAAATTAATTACGGTCTTTGTTAGGAATAAATGGTCTTCCACAGTTCACAACGAGCCAGGCGGCCCAAACTGCTGCATATACCCTGACTGCTTGCACGGAACGCAAGAGAAGTGACACAATTTCCTTAATTATAAGAAATTCATGTTAGCAGGCAATATTAACTAAATATGCAGGTTTAAATATATATACTTGTGTACTGATTTTAAAGAAAGGTATTAATGTTTATGGTTAGGTTTGGTGCAACGACAGTGCTAAATCATCACCTGTTTGGCGAAGTAGGCTGTGATTCGTTGAGAAATGAACAGGCACCGCATCGATTATATGCAACGCAGGACACGATAGATAAACTAATAATATCATCAACCATGTGTAGTTAACTAGTGATTATGTTAAGATTGATTGTTTTATATAAGATACGTTTAATGCTAGCTAGCAACTTACCTTGGCTTCTTGCTACCCTCGCGTAACAGGTAGTCAGCCTGCCATGCAGGCTCCTCGTGGACTGCAATGTAAGGCAGGTGTTTATAGCGTTGGACAAGTAACCGGAAGGTTGCAAAAATGTATCCCCGAGCTGACAAGGAAAAATCTGTCGTTCTGCCCCTGAAAATGGCAGTTAACCCACCGTTCCTAGGCCGTCATTGAAATTAAGAATGTGTTCTTATTAACTGACTTGCTTATTTAAATAAAGGGTGTAAAAAATAATCGGCCAAATCGGTGTCCCAAAATACCGATTTCCGATTGTTCTGAAAACATGAAATCGGCCCTAATTAATCGGCCCTTCCGGTTAATCGGTTGACCTTTACTTGAAACCGTCCACCCCGCATCACTAACCTACACACACTGCCTTGAGAACTTGCTCTGGGAGTTTGGATACAGTTGAGGCAGTAATGACGGAATAATTACAAGGCAGGTGAGGGGCAACACCCCCTCTCTAAATGCCAATGAAGCAGTCTGCCCCAGTGTCTTTCTTAATTCTCCCAGACTCTGACTGTTCCACTCTGACACGTCCAGAAGAGTGCACTCGGCTTGGCCTGCCTATCAGGGCTCTACAGTGCGACCATTTTAGGGGGAAGGGGAAAGAGGGATATGTTGTCAGTTGTACAACTGAATGCCTTCAACTGAAATGTGTCTTCCGCATTTAACCCAGCCCTTCTGAATCTGAGAGGTGCGGGGGGCTGACATAATCAATATGCAAGTCTTCAGCACCCAGGGAACAGTGGGTTAACTGCATTGCTCAGGCACAAAATTACAGATTTTTACCTTGTCAGCTCAGGGATTTGATCCAGCAACCTTTCGGTTACTGGCCAAACGGTCTAACCACTAGGCTGCCTGCCGCACACTTGTGTTACTAAAGTAAAATTCCAGGTCGCGCAGCAAAATAAGGAGTCTAAGGATTTATTACCTCAAATATTTTTAATTGTGCTCCTAAATTTGTTTGTGTGCGCCTACTTTGTTCAATTTAGGTGGAGATGTGCGTAGAGCCCTGCCCATGCACAGCTAGGACACCATAAAGTCCCTGCAGAGCAGAGGACAGGGAGAGGAGGGCAGGGAAGAGATGTGCGTAGAGCCCTGCCCATGTACAGCTAGGACACCATAAAGTCCCTGCAGAGCAGAGGACAGGGAGAGGAGGGCAGGGAAGAGATGTGCGTAGAGCCCTGCCCATGTACAGCTAGGACACCATAAAGTCCCTGCAGAGCAGAGGACAGGGAGAGGAGGGCAGGGAAGAGATGTGCGTAGAGCCCTGCCCATGTACAGCTAGGACACCATAAAGTCCCTGCAGAGCAGAGGACAGGGAGAGGAGGGCAGGGAAGAGATGTGCGTAGAGCCCTGCCCATGTACAGCTAGGACACCATAAAGTCCCTGCAGAGCAGAGCAGAGGACAGGGAGAGGAGGGCAGGGAAGAGGAAAGCTAGAGAAGTGGAAAGCGGAGGAGTCATGGGTTATGGATGAGACGGGAAGAGGGGGATGGGAAAGTTCTTCTGTCTCCTCCTCTACAATTCTGCATCACTACTACAACCCAATGCTAAAGGCCTCAGAGAATCTGTCATGCTAGCCTACACTGTGTTATTCAACACAGGCCATCTCTGGGGGCAAACGAGGTGGTGTGTGAGGGTGTGTGTGTGCGTGTGTCTGTGGTTGTGTGGGCGCATCCACACACGCGTGTGTGAGGAGAATAACTTCAGTATTGTCACCAACCTTAGGCAACCCACTGGGTACAGATGTCAATTCAACATCTATTCCATTTCATTAAAATGATGTGGAAACAACATGGATTCAACCAATGTGTGCCCAGTGGGTATATTCTTAGTTAGTAAAGTAATTTGACCATCCCAGCAGAGTCAGGTAGGTATCTCCACCAGGGCAACATTTAAGGAGGAAACAAGACCAATGGTCAGTCTGCCGTTCCTTCGCTTGGTGTCGGAGTGGTGTGTTATTATAGGGACCACCCGGCATTGGCGACAGCCGCTGTCATTTTCTCCCGTTTCTACACGTAGAATCAGTTTGCAATTACGGTCGAGACTCTATTCAGATGTGCTAAGTACTCTCGCCCGGCAGACGCTCAACAATCCTAGCGATCTGTTCATGCCTTTATGCTGTGTACAATCAAGGTTGGCGTATTTACCCATTCCCTTAACCCTCCTCCTAGACCCTGAACCCCAACCCTCACCCCAGGGGCCTTGGAGAGGTCAGTGTGTGATACTCCTACCACACAACAAAGAGGAGACCCATCCCCCATCCATCGCAGACCCCCACACAGCCACCCCTGTCCAACCCGGTTACTATAGCAGGCATCCACTATGTTCTGCTGGAGGGAATTTCACTGGCCTGCTGCATGAATCCATTTGTCCTGTCGTCCTCGTTCACAAAACATTGGTGGAGCCGTGCTTGGCAAACAAACACTCTCTCACACACGCCTTATAAAGCCTGGCCTTGATAACAAAAGAACAACCGTGTTTGTGCTTTGTTATAAAATGCATAGACAGTAAGAAAATGAGAAATACCAATACACACAAGGGAGTCTGTAAAAGGATCCCATTGCTGGTCGCATTCACTTTGCTTTGGTCAAAGGCCTGTTTATGGACATTAGACAAGAATAAACCTTGATGCCTACATTACATAATACAGTATAGTGACTTGTCTTGTAAGATCAGTACCAGGGGTGGACAGAAGGACAGACAGCCCATGTGAACACAACAACAGTACATTTGCAGTCCCAGCTCCATAGATGGCAATAAGGAGCGATGCTAATCAACAGAACCCTATCTGGATGGAGACAGATTGAGGTTAATGACCTTCTGCTGGGCCAGAGGGGGCCTGCTTGCCTGTGGCACTGTGTGTGTGTGTGTGTGTGTGTGTGTGTGTGTGTGTGTGTGTGTGTGTGTGTGTGTGTGTGTGTGTGTGTGTGTGTGTGTGTGTGTGTGTGTGTGTGTGTGTGTGTGTGTGTGTGTGTGTGTGTGTGTGTGTGTGTGTGTGAGACCACCGCTCACAATGGATTACGTATGAGGCATAGGATGAGGATGACTGCATGGAATAGACATCTCAACATAGGAGCTAAGTAGTCTAAAGTGAATCACTGTGAGCTATGACAATTAGGTTACACACGGCTGTTTGGGGGAGAGACAGGGGGGAGAGAGAGTAAAGGAGGGAAATGGGGGAGAAGATGAGGAGAGGAGGGAGAGAACAAGAGAGAGAGAGAGAGAGAGAGAGAGAGAGAGAGGAGAGAAAACGAGACAGCAAATCTGCAAAGCCGTAAGCCGTGTGAAAAGATCGATATGCTTGCGGACAAAGCCATAAAATATCCATCAAATGAGAAGGGTCTTGGTTTTCCATTACAACTGGACTAACAGTGTTTGTTCATTTTGTAACTGCATTACACATATGGCAAGTGGACTTGTGGGAAGTTATTTTCCTGATATAAAAATGTATTTAATTTAACGATACTATCATCCATCTTCGGACCCTTATAGCTAACCTCGCCACAGTTTGAAACCTCAGGGAGAGACAGAGCCCTCAGAAACAAGTAACATTAACAATCTAAACTCATACCCAGAGGCAGAATCCACTTTATCGACAGCGAAACAAACAAACAAACAGACAGACAAGCCAACAAAAGTAACTTGAGAGAATACAATGGTCATACTTCAGACAAACCATGCTTAGACCTAAACTGCCAGGCCAAAACTAGCAGCGGTCAGTTTCTCTTTTTCCCAGGAGGATAGACAGGTCAAATGTAGTTCCACAACAGTAGAGCCATAGTTTTAAACCCTGACCACTGTCCCATTTCCCGGCCCAACCCCATCACACAAACCAGAGAAAATCTCAGCAATTGAGTGAAAATGTTTCAAATGACATAATCACAAGTCAAAGGACAAAAACGTAGCTCAGTGTAGACTTTAATAAACATAAAGACATCAAATGAAAGGACTTTCAGTGCATTCGGAATGTATTCACACCCCTTGACTTTTTCCACCTTTTGTTACATTACAGCCTTATTCGAAAATTTATTAAATATTTTTTTTAACTCATCAATCTACACAAAATACCCCATAATGACAAAGCAAAAACAGGTTTCTAGATCTTCTAGATTTACATAAGTATTCAGCCCCTTTACTCAGTACTTTGTTGAAGCACCGTTGGCAGGGATTACAGCCTCTAGTCTTCTTGGGTATGACCCTACAAGCTTGGCACATCTGTACTTAGGGAGCTTCTCCAATTCTTACCTGCAGATCCTCTCAAGCTCTGTAAGTTTGGATGGGGAGCATCACTGCACAGCCATTTTCAGGTCTCTCCAGAGATGTTCGATCGGGTTCAAATCCTGGCTCTGGCTGGGCCACTCAAGGACATTCAGAGACTTGTCCCGAAGCCACTCCTGCATTGTCTTGGCTGTGTGCTTAGGGTCATTGTTCTGTTGGAAGGTGAACCTTTGCCCCAGTCTGAGGTCCTGAGCGCTCTGGAGCGGGTTTTTATCAAGGATCTCTCTGTACTTTTCTCTGTTCATCTTTGCCTCGATCCTGACTAGTCTCCCAGTCCCTGCCTCTGAAAAACATCCCCACAGTATGATGCTGCCACCACCATGCTTCACCGTAGGGATGGTGCCAGGTTTACTCCAGATGTGATGAATGGCAATAAGAAAAAAAGAGTTCACTCTTGATTTCATCAAAGCAGAGAATCTTGTTTCTCATGGTATGAGGGTACTTTAGCTGCCTTTTGGCAAACTCCAAGCGGGCTGTCATGTGCCTTATACTGAGGAGTGGCTTCCGTCTGGCCACTCTATCATAAAGGCCTGATTGGTGGAGTGCTGCAAAGATGGTTGTCCTACTGGAAGGTTCTGCCATCTCTACAGAGGAACTCTGTGGTTCTGTCAGAGTGACCATCGGGTTCTTGCTCACCTTCCTGACCAAGGCCCTGCTCAGTTTAACATAACAAAATGTGGAAAAGGGGAAGAGGTCTGAATACTTTCCAAATGCACTGTAGATATTCAATATCATCTCTACATTGGATGGGAAAGAAGGAGAAACACCCCACATGCTTTTTCCTCATAACTCCAGCCACAATAATTCTCATGTCCCATATCGTAGGACGTCTGTTGTTGAATCAACACCATGTTGTTTATTTTAATGACTCACACACAATGGTTCTTTCATCTATATAAGATGGGGGGAGAGGCAGAGATGAGAGAACCACTGATAAACAGATGAAGGAGGTAGCAAAGGAGGGAGGAAGGAAGAAGGAATGAAGACAACAGACAGGGGGAGGTCTGGAGGAAGGGATTGTTTGTAGGCACTGAAGCGGAACATTATTCCCAAGGAGTCTCTGTAGGCAAAGCCATAAGGCAGAAAGATTGGTGTATGTGTGTGTGTACTAGTAGTGTGTAAGTGCATAACTGAACGTCTGTTCATTCGGCCTATATCACTCCACGCAGCCATGGCACACTTATAGAACGTGTGAGCGGCCTCTTAAAGTGCTTTTTATAGAAACACGTGTTTTTGGCGTACAATTGAGATTGGACGGCGAGACGTGGTTGGCAGACATCTTTTGTCCCGATGCAAACGATTCTTCTTTCAGCCTGGCTGGCTATCTGAGAATCTCCACCAAGCCCCGGTGTCAAATTAAACCAAGTTCTCTACAATTAGGATATATGGAAGTGGTTATAGAAAACTGTCAGCACACGTATTCTAGCCTGGTTAAACCAGATTAGAGGCTGCGGTCATTCCACATGTATTGTAGCCTGGTTAAACAAGATTAGAGGCTGCGGTCATTCCACATGTATTCTAGCCTGGTTAAACCAGATTAGAGGCTGCGGTCATTCCACATGTATTCTAGCCTGGTTAAACCAGATTAGAGGCTGCGGTCATTCCACATGTATTCTAGCCTGGTTAAACCAGATTAGAGGCTGCGGTCATTCCACATGTATTCTAGCCTGGTTAAACAAGATTAGAGGCTGCGGTCATTCCACATGTATTCTAGCCTGGTTAAACCAGATTAGAGGCTGCGGTCATTCCACATGTATTCTAGCCTGGTTAAACCAGATTAGAGACTGCGGTCATTCCACATGTATTCTAGCCTGGTTAAACCAGATTAGAGGCTGCGGTCATTCCACATGTATTCTAGCCTGGTTAAACCAGATTAGAGGCTGCGGTCATTCCATATGTATTCTAGCCTGGTTAAACCAGATTAGAGGCTGTGTTAATTCCATTACTCTGGAATCTGCATAAAGAAAATACCGTAAAACTTCAAATTAAACATAAGAGCCTCAAATAGCCGAATGTCCCTTTCATTAGCCGGACAACGGCACACATTTCAGAAAATTAACACCTGTTTCAAATAAACGCTGGGTCTAAATGAATTGTTTACAAGGTTTAATGTTGGATTTGTTACATTACTTAATTCAGTAATGACTCCGTTTTTATAGCCAGTAAAACCGTAGACTGGTCATCAGACTGGTACATAACAATCACTAGCACATAGACTTTAAATCACTGGCCACATTAATAATGGAACACTAGTCACTTTAATAATGTTTACATATTTTGCATTACTCATCTCATATGTACAGTGGGGCAAAAAGGTATTTAGTCAGCCACCAATTGTGCAAGTTCTCCCACTTAAAAATATGAGAGAGGCCTGTAATTTTCATCATAGGTACACTTCAACAAAATGAGAAAAGAAATCCAGAAAATCACATTGTAGGATTTTTTATGAATTTATTTGCCAATTATGGTGGAAAATAAGTATTTGGTCACCTACAAACAAGCAAGATTTCTGGATCTCACAGACCTGTAACTTCTTCTTTCAGAGGCTCCTCTGTCCTCCACTCATTACCTGTATAAATGGCACCTGTTTGAACTTGTTATCAGTATAAAAGACACCTGTCCACAACCTCAAACAGTCACACTCCAAACTCCACTATGGCCAAGACCAAAGAGCTGTCACAGGACACCAGAAACAAAATTGTAGACCTGCACCAGGCTGGGAAGCCTGAATCTGCAATAGGTAAGCAGCTTGGTTTGAAGAAATCAACTGTGGGAGCAATTATTAGGAAATGGAAGACATACAAGACCACTGATAATCTCCCTCGATCTGGGGCTCCACGCAAGATCTCACCCCGTGGGGTCAAAATGATCACAAGAACGGTGAGCAAAAATCCCAGAACCACACGGGGGGACCTAGTGAATGACCTGCAGAGAGCTGGGACCAAAGTAACAAAGCGTACCATCAGTAATACTCTACGCCGCCAGGGACTCAAATCCTGCAGTGCCAGACGTGTCCCCCTGCTTAAGCCAGTACATGTCCAGGCCCGTCTGAAGTTTGCTAGAGAGCATTTGGATGATCCAGAAGAAGATTGGGAGAATATCATATGGTCAGATGAAAACAAAATAGAACTTTTTGGTAAAAACTCAACTCGTCGTGTTTGGAAGACAAAGAATGCTGAGTTGCATCCAAAGAACACCATACCTACTGTGAAGCATGGGGGTGGAAACATCATGCTTTGGAGCTGTTTTTCTGCAAAGGGACCAGGACGACTGATCCGTGTAAAGGAAAGAATGAATGGGGCCATGTATCGTGAGATTTTGAGTGAAAACCTCCTTCCATCAGCAAGGGCATTGAAGATGAAACGTGGCTGGGTCTTTTAGCATGACAATCATCCCAAACACACCGCCCGGGCAACGAAGGAGTGGGTTCATAAGAAGCATTTCAAGGTCCTGGAGTGGCCTAGCCAGTCTCCAGATCTCAACCCCATAGAAAATCTTTGGAGGGAGTTGAAAGTCTGTGTTGCCCAGCAACAGCCCCAAAACATCACTGCTCTAGAGGAGATCTGCATGGAGGAATGGGCCAAAATACCAGCAACAGTGTGTGAAAACCTTGTGAATACTTACAGAAAACATTTGACCTCTGTCATTGCCAACAAAGGGTATATAACAAAGTATTGAGATAAACTTTTGTTCTTTAAAAGGAGCCTCACAGTTGGTGACTGGTGGCTGACTAATTGGTGGCTGACTAAATACTTTTTTGTTCCACTGTATATACTGTATTCTATTCTATTCTACTGTATCTTAGTCTATGCCGCTCTGACATTGCTCATCCATATATTCATATATTCTTAATTCCATTCCTTTACTTAGATTTGTGTGTATTGTTGTGAAATTGTTAGATATTACTTGTTAGATATTACTGCACTGTTGGAGCTAGAAACACAAGCATTTCGCTACACCCGCAATAACATCTGCTAAACACGTGTATGTGACCAATACATTGGATTTGATTTTGATTTGATTTATTTTAGACTACTTTTGTTGGACACACACCAGAGGCAGCCCCATTCCTCGTTTCCTTCACCCTTTTCAGATTGCGAACATACCGGTTCCAAATCTTTTTCCATGTTTCTTTCATGTCAGTATCAATGTTCAAATTTCGTGATACCCGTGATATCTCCCTTCAGCTGTTTTCTTTTGCGTGCTTCTCTGAATACAACCGCATCGAAGGGTTGTAAAAGTTCTCGTACAGTATGGCTCACCAGTTTGGACAGACGCTCCTCGAAACTGGACAGAGACATAGACATAATTGTTATTGACAAATCTCGAAATAAAAGCACAAAAAAGGAAGCTTGCAAGCAGTAGAAACTAAGTAGCAGAACTTCTTCTTCTTCGAGGGGGTTTAACGGCAGTTGGCATCCAATGTTAATGGTGCATTACCGCCACCAGCTGGACTGGATATTGAATAAGAAACAAAAAAAACATTGCGGGAAAGGGGGGAAATTACATCATACAAACAAAAACATGTCAACTAAGAAAACCCATCCCACTTCTTCAATCACAGTCCACTCCAAAATACATCCATCCCTACACAGGCTCAGGGGCCTGTGATGGCGGTACAGTCACCGACAGGATTTCTTGCACGGCCTCGGCTGTGAAATCACGAAGACCCCAAAAATGTTCAGCGGCATTCACAATGACTCACATTTTCTTAGACTTCTTCTCCGATTGTGCTGTAATAAAATTGCAATAAAAAATACAAAGTCCACATTTTTAACATTTAGCATTTGACTGTCCCTCAATTGATGAGAACCCTTCACTAGTCATGGTGACTCTACTACTGTTGTTTCCTCCCCGACACTCGTTCCTTCCAATCGCCTCGCCATATAGGAGACACACTGGACACTCCTAACCCCTGCCACCCCATTCTCCTTCACCATAACAGGGCACTCCAGGAATTCAGACGCATGTTCACCTCCATAGTTGCAGCGTTTCACTTAATCTGGCATACGATACTCTTCCCACTTGACACATGAGCTTGTGCACAAAAGCTCTTACAGGGTATCTCATGAACCCTAACTTTTTATGAGAAGGGAGTGACTCTTCATCAAAGAACAGTAACAAACGAGTCTAGCAGTTTCCACCACAGCTTTACTTTTCTTGTATCCCTTTGTATGTGCCACTGAAACCCACTCATTTTCACTTTCTGTACTGTTAGCTTCATCCACCTCAGTTTCCTCTTCCATCCAATCGTGTTTCTCGTCCTAGCGAAGAAGCAGAACGTCCATCTCTCACGTATTCTGTGTAGACCTCTTAATACTCAGCATGCTTTGTAATGGTTCATTTTTGCATGTACATTAACATTTAGTTCATTTAGCAGTAGCTCTCATCACACTGTAGTGCCATCAGACTTTTGATCCCAATTTTTTAATTTTACCTTTATTTAACCAGGCAAGTCAGTTAAGAACATATTCTTATTTTCAATGACGGCCTGGGAACAGTGGGTTAACTGCCTGTTCAGGGGCAGAACGACAGATTTGTACCTTGTCAGCTCGGGGTTTGAACTCGCAACCTTCCGGTTACTAGTCCCACTACTACGCTGCTGTAGGGTAATAATATAATAATAATAATAATATAATAATATATGCCATTTAGCTTTTATCCAAAGGCTTACAGTCTGCCGCCCCAATGTAGGGTTACAAGCGCCATGCTCTAAACTGGGAAGGACCACAAAAAAATTGTGAACAGCTATAAAGAAACGTATTTCAAATACATGTCACAGAGATGCTGCCCATTTATGGCTATAGGTTACTATGATCTACAGTGGGCCATCGACCGAGAGCAGGCCTGTATGGCAGGAGGAGGGGTTTTGAGGTGAACTGAGTGGAGTTGAAAGGCCAGTGAGTGTCTGATCCTCTCCTAGTCATCCCTGGGTTATTAACCATTTTGGATAAGGTCTTAACATGTTAAAACCAACAGGTGACTGATGTTTCCATTTGAACATGGGATATTTTTGAATAATGACCACATGTACAGTCTGTAGTAGTACTACTGTGGGCCATGCCCTGTGCCATCTGCACACCTCTCTAACCAGCTGTGCATAAAACAAACACATAGTGAGAGTCCAATCGAGCTAAATGATAACTTGAGATGGACCATATTGAGTAGGGCTGGGAATGGCTAGAGACCTCATGATATTATCACGATACTTAGGTGCCAATAGGATTTTACTGTCTGGTGTGAGTCCTCCCATCTAATATTAAATACATCAAAAACAAAAGGCGTGGTGATGACTTCGGAAGGAACACTACCATGCACACACCATCACTGATAAAAAGGTGAGCCTGTTGAAATAGTGGAGGAGTACAAATACCTTGGGCTAGTTATTGACAACAAACTGTCCTGGGAACAATGTACTGACGCTATATTTAAGAAAGGCCAACAGAGACTGTATTTCCTACAGAAACTGATCTGACCATGGTTCTCTTCTATAAATCATTCATTGAGAGCATTCTGTCCTACTACTTGTCCTACAAACCTGCTGGTTTGGGAATATCAAGGTTGCACAGACAAATAGGTTGGGCAAGATAGTCAGGACTATCATCGTACTTCCGGCGCCGACAGAGATGGCCGCCTCGCTTCGCGTTCCTAGGAAACTATGCAGTTTTTTGTTTTTTTTACGTGTTATTTCTTACATTAGTACCCCAGGTAATCTTAGGTTTCATTACATACAGTCGAGAAGAACTACTGAATATAAGATCAGCGTCAACTCACCATCAGTACGACCAAGAATATGTTTTCGCGATGCGGATCCTGTGTTCTGCCTTTCAACCAGGACAACGGAATGGATCCCATGCAGCGACCCAAAGAAAACGACTCCGAAAAAGAGGGAAACGAGGCGGTCTTCTGGTCAGACTCCGGAGACGGGCACACCGTGCACCACTCCCTAGCATTCTTCTTGCCAATGTCCAGTCTCTTGACAACAAGGTTGATGAAATCCGAGCAAGGGTAGCATTCCAGAGGGACATCAGAGACTGTAACGTTCTTTGCTTCACGGAAACATGGCTCACTGGAGAGACGCTATCCGAGGCGGTGCAGCCAACGGGTTTCTCCACGCATCGCGCCGACAGAAACAAACATCTTTCTGGTAAGAAGAGGGGCGGGGGCGTATGCCTTATGGCTAACGAGACATGGTGTGATGAAAGAAACATACAGGAACTCAAATCCTTCTGTTCACCTGATTTAGAATTCCTTACAATCAAATGTAGACCGCATTATCTACCAAGAGAATTCTCTTCGATTATAATCACAGCCGTATATATCCCTCCCCCAGGCAGACACATCGATGGCTCTGAACGAACTTTATTTAACTCTTTGCAAACTGGAAACCATTTATCCGGAGGCTGCATTCATTGTAGCTGGGGATTTTAACAAGGCTAATCTGAAAACAAGACTCCCTAAATTTTATCAGCATATCGATTGCGCAACCAGGGGTGTAAAAAACCTTGGATCATTGTTACTCTAACTTCCGCGACGCATATAAGGCCCTGCCCCGCCCCCCTTTCGGAAAAGCTGACCACGACTCCATTTTGTTGATCCCTGCCTACAGACAGAAACTAAAACAAGAGGGTCCCACGCTGAGGTCTGTCCAACGCTGGTCCGACCAAGCTGACTCCACACTCCAAGACTTCCATCACGTGGACTGGGATATGTTTCGTATTGCGTCAGATAACAATATTGACGAATACGCTGATTCGGTGTGCGAGTTCATTAGAACGTGCGTTGAAGATGTCGTTCCCATAGCAACAATTAAAACATTCCCTAACCAGAAACCGTGGATTGATGGCAGCATTCGCGTGAAACTGAAAGCGCGAACCACTGCTTTTAATCAGGGCAAGGTGTCTGGTAACATGACCGAATACAAACAGTGCAGCTATTCCCTCCGCAAGGCTATCAAACAAGCTAAGCGTCAGTACAGAGACAAAGTTGAATCTCAATTCAACGGCTCAGACACAAGAGGCATGTGGCAGGGTCTACAGTCAATCAAGGACTACAAGAAGAAATCCAGCCCAGTCACGGACCAGGATGTCTTGCTCCCAGGCAGACTAAATAACTTTTTGCCCGCTTTCAGGACAATACAGTGCCACTGACACGGCCTGCAACGAAAACATGCAGTCTCTCCTTCACTGCAGCCGAGGTGAGTAAGACATTTAAACGTGTTAACCCTCGCAAGGCTGCAGGCCCAGACGGCATCCCCAGCCGCGCCCTCAGAGCATGCGCAGACCAGCTGGCCGGTGTGTTTACGGACATATTCAATCAATCCCTATACCAGTCTGCTGTTCCCACATGCTTCAAGAGGGCCATCATTGTTCCTGTTCCCAAGAAAGCTAAGGTAACTGAGCTAAACGACTACCGCCCCGTAGCACTCACTTCCGTCATCATGAAGTGCTTTGAGAGACTAGTCAAGGACCATATCACCTCCACCCTACCTGACACCCTAGACCCACTCCAATTTGCTTACCGCCCAAATAGGTCCACAGACGATGCAATCTCAACCACACTGCACACTGCCCTAACCCATCTGGACAAGAGGAATACCTATGTGAGAATGCTGTTCTGAGCCCATTCTCACCATAGTACCCTCCAAGCTGTTCAAGCCCCCTGGGCCCTGTGCAACTGGGTACTGTTCCTGGGGCCGCCCCAGGTGGTGAGGGTAGGCAACAACATCTCCTCCCCGCTGATCCTCCAACTCAATCATCAAGTTTGTTCGCCCCCGACTGCGTGACGTACGCCTCCACTCACAACAGTGGTGGCTTGATTACCAACAACGACGAGACGGCCTACAGGGAGGAGGTGAGGGCCCTCGGTGTGTGGTGTCAGGAAAATAATCTCACACTCAACGTCAACAAAACTAAGGAGATGATTGTGGACTTCAGGAAACAGCAGAGGGAACACCCCCTATCCACATCGATGGAACAGTAGTGGAGAGGGTAGCAAGTTTAAGTTCCTCAGCATACACATCACAGACAAACTGAATTGGTCCACTCACACAGACAGCATCGTGAAGAAGGCGCAGCAGCGCCTCTTCAACCTCAGGAGGCTGAAGAAATTTGGCTTGTCACCAAAAGCACTCACAAACTTCTACAGATGCACAATCGAGAGCATCCTGGTACGGCAACTGCTCCGCCCTCAACCGTAAGGCTCTCCAGAGGGTAGTGAGGTCTGCACAACGCATCACCGGGGGCAAACTACCTGCCCTCCAGGACACCTACACCACCCGAAGGCGAGGTCCAGAAGGCGAGGTCAGTACAGGTGCATCAAAGCTGGGACCGAGAGACTGAAAAACAGCTTCTATCTCAAGGCCATCAGACTGTTAAACAGCCACCACTAGCATTGAGTGGCTGCTGCCAACACACTGACACTGACACTGACTCAACTCCAGCCACTTTCATAATGGGAATTGATGGGAAATTATGTAAATATATCACTAGCCACTTTAAACAATGCTACCTTATATAATGTTACTTACCCTACATTATCAATATATATCATCGACTGCATCCTTATGTAATACATGTATCACTAGCCACTTTAACTGTGCCACTTTGTTTACATACTCATCTCATATGTATATACTGTACTCGATACCATCTACTGTATCTTGCCTATGCTGCTCTGTACCATCACTCATTCATATATCCTTATGTACATATTCTTTATCCCCTTACACTGTGTATAAGACAGTAGTTTTGGAATTGTTAGTTCGATTACTTGTTGGTTATTACTGCATTGTCGGAACTAGAAGCACAAGCATTTCGCTACACTCGCATTAACATCTGCTAACCATGTGTATGTGACAAATAAACATTTGATTTGATTTGATTTGAACAGCAAGGGCTGTTATCTCTCTACCTGGGCAGAGCCCTTCATAAGGTGAATAAAACAGTGGTTGACTCTTCCCATCCACTCCACCCTGAATTCCAGCTCCTCCCCTCTGGACCTACATACAGACTACCTAAGGTAAAAAAAAATAACAAGCAATTCTGCAACTTAACAAATGTTGGACTAATTGCACTTAGCACTTGCACTATGAAATTGCACTTACCCTGCCTATTTGTTTGTAAATATCCTTTGCTCTTTATTTTACATTTTTAGATGTTATATGTTTTATGGCTGCTGCAAGATGATTCGCCTCTGAGGACATTAAAAGCTTTCTGAATCTGAATATGGATATGTATTGCGTATCTTACGATTCTATATGTATTGCGATTCTATATGTTATTTTATTGCGATTTGATGTTCCAAATATATTGCTCACTATACAGTATGTCTGCTCCAGAGAGACAAGAGCGAGCATAAGCCAACTAGTTTTGATCAGTCATGGAAATAAAAGTGGTGAAAATGAATTGGCTCCCCTATTTCAAAAGAACATGGAAAACAAGCTATGAAGGAAAAATACTGGTGTTTTGGTGCAGATACAGCAAACTAGGGCAAAAATAATATTGTGATATTGTCAACTGTATATTTTTTCCCCCTATCTCGAATATTGAGTCAGTGGGACAAATCTTTGGATAGTCTAATCTACATACAGTAGTGTTGGCCACCTGACAGGATATGACATTAAAGTCAGCTAGCAGGAAGGAAGAACCCCAATGTGGCCAGCCCTGCAGGGTCCTGGTGTGTTTGTGCGTGCCCTGTACCACAGCTTCCCAACCCTGGCCTGTGTTATCACAGTCTCCCAAGAGGGTCTCAACAGTACAGCTCCTAAAGAACCTCTCCATGGACTGATAGGTTACAACTGAAATGTCACGTCATAGGGCTTGGGTCAAAATGTGTATACTATATAGGGAATAGGGTGCCATTTGGGATGCAGATATAAACATACAGCTGTAGATTTATACAGCTGACTCAATGTTTTGCCTATGAGATGAAGCCTAAGTATTTCCATACAGTACATTAGCAGCCATTTAGCACCAATGACATGATGTATTTACGAGTTAGGCATATTACCTGTTGTTTCTGACCATTTGCCAAAAGACTAAGATATTCAACAAATAAATGATGTAACGGTAGTAACAACTTGCTTGCCTTGCCTCAGTTGTGGGCCTCTAGTGAAGACTGATCCAATTGAATTGCATAATACAAACATAAACCACACCACATCCCTGTTCCCTCTCATGAACAGCTTTGGGTCACAGAGCAGGGAAGGAAGTGGATGAATCATATGGATAGGGACCCTTTGACCTATCCACTCCTCTGTAATGAGACATTTCTTCCTCTCTGACGAACACACACAACCACGCACGCACGCACGCACGCACGCACGCACGCACGCACGCACGCACGCACACAAACACACAAACACACACACACACACACACACACACACACACACACACACACACACACACACACACACACACACACACACACACACACACACACACACACACACACACACACACACACACACACACACACACACTGAGGCTGGCAGTGCGATATGAGGAGAAATAGGGCGCTGACCTATTTTTGTGAGAACTCTTTTTGGGCTGTGTCCTCCTTTCTTGTTCTGGTGAGTGAGATGAGGAGCAGTACAGATCTTACTGCAGGGGAACGCAATGCATGCTGAGGCCAAAATGACTAACACGTGACTAAAGACATAGACAAATGAATTGTAGCTATTTAAAATTCATTAGCTTCTACACAGACATCCAACAAAAGTCCAAAGACACATACCAAACAGAAGACATGATGCTAAAACATTAAAACATTATTTTTGTCCGAAGAGCATTAGGCTAAATTAGCATTGAGGAACATTCTGCAGTTCATTCATTTCTCAGGTCAGGTGATTCACATGATCAGCAGTGTTCTTTCTGTCCAATGGAGGGTGAGAATCTACAGGCCAGGCATACTTGAGAATCAGCAATCCTTTCCATAATACACACACATACTAAACCCAACAGAAAGAAAGCAGCCCTCACTAAGACCGTGACCCTTGAATTCCACTTCATTCTTCTGTGGACCACAGCCAACCAGCCAACCGGAGGAATTCACAAACATTGGCTCTGCTCAAACTGGCCAATTACAGCTCATTCTGACATGCAGTCTGAGCCATGCATGGGGAGCCACTCAATAACCTCCCTCTACAGACTGACTGTGTGGAGAGATCGATGACAGCAATATCTGCTCAAACTGAGTAGAGAGAATTGGATACTGTCTTATTTCCTAATTTGAATTCTTTATCGTCTAACACTAAGCTTTCTACATTGAATAGGCTAAAAGTGTGTTCGGGCACCATTGCACTGTCTGTAGAAAGGAATCATATCCTCAACCAACCAGCAGTTCTACTGTATTCAATACAGTACAATACAGTACAGAGAGGCCTGTACGTGGATACATTTAGAAACATTATTGACTTACTCCGGCTTTTGGTGCCAGATAGAGTAGCGCATATTCGGTTCCACAATGCATTGGTGGGCGTGTAGGCTGATTGGAGTCAATTCTCTTTCAATATGGTCACTGACCTGCCATTAAGGGATAATAAAGAGGGACTAGTGATCTTCAGTGTCCATCAGTTCTACTGATTATCACCAGTAATAGCATGGTCAAAGCAGCTGTAGTGATCAATAATCACAGTGAGAGCCACAACTTATGGAATGTTATGGTCTGACTACTGTGTCAATTTATTGCCTTCAAATTGCAGCATTAATGCAAAGAAGCCTAGTACAGGGACAGATTGAGATAGCAGCGTGTGACCAGCTAGCATACTGTCTGTGTGTCTGTACGTGTGTGTATGTTCGGGCGCGTGTGGAAGGCTAGTGTAGCGTAGTGCTCTAAAGTTCCACCCCTCGCTATGGGCTATCAGGCTGCATGGTGGTGGTTGATGGTCGTACCAGCAGGATTCAGTGGTCTCCCATGGAGATCCTTCATCCTCTCTCCTCCCACCCCTAACAGCCCTGACTTTCCCCTCTCCCCACGCTGTCACAGCTAATGGAAACAGACAGCTACAGAGACCAGCATTCTCTCCCCCCCTCTCGCTCTCACTCATACCACAGTTAGTTCGGAGCGCTGAGTAGGGGTTTCTCTCCCTATCCCCATCTCTCTCCCCCCCCCTCTCTCTCTTTCTCTCTCTCTCATACCACAGCCATTTCCTTCCTAGTGTTAAGTGCTCTATGGATTCAGTGACAGTGTGAGGGTGGGAGTCGGAAGAGAAGGGTTGGTGGGCCTATCTGGTCTCAGGAGAAATTAATAGGGATACATGTATACTACATGACCAAAAGTATGTGGACACTTGCTTATCAAACATCTCATTCCAAAATCATGGGCATTAATATGGAGTTGGTCCACGCTTTGCTGCTATACCAGCCTCCACTCTTCTGGGAAGGCTTTCAACTAGATGATGGAACATTGCTGCAGGGACTTGCTTCCATTCAGCCACAAGAGCATTAGTCAGGTCATGCACTGATGTTGGGCTATTAGGCCTGGCTCGCAGTTCCAATTCATCCCAAAGGTGTTTGATGGGGTTGAGGTCAGGACTCTGTGCAGGCCAGTCAAGTTCTAACACACCGATCTCGACAAACCATTTCTGTATGGACCTCGCTTTGTGCACCGGGACATAGTCATTCTGAAACAGGAAAGGGCCTTCCCCAAACTGTTGCCACAAAGTTGGAAGCACAGAATCGTCCAGAATGTCATTGTATGCTATAGCGTTAAGATTTCCCTTCACTAAGGGGACGAGCCCGAACCATGAAAAACAGCCCCGGACCATTATTTCTCCTCTACCAAACTTTACAGTCGGCACTATGCATTGGGGCAGGTAGCGTTCTTCAGGCATCTGCCAAACCCAGATTCGTCCGTCGGACTGCCAGATGGTGAGGGGTGATTCATCTCTCCAGAGAACACATTCCTACTGCTCCAGAGTGTCACGTTCTGACCTTAGTTCTTTAGTTATATGTCTTTGTTTTAGAATGGTCAGGCCGTGAGTTGGGTGGGTTGTCTATGTTAGTTTTTCTATGATTTGCTATTTCTGTGTTTGGCCTGGTATGGTTCTCAATCAGAGGCAGCTGTCAATCGTTGTCCCTGATTGAGAACCATATTTAGGAAGCCTGCTTTCTATTGTGTTTCGTGGGTGATTATTTTCTGTCTTTGTGTATGTTACCAGACAGGACTGTTTCGTTTCGTTTCGTTGTTTCATTTATTCACGTTGTTATTTTGTACTTTTCAGTGTTCTATTGAAAGTAAGCAATATGAACACGTACCACGCTTCGCATTGGTCCTCCGATCCTTCCTGCTACTCCTCCTCAGAAGAGGAAGAGGAAAACCCTTACACAGAGTTCAAAACGGTGAGTTTTACACCACTACAGCTGACGCTTGGCATTGCACATGGTGATCTTAGGCTTGTGTGCGGCTAATCGGCCATGGAAACCCATTTCATGAAGCTCCTGACGAACGTTGCTTCCAGAGGCAGTTTGGAACTCGGTAGGGAGTGTCACAACACTCAGCTGTCCTGATCTGTGAGCTTGTGTGGCCTACCACTTTGTGGCTGAGCTGTTGTTCCTCCTATAAGTTTCCACTTCACAATAACAGGGCCAGCTCTAGCAGGGCAAAAAAAATTACGAACTGACTTGTTGGATTGGTGGCATCCTATGACAGTGCCACGTTGAAAGTCACTGAGCTTTTCAGTAAGGTCAGTCTACTGCCAATGTTTGTCTATTTTTTTTCCCTCATCAATCTACACACAATACCCCATAATGACGAAGTGAAAAAGTTTTATTTTTTATTTTTCTAAATCTATTACAAATGAAAAACAGAAATACCTTATTTACATAAGTATTCAGACCCTTTGCTATGAGACTCGAAATTGAACTCAGGTGCATCCTGTTTCCTTTGATCAGCCTTGAGATGTTTCTACAACTTGATTGGAGTCCACCTGTGAAAAATGCAATTGATTGGACATGATTTGGAAAGGCACACAACTGTCTATATAAGATCGCACAGTTGACAGTCCAAGTCAGAGCAAAAACCAAGCCATGAGGTCGAAGGAATGGTCTGTAAAGCTCAGAGACAGCATTGTGTCAAGGCACAGATCTATGGAAGGGTACCTAAAAAATTAATGCAGCATTGAAGGTCCCCAAGAACACAGAGGCCTCCATTATACTTTTATTTGTATTTATTTTTTACCCATTTTTCTCCCCAATTGGTAGTTACAGTCTTGTCTCATCAGGACAACTCCCGTACAGACTCGGGAGAGGCAAAGGTTAAGAGCCGTGCGTCCTCCGAAACACAACCCAACCAAGCTGCACTGTTTATTGACACGATGCCCACTTAACCCAGAAGCCAGCCGCACCAATGATGCAGAGGAAACACCGGACACCTGGAGACTATGTCAGCGTGCACTGCACCCGGCCCGCCACAGGAGTTACTAGTGCACAACAGGACAAGGAGATCCTTGCCGGCCAAACCCTCCACTAACCTGGAAGATGCTGGGCCAATTGTGCGCCACCCCAAGGGTCTACCGGTCACGGTCGGCTAAGAGAGAGCCTGGACTTGAACCCAGAATCTCTAGTGGCACAGCTAGCACTGTGATGCAGTGCCTTAGACCAATGCCCCACTCTGGAGGCCGCCTCCATCATTCTTAAATGGAAGAAGTATGGAACCAAGACTGAACTCTTTGGCCTGAATGCCAAGCGTCACATCTGGAGGAAACCTGACACCAACCCTACGGTGAAGCGTGGTGGTGGCAGAATCATGCTGTGGGGATGTTTTTCAGTGGCAGGGACTGGGAGACTAGTCAGGATCGAGGTAAATACAAACAGAGGAAATACAGAGAGATCCTTGTTAAAAACCCGCTCCAGAGCGCTCAGGACCTCAGACTGGGGCGAAGGTTCACCTTCCAACAGGACAACAACCCTAAGGACACAGCCAAGACAATGCAGGAGTGGCTACAGAGGAAAAAGCATGTGGGGTGTTTCTCCTTCCTTCCCATCCAATGTAGAGATGATATCGAATATCTACAGTGCATTTGGAAAGTATTCAGACCTCTTCCCCTTTTCCACATTATGTTATGTTAAACTGAGCAGGGCCTTGGTCAGGAAGGTGACCAAGAACCCGATGGTCACTCTGACAGAACTACAGAGTTCCTCTGTAGAGATGGGAGAACCTTCCAGCAGGACAACCATCTTTGCAGCACTCCACCAATCAGGCCTTTATGATAGAGTGGCCAGACGGAAGCCACTCCTCAGTATAAGACACATGACAGCCCGCTTGGAGTTTGCCAAAAGGCAGCTAAAGTTTGGCTTATTGCCATTCATCACATCTGGAGTAAACCTGGTACCATCCCTACGGTGAAGCATGGTGGTGGCAGCATCATACTGTTGGGATGTTTTTCAGAGGCAGGGACTGGGAGACTAGTCAGGATCGAGGCAAAGATGAACAGAGAATAGAACAGAGAGATCCTTGATAAAAACCCGCTCCAGAGCGCTCAGGACCTCAGACTGGGGCGAAGGTTCACCTTCCAACAGGACAACAACCTAAGGACAGCCAAGACAATGCAGGAGTGGCTACGGGACAAGTTTCTGAAAGTTCTTGAGTGGCCCAGCCAGAGCCCAGAATTGAACCTGATTGAAAATCTCTGGAGAGACCTGAAAATAGCAGTGTAGCGACGCTCCCCATCTGACCTGACAGACCTTGAGAGGATCTGCACAGAAGAATGAGAGAAACTCCTCAAAAACAGGTGTTTCAAGCTTGTAGTGTCATACCCAATAAGGTGCTTCAACAAAGTACTGAGTAAAGGTTTTGAAAAGGTATGTAAATGTGATATTTCCGTTTTGTATTTGTAATACATTTACAAACATTTCAACAAACCAGTTTTGCTTTGTCATTGTGGAGTATTGTGTATTGATTGACTAGGATTTTTTTTGTATCCATTTTAGGATACGGCTGAAACATAACAAAACGTGCAAAAAGTCAAGGGGTATGAATACTTTCCAAACGCACTGTATGTACAGTTGAAGTCAGAAGTTTACATACACTTAGGTTGGAGTCATTAAAACTCGTTTTTCATACCACTCCAACTATTTCTTGTTCACAAACTATAGTTTTGGAAAGTCGGTTAGGACATCTACTTTGTGCATGACACAAAAAATGTGCATGACACAAGTAATTTTCCCAACAATTGTTTACAGACAGATTATTTAACTTATATTTTCACTGTATCACAATTCCAGTGGGTCAGAAGTTTACATACACTAAGTTGACTGTGCCTTTAAACAGCTTGGAAAATTCCAGAAAATTATGTCATGGCTTTAGAAGCTTCTGATAGGCTAATTGACATTATTTGAGTCAATTGGAGGTGTACCTGTGGATGTATTTCAAGGCCTACCTTCAAACTCAGTGCCTCTTTGCTTGACATCATGGGAAAATCAAAAGAAATTAACCAAAACCACAGAAAAACAATTGTAGACCTCAACAAGTCTGGTTCATCCTTGGGAGCAATTTCCAAACACCTGAAGGTACCACGTTCATCTGTTCAAACAATAGTACGCAAGTATAAACACCATGGGACCACGCAGCCATCATACCGCTCAGGAAGGAGACACATTCTGTCTCCTAGAGATGAACGTACTTTGGTGCAAAAAGTGCAAATCAATCCCAGAATGACAGAAAAGGACCTTGTGAAGATCCTGGAGGAAACAGGTACAAAAGTATCTATATCCACAATAATAAAACGAGCCCTATACCGACATAACCTGAAAGGCCGCTCGGCAAGGAAGAAGCCACTGTTCCAAAACCACCATAAAAAAAGCCAGACTACGGTTTGCAACTGCACATGGGGACAATGATCATACTTTTTGGAGAAATGTCCTCTGGTCTGATGAAACAAAAATAGAACTGTTTGGCCATAGTAACATTATGTTTGGAGGAAAAAGGGGGAGGTTTGCAAGCCAAAGGACACCATCCCAACCGTGAAGCACGGGGGTGGCAGCATCATGTTGTGGGGGTGCTTCGCTGCAGGAGGGACTGGTGCACTTCACAAAATAGATAGCATCATGAGAAAGGAAAATGATGTGGATGTATTGAAGCAACATCTCAAGACATCAGTCAGGAAGTTAAAGCTTGGTTGCAAATGGGTCTTCCAAATGGACAATGACCCCAAGCATATTTCCAAAGTTGTGGCAAAATGGCTTAAGGACAACAAAGTCAAGGTATTGGAATGGCCGACAAACCTGACTCAGTTACACCAGCTCTGTCAGGAGGAATGGGCCAAAATTCACCCAACTTATTGTGGGAAGCTTGTGGAAGGCTACCCGAAACGTTTGACCCAAGTTAAACAATTTTCGGCAATGCTACCAAATAAACTCAGCAAAAAAATAAACGTCCCTTTTTCAGGACCCTGTCTTTCAAAAATAATTCATAAAAATCTAAATAACTTCAAAGATCTTCATTGCAAAGGGTTTAAACACTGTTTCCCATGCTTGATCAATGAACCATAAACAATTAATGAACATGCACCTGTGGAACAGTCATTAAAACACTAACAGCTTACAGACGGTAGGCAATTAAGGTCACAGTTATGAAAACTTAGGACACTAAGGAGGCCTTCTACTGACTCCGAAAAATACCAAAAGAAAGATGCCCAGGGTCCCTGCTCATCTGCGTGAACATGCCTTTGGCATGCTGCAAGGAGGCCTGATGACAGCAGATGTGGCCAGGGCAATAAATGTCAATGTCCGTACTGTGAGACGCCTAAGTCACCTATGGGCACAAACCCACCGTCGCTGGACCAGACAGGACTGGCAAAAAGTGCTCTTCTCTGGCGAGTCGTGGTTTTGTCTCAGCAGGGGTGATGGTCGGATTCGCATTTATTGTCGAAGGAATGAGCTTTACACGGAGGCCTGTACTCTGGAGCGGGATAGATTATTTGGAGGTGGAGGGTCCGTCATGGTCTGGGGCGGTGTGTCATTGCAGGCAATCTCAATGCTGTGCGTTACATGGAAGACATCCTCCTTCCTCATGTGGTACCCTTCCTGCAGGCTCATCCTGACATGACCCTCCAGCATGAAAATGCCACCAGCCATACTGCTCGTTCTGTGCGTTATTTCCTGCAAGACAGGTATGTCATTGTTCTGCCATGGCCAGCAAAGAACCCAAATCTCAATCCCATTGAGCACGTCTTGGACCTGTTGGATTGGAGGGTGAGGGCTAGGGCCATTCCCCCCAGAAATGCAACTTGCAGTTGCCTTGGTGGAAGATTAGGGTAACATCTCACAGCAAGAACTGGCAAATCTGGTGCAGTCCATGAGGAGGAGATGCACTGCGGTACTTAATGCAGCTGGTGGCCACCCCAGATACTGACTGTTACTTTTGATTTTGACCCCCACTTTGTTCAGGGACACATTATTACATTTCTGTTAGTCACATGTCTGTGGAACTTGTTCAATTTATGTCTCAGTTGTTGAATCTTGTTATGTTCAGACAAATATTTACACATGTTAAGTTTGCTGAAAATAAACGCAGTTGACAGTGAGAGGACGTTTATTTTTTTGCTGAGTTGACTAATTGAGTGTATGTAAACTTCTAACCCACTGGGAATGTGATGATAGGAAAAAAAAGCTGAAATAAATTATTCTCTCTACTATTATTCTGACATGTCACATTTTTAAAATAAAGTGGTGATCCTAACTGACCTAAAATAGGTAATTTTGAAAAACAGAGTTGGAATGTAATTGGCTAAGGTGTAGGTACATTTCTGATTTCTACTGTGGGTCTTTTAGCAGACCACCTTATCCAAAGCAAATTACAGTAGTGAGTGTATACGATTCCATATTTGTTCATACTGGTGCCCCGTAGGAATCAAACCCACAACCCTGACATTGCAAATGCTACGCGCTACCAACTGAGCCACACTGGACCAACATAGCTCCTCTCCCACTTTCTCTCCTCATCTCTCTACCCCCTCTCTGCTCGCTCACTATCCATTTCTCTCTTCCTAACGCTTCCCATTAAACTTGTTCACCCCCACAGCAAAGGTTCCACAATAACGACTTAATTACAACCAGCAGACATAGAGTGGGTGTCTCACTATAGCTGCTTTGAAAAAGTACTGTATGGTGTCTGCCCCTATTTTAGACTGTCTACTCTACACTGACTCTACACTATAGAAAATAACAGAATCCTTTAAATAAACCCAGTCTTTGTGGAAAGTAACAGCTGAAACATTACTCATCCCAAGGCTTGATTAGCCATTTAGAGGTTTGAGGAAACAATGTGCACGGTCTCTGTAGTTCAACCCAAGCCAAAAGCTAAAGAGATTTCTGCTATTGTAAAAACTACAAGCCAAAAACTCTGTTATGTGTGATTGCAAGATACATTTGAAATATACTGAGTCTGATGTTCACACAGGATTACTTTCATTAGGTAGTGCCCTATATAAGGAATAGTAGGGTGGCATTTGGGATTAAGCCATAGAAACATGCTGGGGGTTCCCAAATTTTTCAGCAAGATACTTAAGCAATAAGGCCTGAGGGGGTGTGGTATATGCCCAATTCACCACGGCTAAAGGCTGTTCCTTACCACGACACAACACGGAGTGCCTGGACACAGCTCTTATCCTTGGTATATTGGCCATATAAAAAAAACAGAGTTGCCTTATTACTATAATAAACTGGTTACCAATGTAATTAGAGCAGTTCAAATAAATGTTTTGTCATATATGGTCTGATATACCACTGCTGTCAGCCAATCAGCATTCAGGGCTCATACCACCCAGTTTATAATAGACATTTGAGAATAGTCCGCTGAGAGATATAGAGTAGCCCAGAAATGACATGATATTATTTGTAATAACACAGATTAAATGTAATGTTCCAAATAAACATTGCATTGCAGACTGTCCTATAGGCCTATCAAACTTCTGCTGTTGTCAGAAATGATCAGATTCAGGAATTGGTTAATTTGATCATCCTGATTGAAGGGGATCTTTTTGGGGTTTAGACCATATCCAATAACACATCACATATATTTATTTAAACCCTTGTTTTGACCAGAGTTCTATGGGTCCTGGTGAAAAGTAGTGCACTAATAAATAAGGTTCCATTTGGGATGGATCCAGATAATGAGACCCGGCGTGGGTCAAATCTGAGTCTGCACAACTAACCTGCTGGTAGTTCTGATCCTGTGGGGAGAAGGTGTTATCGATGGGCTGGAAGTTCAGGTTGACATGAGGAAAATTGTGTAGCCAATAAGTCCACCAAGGTGCAATATAATCATCCCGTATCGAAGACATCCCGGCACTAGTTTTGTTATCCAAGATCTAGTACAGTTCGTTTATTGTCTTTAGTAAACAGACAGCTCATCTGCTGTTGGAAGTATCCTCATCAGTTCCGTCTTCTGTAACAAAGCAATAATAAGCTATTATTATGGAAAAGCATGCTGGATAGTGTAGACCCGCTGAAACGCACAGTAGACAAAAGATGCAGGGAAGTCGTTAAAGGAAAGCATCCGAAGATTATCTGGGAAAAATAAAATTAGCACGCCGTTTCAGCCACGGCCATCCTGTCCGCTGGTCCAGTCGTTCACATTTGAGCGATCCCACCACAGAAAAGAAATGTCCCTATACGGGAGCGCGCATGAATAAGGGGCACGGGACACGAGGCGAAGGCGCGCAGAACCTGCAGGGAGCATAGACATATCCCAGGAACCTGAATGGTAGTCTAAGGAAAATAAGTAGAATGGGAAAAAGTATGGCATAGAAAGATGCAATTTATAGGCTAAAGATAGACATATTTTAATAAGATGTTTTTTTCCTGAATGTCAAAGTAATGTATAAGCAACAAATCAAATCAACGTTTATTGGTCATGTACACAGATTTGCAGATATTAACTCAGGTGCAGCGAAATGCTTGTGCTTCTAGCTCCAAAAATGAATGCAGTAATAATAAATAAATAAATACATTTTTTTTTATTACAAAAAATACACACAATCCGCAAAAAAAAGATACATTAAAAAGTATCAGAATGAGTAATGTCAGAAACCAGTATATATATATATATATATATATATATATATATATATATATATATATATATATATATATATATATATATATATATATACACTTAGTGGACAAAACATTTGGAACAACTGCTCTTTCCATGACATGGACTGACCAGGTAAATCCAGGTGAAAGCGATGATCTCTTATTGATGTCACCTGTTAAATCCACTTTAATCAGTGTAGATGAAGGGGGGGAGACAGGTTAATTAACAAATAATTTTTAAGACTTGAGACAATTGAGACATTGATTGTGTATGTGTGCCATTCAGAGGATGAATCTGCACCCCTGCAGAGATGGCGTTCAGGGAGTATGCCAGGAGACTCCAGGACCCCCTGGACACAGCCCACACTTTCGCTAATGACCAGCTTATGAGCGCAGGTGTGAGGCAGAAAATAAATAATCATGTGCACACCTGGGGGAGGAACTCTGAGTCTGGTGAGCTGGTCTGGGTTTACAGCCCCCTGAGAAAGAAAGGTTGTTGGCAAAAGCTGGACAGTCACTGGGTGTGGTTCTGCAGGGACAAATGTCCTTGAGTGGCCCAGCCAGAGCCCAGACTTGAACCACATCAAAAATCTCTGGAGACCTGAAAATAGCTGTACAGCGACGCTCCCTATACAACCTGACAGAGCTTGAGGATCTGCAGAGAATGGGAGAAACTCCCCAAATGCAGTTGTGCCAAACTTGTAGTGTCATACCCAAGAAGTCTTGAGGCTGTAATTGCTGCCAAAGGTGCTTCAACAAAGTACTTAGTAAAGGGTTTCCTGATTTTTTAAATTTTTACAAATGACAAACATGCTTTGTCATTATGGGGTATTGTGTGTAGATTGATGCAGGGGAAAAAATATTTAATCAATTTTAGAATAGGGCTGTAAAGTAACAACATTGGGAAAGTCAAGAGGTCTGAATACTTTCCAAATGCACTGTACCTCAGAAAATTGCTTCTGTATAAGATTTGCATTTTCAATATTTGGCCAAGTCTTCAGTCTGCAATCAGCTTCTGTACATTGCCCCAGTATTGACAGCATCCATAGTGGGTTCTCCAAAACCAGAAGAGCCAATTCCCCTATTGCGAACACCCTATATAGTATGGGGAATAGGATTCTGGTAAAATGGTTTTATATTTGGAATAGGGTGCCATTTGGGATGCAAAACTTTTTATCCAAGCAGATCACAGTGGTGAGGCGGTCTGTCTAGTCTACTTTGTTGTAGACAGTAGCCAATGCTATGGTCATTCCAACAGTGTCAGATAAACTAAAACACTGTACAATATTAATGAGCCTGCTGTAACAAACATGAACATTCTATGAAGTGGATGAGTCTTATGAGACCGATTATGATCACTATGCACTGGTCTGACAGCTGGTATAGAAATCCAGCATTTTACCCATAAACGTGCATGTCTATTGTGCCATACACTGCCTGCTCTTTAGTTAATCACACTTAAGGAATTTAGCCTGCCAAACTTAAGACTTTCAATAATAGCCACAATTAGCATGTGGACATTCACTTTCCTTACCACTCTAGCCATCAGAAGAGTTCTACAATAGCCTACATCTATTATAATATTCTTGTCCCTAAGGTATGAAATGCCATTGGGTAAACTAGTGGTGGAAAAAGTAAGATGCATGTTTAAACTCATACACCCAAATTCCCTTGCTATCGGAAACCAGGCCCAGGTCAATTCCAGGATCAGCATAACTGTGTGCGAATGCTTTTTTTCCCTCCTCTTTTTGAGGGGGTGCTTCAGCTCATGCTTTTTACTATACTGAACAAAAACATACAAGTGTTGGTCTTATATTTCATGAACAGAAATAAAAGATGCCAGAATTGTTCCATAAGCAAAAGCTTATTTCTCTAATTTGTTTACATCCTCGTTAGTGAGCATTTGTCCTTTACCAAGATAATCCATTCACCTGACAAGTGCAGCATATCAAGAAGCTGATTAAACACAGGCGTACCTTGTGTTGGGACAATATAAGGCCACTAAAATGTGCCCAACATAATGCCACGTCTCTGGCTTAAAGAGCACATGCAATTGGCATTCTGACTGCAAGAATGCGTACCGAGAGCTGTTAAGTGAATTGAATATTCGGGCCTCCCAGGTGGCGCAGCAGTCTAAGGTGCTGGTTAAGCGAGCAGTGCATCTTGGCATGGTTGTTTGAGGATGCATGGCTTCTCAACCATCACCTCTCCTGAGTTCGTAGGGGAGGTAAAGCGATGGGACATGACTTAACTACAAATTGAGGAAAAAGTGGTAAGAAATAATTGTTCATTCCTCTACATTAAGCCACCTCAGTCATTTTAGATAATTTGTCAGTATGTTTAACCGGCATCACAACCGCAGGTAACCACGCCAGCCCAGGACCTCTACACCCAGGACCTCTACACCCGGCTTCACTTGTGGGATTGTCTGAGACCAGCCACTTGGACAGCTGATTAAACCAGGTGCTCTTATTTTTTTTTAAACTCACTTTGATTGGCTGGACCTGGATCCCCCAGCCCGGTTGTGTGAAATGCATAGATTAGTACCTAATGAATTTCTTGCAATTGACTGATTTCTTTATTTGAACTGTAACTCAAGTCGACAAGAGATTGGATAGGTGTCAGCAGTCACCACGCTAGTAGCCACCAATTGCGATCCGATTACATTATTTCTGGAGTATTGGGCCCATCTGTAGTCAGTAACTGATTTGACAACTCCACAGGTCCATGTCATTTATTTTTAGCGCCAGTTTTCCAGACGAGTAAGCCTAGTCCTAGACTAAAGACTATTTCCCATTTGAGGATCTTAATTGAAAGCACTCCAAAATCCAGGAGTAGGCTTCATCTGTCTGGGAAACCAGCCCTTTAAATGAATCCATAGTAACTTAATTGGGCATACATTCACTAATGCCTTGTTCAATTACGAGCCACAAACTATTTACATATGTACTGTAGTGGCACAACATAAACAAGACAAAATGGTTTTCCTCTTTTTATTACAATTCACTGTACACAAAGATGGTCCTCTACTTGAGCTCCTTCACAGCCAGACCTGAAGAGAGAAATGAGAGATGGTTAAAAACTACATGTGCATTCTGTCCATCCTCACTGCATACTTTCAGTGGTAAAGTTACAAGTGAACTATTTACATGACTAGAAACACTAGTATTCAGGAAAGAGTAGAATGTTTAATCTCTAGATTTGGTATTGATATTTGACAACTTGAGGCAAGCAGTGTTTCTATCAGAACCCACCCGCCTTAAAATCTATTTTTCCGTTTTGTCCAGATTGACAGCTCAAAACATTTAGGCATACACATGTCAGTGAACCGGTGGAACTCAATTTCTGATAGTCGAAATCAAGCACTAGGCCCATCCTTATTCTAGCAAGCGTGTAAATGCACCACTAGCACCAAGCAGCATGTAGTGTTTGGACAACTTGCACAACAACCAATAGGATTACTTCATAACCACATTCAATTTGTAACTACTATGCATTGACAAGAGATACACATCTTTAGACCGGACATTGTCACTACTATTCGGGACCAAGATCTTTCTAGAAGTACCTATGAAACGCAAGATGCATCTGTTTTACTATCCCAACACAATTATCCACATTCCATGTGATGAAAGATGAGAGTCTCACCTGGGGGCAAGGACTGCTTCAGCTTCTCGGCCTTCTCCTTGTCTGTGATGACGAGGGTGTACAGGTACCTACTGCAACGCACCTTGAACTTGACATTTTCCTTGTTCTTCTTGATCTTTACAGCTGTGGGACAACAGATGACTGAACAATAGTCACATGATTCATAAACAGTGAAATGCTTACTTACTATAAATACCATCAGCTTTAGCCCGTCAAAAAAGTGGGCAACAACGCAATACTTACACTTGGCATCCTTCCTTCTTGCTGTAAGCAGGAAATCTTTTATTTCTTCAATTTTGCGTGGCTAAAACAAAACAGGGAAGAATAAGTACACAGCAGCTATACCATTTTCTGCAACAATTAATCACCCAACCAGAGGTAACCTCAACGTAAGGACCTTAACATGGCATGATAACTAGCTATGTTAGCAATGTGGTTAACTAGCCATGGGGAGAATACCTAAGTAAAAGTAATATAGCCATGGGGAGAATACCTAAGTAAAAGTAATATGAAGATTGTCAGTGGACCGGTGGAACTAAAGATTCTGGTTAAATCGAAAATTAGCACTAGGTCCATCCTTATTCTGGCAAGCGTGTAAATGCATCACATGCACGAGACAGCCTGTGATGTTTGGACAACTTGCGAAGACATTCTCTACTAACTAGAACATGGCTTACAGATATGCCTTTCAATGCAAATTATTACCGCTGGATTTGTTGACCTTTCAGTTCACGTTAACGAAAGACACATTACACCACCTCGGTTTGTTAGTTAACAATGTACTAAAGTTGGCTACCGTTAAGGCCGCACCGGCTGTGGCCCGTACAAGCGATTAGCCTACTCGGCTAGCTACCATCACTAGCTGTGACAACACGGCAAAGATAAATTAGCGGTAACGTTATGCCCATTTTCGTTAATCCACACTAGGTTAATGAAATGTTGTTTATCGTGCAATTATAGATATATAAATGTAGCGAAAACGGTCCTCACCATCTTGCCGTATCTGCGGACTGAAGCCTGGAACACGGAAGAAACACAAGGGTTAGTATACATGTATTTAAAGTCGAATAACAATCAATGGAAAACCAAATAACTGCGGAATTATGTGGACTAATATTTCTAAGATCATTGTTGAATTATTTCGTGGACATATTTGTCAGTTATAAGAAGGATGAATAATGATTTTAATTTCCATTCTGTATGTATGGAAAATGTGCAACTTACACAGCCTGCAAGAGAGGGGATGAAGAGGGTGGAACTTCCGCTGACGCAATCTTTATAGTCAAGGTACGGCGATTCATGGAGGACAAATGTAATACGGACTACTTTCTCCAAAGAGTATGGATGTACTGGTATGTCTTTCCGTCCTAACACCTGGAGTTGTTCTCCACTAAGCGACACTGTCCTGATTATTCGATGACGGTTGTTAACGTCAACCGCCGGTATTCAATGGCGAGACGCTATGCTACTAGCCTCATGAAATTAATATGCATATCCATTTCGAGACAACTCCTATATAACCTTTTTTCTTCTTCTCGCTGTTGCTGTGATGTCACGTGTCCTACTTATATCAAGTATACTTCTAACAATTTAAGCATTACAAAACTTCAATTCGACCAAATAAGCCATACATGTTTTTGTTGGCCAAATTCAACACTCACATTGACCTCCATACAAAAACTCCGTGATTGGTGGGCGAAATAACGAAAAAACACCACCTGCTGGAGGGAGACAGATTTTTGTTTTGACAAATTGGTCCTCTCTCTCTTCCTTTTTCCTTTCTCTTTCACAAATGTATCCTTACCTAAACATTAAAGCGGGAAACTGATAGCATTTGTACTGCTTTGCAGATATGAAACAAACAGACAATCGTAATATCAGTCAAATTCCCTGTTTTTGTTACAAAACAAGCTTCATAGGAGGTTTTGAAAATAGGTTATATTTAACTCAAAGTTCCATGACATACACTAAGGCATTGTTGGCAGAATAGATGGATGCAGTTCAATGCATGATTCATATAATTCACCAATTCATTTCATGGTAGTCCCAAAAATATTGCTATCAGGTTGTAAATCACAGCTGGCCTGGGACGTTGTTTGCTGCCTCCATCCGGGATTAACTGTTTCAGGTTCAATGACTCAATATTCTGGCCAAAAACTGACAAGTGTACCTAAGGCTGGGAATGTCAATATAATCAAACGAGCAAGGGCAATGATCACAAGTCAGTCATAATGTGGCTAATATGCTAGCGTATCTATTTATGTAGCAAGCAAAAAACACATTTGCTAGATTTTTTATTTATTTAACCTTTATTTAACCAGGTAGGCAAGTTGAGAACAAGTTCTCATTTACAATTGTGACCTGGCCAAGATAAATCAAAGCAGTTCGACACATACAACAACACAGAGTTACACATGGAGTAAAACAAACATACAGTCAATAATTCAGTAGAAAAATAAGTCTATATACAATGTGAGCAAATGAGGTGAGATAAGGGTGGTAAAGGCAAAAAAAGGCCATGGTGGCAAAGTAAATACAATATAGCAAGTAAAACACTGGATTGGTAGATTTGCAGTGGAAGAATATGCAAAGTATAGATAGAAATAATGGGGTGCAAAGGAGCAAAATAAATAAATACAGTAGGGGGAGAGGTAGTTGTTTGGGCTAAATTATAGATGGGCTATGTACAGGTGCAGATAGCTAGCTAGCTATGCTGAACGACTGTTATCCAGGTAGCATATCTCTTTAATTTGCAAATTCACTCTGGCAAGCTATCTACTCTGATTTCAGAGCACTCTTGTCCGAGTGTGCCAGAGCACAGAATACCAACACCAATCACCTGCTGAATATGACCGGTGTCAGTAAACATAGGCAAAAAATGTAATAGTTAGTCATGGACACTCTATATAACATGTTAACAGCTTAACCAGTTCTGCTAGGTCAACTAAAATGGTCAGTGAGGTGTTCTTTCATTTGTGTCTGGAAGTAGCTAGCTAGCTAGCAAGCTAGCCAACTTTAGCCAGTTAGCTTGGGTGCTTGGTTGGGACAACACCGTTGTCAGGCAATTGGCAATTGTCAGGCAATTATGATGGCCAACTAGCTGAAAAAGTTTGAGAGTTTGAGCAATAGTGAAGGCCATCATTGTAAATAATAATTTGTTCTTAACTGACTTGCCTAGTTAAATAAAGGTCTAAAAATAGAACTGTAAAGTTCCCAAATATAAGAGGACTCCCGTGGTATTTAGCTACATGTTTGCAGAAATACATTAAAGTGTATTTTGTGACTATTGTCAAATGAATTCTATTGATCTAAAGCCGTGCTGTTGCAACTGAACTGCGTGTAAACCCACATTCCAGTTCAAAGTGAATGATGGCAGGCCTTTGTGTCATGCCCTGGCCTTAGTTATCTTTGTTTTCTTTATTATTTTGGTTAGGTCAGGGTGTGACATGGGGGATTTATGTGTTGAACTTGTCTAGGGGTTTTGTAAGTTTATGTGGCTGGCACCATTCTAGGTAATTGTATGTCTATGATTGCCTAGATTGGTTCTCAATTAGAGGCAGCTGTCTATCGTTGTCTCTGATTGGGAACCATATTTAGGCAGCCATATTATTTGGGTATTTTGTGGGTTTTTGTTTCCTGTGTCAGTGTTTGTGCCACTGACACGGTTTCTAGGTGTGTTCATGTTGAGTTTTCCTATTAAAACCATGGACACTTACCAGGCTACATTTTGGTCTGATCCTTGTTTCACCTCTTCAGAAGAAGAGGAAATCTGCTGTGACACTTTGTGGCAAATTACTTTTTTGCATATGGCTACTGTACCTCTGATGGGATATGGTGCACCGGTCTGCGTAGACTCCGGTCCTGGATGAGACTGATGTTTTAATTAAGTTGTATTTACTGCATATCTATTAATTGTCCAAATGCTAGGCCACTTTCCTCCTGTATATTGTATATTGTATATCCTCCTACAGCTTTTTTTAAAGTGTCATATTCTTCCTGTGGGTATATATATGAACATATTTTAAGAAGATTTCATGTTACTAAGATGCTGTCAGTTCCACTTTAATAATTGTGTTTGTAATGGCATACCATCACACTGTATACTACATACAGTACTATTAGTTATTGTGAGTATACTTCAAGTGAAAAAATAATTTTGCTGTTTTGCTGTTGCCAGGCAACCTCTTTCAAGCTTACCATTGAGCAAGATAGATGGCTATAACATTGTGCGAGACAGTCATAAAAAGTACACATCAACCAGTTTACCATTATAAGATTGATAGCTAGCACTGTAGTTTGTTTTCTTGTCCATGGTTCTCTGTCTGTCTGCGCAACTTCAAGATTTCCACCAAGTACGTAGCCTCTCCGATTATCACTATCCCTCGCTTGGGCAAGGGACATTTATTAAGGCACCCATTGGATGTGACGATGTAGAAGGTCATTGAAGGTCACAGGGTTTAGGGCTGAGGGCTGTCTACTTTGTGTTTGGACTGCAGTTGTGGATCATATCCTGTGTCTTACAATGACACCCAATGTGAGGTGACCTCTCATGGGGGAGGAGGTCAAAGGGGAGGGAATGTAGCGGACATGAGTCGGTCATGGTCACGTGATGGGGTAGCCCCGTATGTGAACTTCAAAACCAGTGTCTGCCTTCACCCCAATAGGGAATTTTGTCTTGGTTCACCGGAGCCAGACATGAATAGCCATTGTGAAGGAAATGTTTTGTGTGTGAACGTCTGTTGGTGTGAGTGAGCATATGTGTATTTCCTCGGAAAGTATTCAGAACCCTTGACTTTTTCCACATTTTGTTATGTTACAGCCTTATTATAAAATATATATATTTTTTCTCAGCAATCTACATACAATATCCCATAATGACAATGTGAAAACAGGTTTTTATAAATGTTTGCAAATTGACCTTATTTACATAAGTATTCAGACCTGATTCAAAATTGAGCTCAGGTGCATCCTGGTTCCATTGATCATCCTTGAGATGTTTTTACAACTTGATTGGTCTCCAACTGTGATAAATTCAATTGATTGAACATGATTTGCAAAGGCACACACCTGTCTATATACGGTCCCACAGTTGTCACTGCATTTCAGAGCAAAAACCAAGCCATGAAGTCGAAGGAATTGCCATTGAGGCACAGATCCTGGGAAAGGAACCAAAAAATGTTAACAGCATTGAAGGTCCCTAAGAACACAGTGGCCTCCTTCAATCTTAAATGGAAGAAGTTTGGAACCACCTAGACTCTCCCTAGAGCTGGCAGCCAGGCCAAAGTGAACAATCAGGGGAGAAGGGCTTTGGTCAGGGAGGTTAACAAGAACCCAATGGTCATTCTGACAAAGCTCTACATTTCCTCTGTGGAGATGGGAGAACCTTCCAGAAGGACAATCATTTCTGCAGCACTCCACTAATCAGGCCTTTATGGTAGAGTGGCCAGACTGAAGACACTCCTCAGTAAGACACATGACAGCCCACTTGGAATTTGCCAAAAGGCACCTAAAGACTCTCAGACCATGAGAAACAAGATTCTCTGCTCTGATGAAATGAAAATAACTCTTTAGCCTGAATGCCAAGTATCACGTCTGGAGGAAACCTGCCACCATCCCTACTGTGAAGCATGGTGGTGGCAGCATCATGCTGTGGGTATGTATTTCAGTGGGAGGGACTGGGAGGCTAGTCAGGATTGAGGCAAAGCTGAACAGTACAGAGATCCTTGATGAAAACCTTCTCCGGAGCACTCAGGTCCTCGGACTGGGGTGAAGATTCATCTTCCAATAGGACAATGACCCTAAGCACACAGCCAAGACAATGCAGGAGTGCCTTCGGGACAAGTCTCTGAATGTTCTTGAGTGGTCCAGCCAGAGCCCGGACTTGAACCAGATTGAAGATCTCTGGAGAAACCTGAAAATAGCTGTTCAGCAATGCTCCCTATCCAACCTGACAGAGCTTGAGAGGATCTGCAGTGAAGAATGGGAGAAACTCCCCAAATACAGGTGTGCCAAGCTTGTAGTGTCATACCCAAGAAGAATTGATGCTGTAATCCTGCCAAAGGTGCTTTAACAAAGTACTCAGTAAAGGTTCTGAATACTTATGTAAATGTAATGTTTAAGTTTGACATTTTTATAAATTAGCAAACATTTCTAACAACCTGTTTTTGTTTCGTCATTATGGGGTATTCTGTTTAGATTGATGAGGAAAAAAAATATTTAATATATTTTAGAATAAGGCTGTAACGTAGCAAAATGTGGAGAAAGTCAAGGGGTCTTAATACTTTCCCAAGCCACTGTAATTCTGAATAACCTATATCCATCAGGGAATCCTCAAAAGTTTCTCTCTTCACGGCCAGTGAAGTATTACCTAGTGCTGCCGGTAATTTAAATACCACAGCAGAGGACTACATGACTGCAGCTGAATCCCCCATTCAGATCTAAAAGAGATTCACCATTTTCTTAACTGACAATCATACAGCTAAACAGACTGAATGAGTGTGTAAGGCCTAGATTCAATCAGGTCAATTGATGTATTGGAGGTGTCTGAAGTGTAACTGTGTTGGATCTGTCAAGTCGGTAAGCAGCTGCTCTTGATCATTGTCATGAAACTACACCATCCTACTCACGTTACAAGTTCAGAAGGAGAAGTCTAGGCTACATATACATAATCACGCTCAACATGAAAAATCATGAAACTAAATAATGAGGGTTTCTATCATCCTAATGGAGGTGTAGATTACGTCTCACATTCCACTGTTTGAACTTGTAAACAGGGCATGTGATTTGTGTTAATGCGACTCCGTGCAGCCAATACCAATGTCCTCTTTAGGGATAATGCCAGGAGCCGCTTGTGGATTTGACAGCTCTAACACAGTTCCACCTCTACCACCGCCAAAACAACCAACTAAGACACCTCCAAAACAACCGCTAGGCAGATGTCGGCTAAAGCGGATGTGATTGAATAGAGCCTCAAGTGAGGGAGAGTATGCATGTCTGTATGCATGTCTGTGATAATTACCTGTATCACCTGTCGCGGCCGGTGTAGCAGGCACAGGGGCAGACAACTGCAGCTGTGAGGGCTGTGGTTGAGCTAATAGGGGTGTCCGATCTAAAAGAGAGAGGCACAATTTTCTTAAGTGAAAATAATTATACAACAAAACAGAATGAGTGATAGATTGAGTGTGTATACGTGTGTGTGATAATTACCTGGACCACATCACACTGCTTCAGGTCTACAAGCCTCTGGAAGTCCCAGCGTGCCACTGCAGGCCAGGAACAGCTTGGAGGAAACACGGTTACCGGTCACCCACAGAGCCTGGTTGGCAGATCTGAAAGACAGGCACAATATTATTTTAATGACAAAGCCTTAACTCCACACTAACCTAAATTAAGTGTGTGTGATTGTAACTTCTGTGTTATTGTGACTTAGAAGTGTCAACCTGACCATATCCTTGTAGTTGAACATTCAGTGATTAGCTTTGTAAAAAATGACTATCAACAGTGTACAGTAAAAAGGATATCAAATATTCAGATCTGGATTGACAAGTAGGCTAAATCATGTGAAGTCACAAACCTATAGGGCTTAGTCTACACTTAAATAAAAGATGCAGGACCTGAGCTCTAGGACCATGCCTCAGGACAACCTGGCCTGATGACTCTTGGCTATCCTTGTCTCCAGTCCACCTAGTCCACCTGGTCGGTTCAGATCCAGTCTCTGCTGTTACTGTCTACGGCTATGGAACCCTGACCTGTTCAGGACACACCGGAAGTGCTACCATGTCCCAGACCTGCTGTTTGATCCTGTCTCTCTCTACCGGACCTGCTGTCTCAACCGCTAAATGCTCAGCTATGAATAATATATATAATAATAATATAATAATAATAATATATGCCATTTAGCAGACGCTTTTATCCAAAGCGACTTACAGTCATGTGTGCATACATTCTACGTATGGGTGGTCCCGGGGATCAAACCCACTACCCTGGCGTTACAAGCGCCATGCTCTACCAACTGAGCTACAGAAGGACCACATGAAGAGCCAACTGGAATTTACTCCTGAGGTGCTGAACTATTTCACCCTCTAGATTGTGGAGGCTGTCTCCGTGGCGTATAGCAGCAAGTGGCAAGAGTTACCTAGCGGTGCACATGCCCACTCCACCAGGGGTCTGGCAGGGTCTTGGCTGTTGTTTAAAGGGTTGACTATAGGAGATATTTGTGCTGCGGTGAGTTGGGCATCACCACACACTTTTGTGAGGTTCTATCAGTTGGAAGTGACTGCTTCCAGTGTAGCCCACAGGGTGCATATGGCTCGGACAGACCCTCACATCTGGCGGAGTCAGGTCTGGGTGGTCTGCCATGGGCCGTTTTCATTTAGCATACGTTGGGGTCGACTTGGGAAGTGATTATACACTACATGGACATTTTGTTCCAAAATCATGGGTATTAATATGGAGTTGGTCCTCCCTTTCCTGCTCCAGAGTCCAATGGCGACAAGCTTTACACCACTCCAGCCGACGCTTGGCATTGCGCATGGTGATCTTAGACATACATGTGTGCGGCTGCTCGGCCATGGAAACCCATTCCAATGAGCTCCAGACAAACAGTTCTTGTGCTGAAGTTGCTTCCACAGGCAGCTTGGAACTCAGAAGTGAGTATTGCAACTAAGGACAGACAATTTTTACTCGCTCCATTCTTCAGCACTCAAAGGCCCCTTTCGGTGAGCTTGTGTGACCTACCACTACCCACCGGCTGAGTAGTTGTTGCTCCTAGCCCTTTCCACTTCACATTAACAGCACTTACAGTTGACCGGGGCAGCTCTAGCAGGGCAGAAATTTGGCAAACTGACTTGTTGGAAAGGTGGCATCCTATGACGATGCCACGTTGAAAGTCACTGGAAAGAATTACCTGTTGTAGGAGTCTAATTTGTATTTAGTGCCCAAACTACTGTGGTAATATAAGCATGTTCAATTGAATTATGCCCATAAAATGATAGATAATCTGATATACACTACCGGTCAAAAGTTTTAGAACACCTACTCATTCAAGGGTTTTTCTTCATTTTTACTATTTTCTACATTGTGGAATAATAGTGAAAACATCAAAAATATGAAATAAAATAGCATGAAATACACCTATATGCATTTGTTAACGGTAAATCAAAACATTGTATAAATGGGAACATTACCTGACTAAATATAGAATTGGCTTTCCAGATGTAGGCCTATGTGGACACCTGTGCCAGTGGAACGCGCACTAACTCCATGTACCAGAGATACACAAACAGTAGAGCACAAAGGCAAAATATGTTTATTGCATATTGAAATGCTTGCCATGTGTAAGTAGGTTGAATGCACCAATCGTTTGAATGATTTAAGAGGGCAATTATCTTTTATCTTTGTATTAACACAAGTGTCAAGACAGATCATTCACTGGTTTGCAGTCAAAAACAGTCTTCTAGTAAGCCTCAGTCTAAGTGTGGTTGGTACTCATATGGCTGTTGAACATATCTCATGTCTTCATAGAGATGAAGAGAGTGAAAGTAATCACATTTTTAGTTTAGAAGCCAGAGTGTACAGTTTATAGCCCAATCATATAAGCAAACCATATAACCAAATCTGTGCATCAGAACTGCATCATATTTGTCCTTTCTTGTTGGTGTGATTGAATTGCGTTTCTTCTACTGCTTTCACTTCCTCATTCTGTATAGAGTTTTCTGTACATTGTTTCAATGTATTCATTTTGTCCCTTGCGATCTCAGTAACGTACTGTATGTATGCAAATGAGCTATATACCTACAAATAGGGCTATTTACAGGAATTACTATTTCAGTAGCCTATTTTCAATTAGCATATTTTAAACAATGGGTTTGTCAAGGAGTTCATCCTGACGTAGTAGCCTTGAAAATCCTGTGAAATTCCCCCCAACCCCAGCTCTTCAATAAATCTATTCCATCTAGATATATTAATAAGCCCTAACAGTTCAACGGTGCTGTTCGGTATTCGTGAGTTCAAGTATGATGAACCCCCCCTCTGTCAATCATGTACATCTTCCGTCTCTCTATGCTTTGGAGTGAGAGGGTTGTCTTTAATGGTGTGAGTATACCTGACACCTTAGTGTGTCTCTGCGGGGACATACACTCTGCACTATCAGAGTGGCTAAGTCCCAAATGACTCAAAAATAGTGCACTATAAAAGGGAATAGGGTACCATTTGGGATGCATCCAGACAACACTGCCTGGTCTACTTAATTAACACAGAGGCTAGTATACTAATATATCAGCCTATCAGCCCACGTGCACAGGTCAGGCCCCCCTCCCATTGTTTGTAGAATAAGGAAATTATTTTCAATCTTTTTTCAAATGTACTCCTACCTCTGTGTCAAGCGATGCAGGCCAATGTAGGTTGAGATTCATAATCATAGCACAATCAGCTAAATAGAAAACTATTAAAATAATTTCTGGTATTGATGTCTAGCTCCTCACTGTTATTTTCGATTTTCTTAGTTTTTACCATTTCGAAGAGCATTGAATTGGATGCAAGTCAGGGATATTCTATAATTTCCTTCTCATTAAAGAGTCCAAAACAGATTGTTATCCCAGCAAGACACAACAATTGTTGCCTGCTGAGAAAACAATATAATTTTCATACAATAATTCCTTTAATTCTGTTTGTCCTCCATTTCTGTTTCATGCTTTGCGAGTGAGACAACATACATGTGCCATGCAGTTCTAGATAACTAACAGCAGAGGGCACTAACCCATCATGAATGGAGTGACATGATTCTCAATGCGAAACATGGGTGGCACTGTCTACCTATGTACACTGTACCGTATCAATGGCTGTGTTTACACAAGCAGCCTAATTACAATATTTTCCCACTAATTGACATTTTTACCAATCAGACCAGATCTTTTGCCAATAATTGGGGAAAATATCAAAATTTGTCTGCCTGTATTAAATAGGGCCAATCGGCTTGGTGGTCACATCTTTTTGACATATAATCAAATGTGAAAATTAATTTCTGAAGGACAGAGGCTGTGTTGACACAGGCAGCACAATTCAGATTTTTTTTCTCATTATTTGGTCTTTTGACCAATCACGTCAGATCTTTTCACATCAGAACTTTTTCAGAGTTGATGTGATTGGTCAAAAGACCAATCAGTGAAAAAAATATCAGAATTGGGCTGCCTGGCCTGGGTAAACACGGCCAGACAGTTGGGACTGTTCTTTCAATTTGATATAGGGGATTATCAAGATGAAATAACACAATGCTATTTATACTGTATTGAAAATAGTAAAGTAATTATTACATTGAACAATCTGCTCCTATTGGATTAATGAACTGTAAACGAGCCAGTCTTTTAGAATTGCATTTACAAATAGCTTCTGTGCATACTTTGGAAAAAGACATCAATTGTGACTTTGCTAATGCTCTCAGTAGGCTAGACTGGGTTTACACAGGCAGCCCAATTCTCATATTTCTCCACTAATTATTTATTTGACTGATCAGATCAGCTCTTTTGCCAATAATTGGGCAAAGGTCTTAACTTTTTTCTCTCCCTTATTTGGTATTTTGACCAATCAGATCAGCTCAGAAAAATATAAAATATGAAAAGATCTGATGTGATTGCTCAAAAGACCAATAAAATAAAAAATATATCAGTCTTAGGGCCAGATTCAGATCTTTGCACTACCTCTCACAGTACTACCCACCACCAACATATCTTATTGTGAAAACTGGAAATAATTACCTATTGTAGGAGTCTAATTGGTATTTAGTGGCAAAACTACTGTGGTAAGCATGTAAGCATGTTCAATTGAATTATGCCCATAAAATTATAAATAATCTGATATACACTACCGGTCAAAAGTTTTAGAACACCTACTCATTCAAGGGTTTTTCTTTATTTTTACTATTTTCTACATTGTAGAATAATAGTGAAAACATCAAAACTATGAAAAAACACATATGGAATCATGCAGTAACCATAAAAGTGTTAAATAAATTAAAATATATTTGAAATTTGAGATTCTTCAAATAATCATCCTTTGCACACTCTTGGCATTCTCTGAAACAGCTTCATGAGGTAGTGCATTTCAATTAAAAGGTGTGACTTGTTAAAAGTTAATTTGTGGAAATGATTTTATTCTTAATGTGTTTGAGCCCAGCAGTTGTGTTGTGACAAGCTAAGGGTGGTATACAGAAGATAGCCCTATTTGGTAAAATACCAAATCCATATTATGGCAAGAACAGCTCAAATAAGCAAAGAGAAATTACATTCCATCATTACTTAAAGACATGAAGGTCAGTCAAGAATTTTGAAAGTTTCTTCAAGTGCAGTCACAAAAACCATAATGAAACTGGCTCTCATGAGGACCGCCACAGGAATGGAAGATCCAGAGTTACCTCTGCTGCAGAGGATACGTTCATTAGAGTTACCAGCCTCAGAAAATGCATCCCAAATAAATGCTTCACAGAGTTCAAGTAACAGACACATCTCAACATCAACTGTTCAGCGGAGACTGTGTGAATTAGGTTGCTGCAAAGAAACCACTACTAAAGGACACAAATACGAATAAGAGTCTTGCTTGGGCCAAGAAATACAAGCAACGGACCTTAGACCGGTTGAAATGTGTCCTCTGGTCTGATGAGTCCAAATTGGAGATATTTGGTTCCAACAGCCATGTCATTGTGAGATACGTTGTGGGTGAACGGATGATCTCCATATATGTATTTCCCATCGTAAAGCATGGAAGAGGAGGTGTTATAGTGTGAGGTTGCTTTGCTGGTGACACTGTCTGTGATTTATTTAGAATTCAAACCAGCATGGCTACCAGAGAAATCCGCAACCATCCCATCTGGTTTGGGCTTAGTGGGACTATCATTTGTTTTTCTACAGGATAATGACCCAACACACCTCCAGGCTGTGTAAGGGCTATTTTACCAAGAAGAAGAGTGATGGAGTGCTGCATCAGATGACATGGCCTCCACAGTCCCCGACCTCAACCAAATTGAGATGGTTTGGGATAAGTTGGATCACAGAGTGAAGGAAAAGCAGCCAACAAGTGCTCAGCATATGTGCGAACTCCTTCAATACTTTAGGAAAAGAATTCTAGGTGAAACTGGTTGAGAGAATGCCAAGAGTGTTCAAAGAATTTCAAATATATTTGTATTTATTTACACTTTTTTGGTTACTACATGATTCCATATGTATTATTTCATAGTTTTGATGTCTTCACTATTCTACTACAATGTAGAAAATAGTAAAAATAAATAAAAACCCTTGAATGAGTAAGTGTTCTAAAACCTTTGACCGGTAGTGTACACTATGCACTGTAGTTTCTAACACTATCTTATTCATAAGCAGTGACATGGAGTGAATGATACTAGCTGGGAGGTCCTTCCTTTAACAGTAGACATGTAAAGCGGGGATGATCGAGTTCCTAGTCTCAACCTCCTGTAACAAAGACATTGTAGGTAATGATATACATTATTTCCCAGGCTGTAGACCTACGGGTGGGGTGGGACCGGGACGGAGACAGCAGGGGGAGTTCTGGATGAGAGGTAATGAGTAATGCTGAGGACGGCTCCGTCATTAATCATGGTTTGGTCACACAGTGGACGACCGACGCCACAACGGCGAATGAGAATAAGGGAAGGAGGTTCATGGAGCCATCATCATTGGATTCAGATGAATTCAGTCATAAATGAAACATCGACTCTGTAAAATAGTGCCAGACCCAAACAGTCTATTTGGATGAGTGAGAGTGCTGGTTGTGAATGTTCTGTAACCCTCAAGAAAACTTTTACAGTGTTATTTATTAGATATGAGGAGATGAAGGGGGCTGAGTGTTAAAAACAACACAGTGCTTCCATGTCATTGAAGTTCTCCTCTAGCTCTGCATACAGGGACTGTTGGAGTAGAGTACCTCATACACTATCCAGCTCTCTCTCAACTTCCTTAATCTCTGTAAATATTGATTGAATCGATTGGTCAAATATTGATCCTCTTCCACTGGCCTTATCAGAGGCAAACTAAATTGTAATCAACATTTATAGATGAGTGAGATTACTGAAGGTCTGGTCTGAGTGACTGATCACTTTGGCAAGATCTCCATTTGGACTAGCTCTGCTTGTTGTGGCCGTGTTTTGGTTTTTCCAGGTTTCTGTGATTTGAACCAGTAGCCTGTGGTGCTGAACAGAAGAGTTGCATACTACATCCCTCAGTGTTTGCATCCCAAATGGCACCCTATCTCCTATTTGGTGCACTACTTTTGACCAGATGGCCCTTTTGGGGGACCAGATGGCCCTTTGGGATGCAGTGTTACCCCTCTCCCTCACTCTGCTCTGGCTCCTGCAAGATTGGTAATCTTGGTCTGTCTTCCAGAGTATATCTGACTGAGGCCTACAGGTACCTGCCTGGGTTTGGACCTCCAAAGTGCCTGCTTCCTTTCTCTCCTCCTTACCCTCCCACCTGTCTGCAGTGGTGATTTTAGCATGTAAATCTTGGTGGGGCAAACTCCCCCAAAATATTTTTAATGCATGCCAGCAAAGCCACTACACAACACTCAACAATACATTAATTGTACTATAATGGTGATAGAAGGTGCCCACAAACTGTTAGGGCCTGTCCCAACAGCAGAGCTTTCTTTTCAGCACCACGGAGTGAATCCTTACCACTGCTATACTAGGCTATAAGTGGAGCCTTGAATGGCACTTAACCAGAATGGCTACCACAGCATTCTGCAGCGATACACCAACCCATCTGGTGGGACTATCATTTGTTTTTCAACAGGACAAGGACCCAACACACATCCAGGCTGTGAAAGGGCTAAGGAGAGTGATGGAGTGCTGCATCAGAGGATCTGGCCTCCACAATTACCTGACCTTAATCCAATTGAGATGGTTTGGGATGTGTTGGAACGCAGAGTGAAGGAAAAGCAGCCAACAAATGCTCAGCATATGTGGGAACTCTTCAAGACTGTTGGACAAGCATTCCAGGTGAAGCTGGTTGAGAGAATGCCAAGAGTGTGCAAAGCTGTCATCAAGGCAAAGGGTGGCTACTTTGAAGAATCTTAAATCTAAAATGTATTTTGATTGGTTTAGCACTTTTTTGGTTACTACATGATTCCATATATGAGATTTCATAGTTTTGATGTCTTCACTATTATTCTACAATGTAGAAAATAGCAAAAATAAAGAAAAACCCTTGAATGAGTAGGTGTGTACAAACCTTTGACTGATACTGTAGCTGATATGGCTGACTTGCTTAAACGAATGTGGTTTCTAATAACAATCGAGATGTACAAACTATAGCATAAGGGGACTATGAGAGAATAAGAGGCCATCCGTAATTTCGATGAAGACATTAATGAGCGAGCTAGGATGGACGTAGTCAATATAACTATTTGTTCAGCACTTTTGAAATGTATAGCAACAGAATTCAGAACATGGGTATTCTCCCTGTACACCAAGAACCATAGGATAAATAAAGGGGGAATATTAGCTATATATGAAAGCTCTTGCAATTTTAAATTTCTATAAAATAGGCTACATGTGCACTACCAAGTCAGAACTCTCTCTCTCTCTCTCTCTCTCTCTCTCTCAAGCTCTTTAGCCTGATGAACCATATGTTAAAAACATTTTATGAACACTACTTTAACAACACTTAATAACCAAGCCCAAAAAATAAAAAATGATTGTGCCATTATCCAAAACATATATGATATAGGCTACTGCACATTACAAAAAACGTCAGAAGTTTACATACACTTTAGCCAACTACATTTCAACTCAGTTTTTCACAATTCCTGACATTTAATCCCAGTAAAAATTCTCTGTTTTAGGTCAGTTAGGATCACCACTTTATTTTAAGAATGTGAAATCTCAGAACAGTAGAGAGTGATTTATTTCAGCTTTTATTTATTTATTCACATTCCCAGTGGGTCAGAAGTTTACATACACTCAATTAGTATTTGGTAGCATTGCCTTTAAATTGTTTAACTTTGATCAAATGTTTCGGGTAGCCTTTCACAAGCTTCCCACAATAAGTTCGGTGAATCAGGTTTGTAGGCCTCCTTGCTCGCACACACCTTTCAGTTTTGCCCACCTTTCAGTTTTCTATAGGATTGAGGTCAGGGCTTTGTGATGGCCACTCCAATACCTTGACTTTGTTGTCCTTAAGCCATTTTGTCACAACTTTGGAAATATTCTTGGGGTCATTGTCTATTTGGAAGATGCATTTGTGAACAGGCTTTTACTTCCAGACTGATTTCCTTTGCTGTTGTTCTGGGATTGATTTGCACTTTTCGTACATTCATCTCTAGGAGACAGAACGCGTCTCCTTCCTGAGCGGTATGACGGCTGCGTGGTACTTTGGTGTTTATACTTGCGTACTATTGTTTGTACAGATGAACGTGGTACCTTCAGGCATTTGGAAGCTGCTCCCAAGGATTTTTCTGTGGTTTTGGCTGATTTCTTTTGATTTTCCCATGATGCCAAGCAAAGAGGCTTTGATATACAGTGGGGCAAAAAAGTATTTAGTCAGCCATCAATTGTGCAAGTTCTCCCACTTAAAAAGATTTTCTGAATTCATCTGATTTTCTGGATTTTTTTCTCATTTTGTCTGTCATAGTTGAAGTGTACCTGTGATGAAAATTACAGGCCTCTCTCATCTTTTTAAGTGGGAGGACTTGCACAATTGGTTTTCTGACTAAATGCTTTTTTGCCCCACTGTACATCCACAGGTACACCTCCAATTGACTCAAATGATGTAAATTAGCCTATCAGAAGCTTCTAAAGCCATGACATAATTTTCTGGAATTTTCCAAGCTGTTTAAAGGGTTAAAGCTGTTTGAAGGCTGTTTAAAGGCACAGTCAACTTAGTGTATGTAAACTTCTGACCCACTGGAATTGTGATACAGTGAATTGTAAGTGAAATAATCTCTCTCTCTCTCTCTCTCTCTCTCTCTCTCTCTCTCTCTCTCTCTCTCTCTCTCTCTCTCTCTCTCTCTCTCTCTCTCTGTAAACAATTGTTGGAAAAATTACTTGTGTCATGCACAAAGTGGATGTCCTAAACGACATGCCAAAACTATATTTTGTTCGTCTCCCGGGTGGTGCAGTGGTTAAGGGCGCTGTACTGCAGCGCCAGCTGTGCCACCAGAGACTCAACAGCCTTGGTTTCTCAAATGACTGCCTCGCATGGTTCACCAACTACTTCTCAGATAGAGTTCAGTGTGTCAAATCGGAGAGCCTGTTGTCCGGACCTCTGGCAGTTTCTATGGGGGTACCACAGGGTTCACTTCTCAGGCGGACAATTTTCTCTGTATATATCAATGATGTCGCTCTTGGGTGATTCCTTGATCCACCTCTACGCAAAAGACACCATTCTGTATACATCTGGCCCTTCTTTGGACACTGTGTTAACAAACTTCCAAACGAGCTTCAATGCCATACAACACCCCTTCCGTGGCCTCCAACTGCTCTTATTAAACTCTAGTAAAACTAAATGCATGTTCTTCAACCGATCGCTGCCCGTACCCGCCCGCCCGACTTAGAATATGTGGACAACTACAAATACATAGGGGTCTGGCTAGATTGTAAACTCTCCTTCCAGACTCATGGTCCTTCTGTAGCTCAGTTGGTAGAGCATGGTGCTTGTAACGCCAGCGTAGTGGGTTCGATTCCCGGGACCACCCATACGTAGAATGTATGCACACATGACTGTAAGTCGCTTTGGATAAAAGCGTCTGCTAAATGGCATATATTATTATTATATTATATTATATTAAGCATCTCCAATCCAAAATCAAATCTAGAATTGGCTTCCTATTTCGCAACAAAGCCTCCTTCAGTCATGCTGCCAAACATACCCTAGTAAAACTGACTATCCTACCGATCCTCGACTTCGGCGATGTCATTTACAAAATAGCCTCCAATACTCTACTCAGCAAACTGGATGCAGTCTATCACAGTGCCATCCGTTTTGTCACCAAAGCCCCATATACCACCCACCACTGCGACCTGTACACTCTCGTCGGCTGGCCCTCGATACATATTCATCACCAGATCCACTGGCTCCAGGTCATCTATAAGTCTTTGCTAGGTTAAAGCTTCACCTTATCTCAGCTCACTGGTCACCATAACACCCACCAGTTGCACGCGCTCCAGCAGGGTAGCCTAGTGGGGCGGCAGGGTAGCCTAGTGGTTAGAGCGTTGGACTAGTAACCGGAAGGTTGTGAGTTCAAACCCCCGAGCTGACATGGTACAAATCTGTCGTTCTGCCCCTGAACAGGCAGTTAACCCACTGTTCCCAGGCCGTCATTGAAAATAAGAATGTGTTCTTAACTGACTTGCCTGGTTAAATAAAGGTAAAAATAAATATCTCACTGGTCATCCCCAAAGCCAAAACCTCTATTGGCCGCCTTTCCTTCCAGTTCTCTGTTGCCAGTGACTGGAACGAATTGCAAAAATCGCTGAAGTTGGAGACATATCTCCCTCACTAACTTTAATTATCAGCTATCTCAGCAGCTCACTGATCGCTGCAGCTGTACACATCAGTAAATAGCTCATCCACTTACCTACCTCATCCCCATATTGTTTTTATTGACTTTTTTGGGGTCTTTTTCACACCAGTATTTATACTTGCACATCATCACCTGCACATCTATCACCCCAATGTTAATTTTTAAAATTGTAATTACTTCGCTAATATGGCCTATTTATTGCCTTACCTCCTTACTCCATTTGCACACACTGTATATAGATTTTTATATTGTTATTGACTGTATGTTTGTTTATCCCATGTGTAACTCTGTGTTGTTTTTGTCGCACTGCTTTGTTTTATCTTGGCCAGGTCGCAGTTGTAATTGGGAACTTGTTCTCAACTGGTCTAACTGGTTAAATAAAGGTGAAATAAATGTTTTTTTAAAGGCAGAGTATGACGACTGTTGAGAGGGTAGGGGGGAATGACCATAGGGGGAGCAGCATGATCATTGAGGTGGTGTGGGGACGAAGTGAAATAATATCAATAGCAATTATAATAATTGTTTTTATAATATACATATTTAAGATTGTGAATGTCTTACACATCTGGCTGATGTCGGAATGCTTATTCATGACAATGTGCTCTGTTATGAATCTCAAATATTACGGGTGCTCTGAAAGAGTGGTCCAAGTTTGTAGCATTTTCAGTCCATATCATAAATAATGAAAAAGAACACAGAAAAACACATAACTGTGAGCAAAACTTTGATATAATATACATAAAGTATCCTCCTACAAGTGTAAAACCTGTCCAACGCTTTGTTCCTCCATTCTTGCTCTTTTTAAGCATTCCCCTTTACACCAACACAGCAGCAGAATGGGTCCGATCCATTTGAGTTAATCAGCACATTCCATAACTGTTTATGTCTAATTTAACATATTTCACACCATTAGCATTACAATTGGATCATTGCTCCTTATAAATTCCATGTACCTTGCGGCTTCTCCTTTTCACCGGTGATGTACTGTACTATAGGACATCTAGATTAATACCTGTGGCCCATAGGCTGTGCCTGACGTCATAAGAATACGTTCTTAACTGCTCTCATGCACCTAGGTCCGCCTTGAGCTAGCTATCTTTCATATTACAGAATCTCATCTTGAATTGACTAATACTCAACTATCTTTCTTGTTGCTATTCTGTTTGGGGCTAAATGTTGCTGCAGTCTGTCTATTGGCCCAGTGAGGCATTTAAATCCCTCACTCCCCTTTTATTGGCTACGCTCTGCTGAGTATTGCTCATATTTCTCCACCACAAGGCAACACATAGATTAGATATGTATTTATGATCTTCAAAACAACAGATATTTCTTTACCTGGACTTAAACTATCAGGTGAGTGACCGTTAAACTCATTCATCTCTCTGAGAAACTCGACCTTTCTTCCACTTTTGACATGCTGCATTTTATAACTTATATTTCTTCAACTTTCCCTAATCACTGACAGCATTATACCAGGCTCTCATTAATGTGAAGTAAAATTGTAGCCTACAGCGCAAGGAAACCTTATATAACCTAGTTTGACAGATAGATATTAAATGTTAAAGGGAAATTTGCATCATACTGGCTGTATTTCTGTATTTTGAAAGTTATATATCTTAAAAATGTGATTGCTGGCATTAAAAACATTTTGGGACTATATCAACAATGACCTCATGAAACAACTACCAAAAGGTGTCCCAAAAGGTCTCTCTCTCATACCTGTACTTTCCCAAGCCCTGACCCCAATCATCCACAGTTCAAGCCTCCCCATGGCAACCCAGACGAGCATTGGGCCATAAGCGTGTTTGAATGCCCACGCACACTGTCGATAGTGCCAGGGAGCCAAGGGGGGTATATTAAGGTAGACAGACACATCACTCCCTTCCTATGTTCCTCTCACTGCAGCTAAAACACCTTTACTGACCAATAGTCAAGCAAACAAAACCTAACACACTTATTCAAACTGAGCTTCATATTCTTTGAAGACCCAATAAGATTTCAATTGCAGACAGTGTTGTTGTGGAGTGCTACTAGACAAACTGTAGTCCCTTGTGGGGAGAGGTAAAGTTAATGGTTGAATGACAATTGTGTTCTTTACCATACCTCCACAGGATTCCTTAGCCTGGTTGCAGAACTGTTTGTGCTGTTTCTGTCAACTCCTATGGCTATTGTCAAGCCAGGCTATACAGCACAAACTGATCTGAGACAAAGCTAATGGCTCCCCAATATAGAACTCACAATGGTGTGTTAATGACATGAGACTTCTGAATTTTTATGCATCAGGCTATACTGGCACTTGTTGGCAAAACGACCATGTTGCCACCCTCTACGGCTGTATCTCAATGCATTTTTCCTAAATTCCTCAAATCCTCTCTCCTTGTTTCAGCTCGCCTCCAAGCTGATCTACAAGGACACACTGTGTGAAAACAGGCCAACGGTGAAGGTTGATAGATCATTCATTCCGACACCTTTCAATTCCATTCAATTCTGAAAGCACTGTATTTCTATTCAATACATTCTCTAAACAGTTTCTATAACCATTTTCAATTTTCTCCACTTTTCAATATATACATGTGCTATTGTATTACTGTGTGACTGTGACGGTTTGTGCCAAGGTTTTCTTTTGAGTGGCCTTAGCCTTTGACTGAACTTTCTCTTCTCATTCACACAGATTTTGCAAAAGCTCCGTGTCACCCTCTGTCAGATAAATTAGTTTGAGTCTAAGTCATAAAGGATGCTGTTGTACTGTTTGAACGTATGCCATGGGCTTATAAAAAACAGTGTGGGTCAGGGACGTTGGCCTAGTCCCAAACAATTATACTAATCACTTTAATGATCCTGAGGCCATGTGTTGGCAACTACTCAGAGCAAATGTGGATCACTTCACCTCAGACATCAGACATCTCTGCCCAAGTTACAACCAGCTCGCTGTGCGGTGTGTAGACAGAGGTTTACAATAACGAGAGCTAACACCTAAAATGGTGGCATTTCAATGTCTTTGTGTTTACTCTTCTATCCCCTGAATGATCCGTGTGTAGGAGATGAACACAGTGTGTGTTTGTAAGAACAAACGAGAAAAGGGGGAAATGATAGATTGGAGATGCAGAAAACGGCTGAGGAAAAGCCTGTGAGGCGTATCAGTAGGATTAATTCCCCTATTAGTTTCTATCTGCAGCGACGCTTCACCACGCCATGGAGTTGGCAGATACTTAGTTGTAATACCATCCATTTATGGATTTAACTCAATTTAGATGACTATTCTTTCTCTCTCTGCATATTGAAGGACTCCTGCAGTCTCTCTTCTCCACTGCTGCCACTATGTTGTTTTGGTTTTTAATAGCATAGGTGTAGTAAAAAATGAAACAAAATAATTGGTGAATAAAAAGGAGATTGCTGAGAAGAACAAGCTTTGAGAAGACAAAACAAAAATTATTTGCCAAAATCATTACATCCGAGTGAGAAATTTCCTCTCTTTACTAACTGGAGAAGTTTTTCCTTTGGAAATAGTGATTTTGGAGGTGATTAAAAAGCTATTATTGAAACGACTCTCTTAGATAATTCTGAAGGTATTCATTCAAAGCTTGTTAGAAAACTGAAACGGAGAGCCCGTTTTAAGAGAGATGACTGGTAATCGATGATGATATTATACACGATTGCCCAACTGAGAATGCTCCCCCTCAATCTGAATCTTTTGCTAAATGACTCCCATTTACTTTGTAGAGATGCCTCCCCCCCTGCCAATCAAATTCCATAGGAGTTAGTTATCAAAGAACCCCCACCTGTCAAGAGATTAATGGCGTCTTGAGATTTGTACAGCGAAACAAGAATACTTTATCTTGTGTGATTCAATTTGATGGTGTGAAATGGAGACTTTTGAATGAAAAAGTTTGATTTGCAGGCCGTATCAGAGGAGTAGGAAAGTTAAAACCACGTCGAAAAGGAAACCTGAGAAAAGGGAATACATTTCTGAGAAAATACCATGCTTAAGTAAGTTCATATGAAGTTTGTTATTTTTGCTGTAATTCCCATGAATACATTTATCAATGCGCATGCCCCGCCCACCTGAGGATCTGTCTTTTTCAGCCATCTATGTTTCTGTGTTGGTAAGGTGCAAAATCCACTTGTCACTTAAATCTCGCGGGATTGATTGCTTTCATTTTACTCCTGCGAGTGTTTCATACTGTTGCTTGTACCTGTAGTTTTTCCCTCCGTTAACTGCGAAAATGTTTGTAATGTCCTGTCCAACACCCAGGTATTTGCTGAAATGGGCACAAAAGAATACATGATCTTTCTGTTGCATCTATAAGAATGCTGAAGCTTTATCAGGGATTTAAGCATAGTCTCGGCACTTATAGTCTCGGCACAATTATTATTTATTTATTTTGATGGGTGTTCATTTTTTTGTGGAATTGAAAATAGTAATAATTGAATACTGTTTAAATCTTTACAAATAAAATTAAAGAATCTTCCGAAAATGAACAATCAGATTATAGTGATATTATGTCTGATCTCGCAAACAATGTAAAGTATGCAAAGATACTGTAGGTGTAATCTAGAGCCAAGATTGTTGGATTTTTTTAATCCAAGGGTATCCTGCCATTGACACACTTGTTGAACAACAACAGTAATTAATGAGGCAGTCTAGACCGCAGGTAAGCTTAGACAAAGCATGATTTTAAGTGGTTGCCAACCTGTTCCACCCCTTAATGTTAATATTCCCACCAAAATCCCAGAACTCTATTCATTATTTGTCTGTGCCAATAAAATGTTTTATGTGCTATAATTCAGTCAATATCTGATGTATGAAAACAATTCTACACATTTGGAATAGGGTACTAGGGGGTAACTAGCCCCTTTAACTTCTTATGGCTGGGGGCAGTATTGAGTAGCTTGGATGAATAAGGTGCCCAGAGTAAACTGCCTGCTACTCAGGCCCAGAAGCTAAAATATGCATATTATTAGTATATTTGGATAGAAAACACTCTGAAGTTTCTCAAACTTTTTGAATGATGTCTGTGAGTATAACAGAACTCATATGGCAGTCAAAAACCTGAGAAAAAATCCAACCAGGAAGTAGGAAGTCTGAGGTTTGTAGGTTATCAAATCATTGTCTATCCAATATACAGTATAAAATTTGGTCCGATTGCACTTCCTAAGGCTTCCACTCGATGTCAACAGTCTTTAGAACCTTGTTTCAGGCTTCTACTGTGAAAGGGGGAGCGAATAAGAGCTTTTGACTAAGAGGTCTGGCAGAATGCCATGAGCTAAGTCATGCGCGCAGCCGTGAGAGTGAGCTTCATTTCTAAAGACAAAGGAATTGTCTGGTTGAAATATTATTGAAGATTTATGATAAAAACATCCTAAAGATTGATTCTATACATCGTTTGACATGTTTCTACAAACTGAAATTGAACTTTTTTACTTTTCGTCTGGACTAAGTGCCTGCGCCTCGTGAATTTGGACTTGTGAACTAAACGCACAACAAAAAGGAGGTATTTGGATATAAATGATGGACTTTATCGAACAAAACAAAGATCTATTGTGGAACTGGGTTTCCTGGGAGTGCATTCCGATGAAGATCATCAAAGGTAAGTGAATATTTATAATGCTATTTCTGACTTCTGTTGACTCCACAACATGAAGGGTATCTATATGGCTTGTTTTGGTGCCTGAGCGCTGTACTCAGTAAATTGCATGGTGTGTTTTTTCTGTAAAGCTTTTTAAAAATCGTAGGACGCGTCCCACCTGGCCAACATCCAGTGAGATTGCAGAGCGCCAAATTCAAATACAGAAATGCTCATTCTAAAAATTCAGAAAAGATACAACTATTTTACATAGGTTTAAAGATTAACTTCTTGTGAATCCAACCACGGTGTCAGATTTAAAAAATGCTTTATGGCGAAAGCATACCTTACAATTATTTGATAATATCGCCCAGTAGACAAATCATTACAAACAGTGACCAGCCAAGTAGAAGAGTTAGACAAGTCCGAAATGGAGATAAAATGAATCACTTACCTTTGATGATCTTCATATGTTTGCAGTCAGAAAACATTCATTTATTCAATATATGTTCCTTTTGTTCGATAAAGTCTCTCTTTATATCTGAAAACTTCAGTTTTGTTCGCAAGTTTTCTTCAGTAACCCACAGGCTCAAACGCAGTCACAGGCAGACAAAAAAATCCAAATTGTAGCCGTAAAGTTAATAGAAACATGTCAAACGATGTTTATATTCAATCCTCAGGTTGTTTTTAGCCTAAATAATCGATAATATTTCAACCAGACAATAACGTCTTCAATATAAAAAATAAATAGGAAAGGGACTCTCTTGGTCGCGCGCATGAAAAAGCTCTGTGACACGGCAAAGGTCCACTCATTCCAACTGCTCTTACTCCTGCATTTTTCAGAATACAAGCCTGAAACCATTTCTAAAGACTGTTGACATCTAGTGGAAGGCATAGGAACTGCAATTTGAGTCCTAAGTCAATGGATACTGTAATGGCATTGAATAAAAACTTATTTAAAAAATCCTACTTCCTGAATGGATTATTCTCAGGTTTTCGCCTGCCAAATCAGTTCTGTTATACTCACAGACATTATTTTAGAGTGTTTTCTATCCAAATCTACTAACCATATTCATATCCTATCTTCTGGGCCTGAGTAGAAGGAAGTTTAATTTGGGCATTCTTTTCATCCAAAATTCCAAATGCTGCCCTCTACCCTAGAGAAGTTAAGGAGAAGCATATATTTAATTCCATGCATAACACTTGTATTTTCATCAACATTTATGATGAGTATTTCTGTAAATTGATGTGGCTCTCTGCAAAATCACTGGATGTTTTGGAAGCAAAACATTACTGAACAAAACGCGCCAATGTAGACTGAGAATTTTGGATATAAATATGAACTTTATCGAACAAAACATACATGTATTGTGTAACATGAAGTCCTATGAGTGTCATCTGATGAAAATCATCAAAGGTTAGTGATTAATTTGATCTCTATTTGTGCTTTTTGTGACTCCTCTCTGGCTGGAAAAATAGCTGTGTTTTTCTGTGACTTGGCGCTGACCTAACATAATCTCATGGTATGCTTTCGTCGTCAAGCCTTTTAAAAATCGCACACTGTGGTGGGATTAACAACAAGTTTATCTTTAAAATGGTGTATAATACTTGTATGTTTGAGGAATTTTAATTATGAGATTTCTGTTGCTTGAATTTGGCGCCCTGTACTTTCACTGGCTGTTGTCAAATCGATCCCATTAACGGGATTTCAGCCCTAAGAAGTCTTAAGAACAATGTCTAATTGCTGACACAATAAAGCAATGTTTGGAAAAAAATTGGTATGCCGATGAAGGTCATGCTTAGGCGAATAAACTATAAAGAGAAATAAATGGCTAGTTGATGAAATATTGTTTTTAGAAAACTTTTTAAAAGTACTGGGGTTACTGCAACCCAATCTAAACAAAGGCATCATCTTTATAGTGTAGGCTTTAAAAAAAGTTTTTATCTTTCTTTTAAACGTACATTGACTGCAACTACTGATGGCGTTTCAGATTGCGTTCTTCAATGATATTCAATCCAATTTTATTCATGGAATATTAGCTTTAAAATGTCCAGCTTCCATTGCAAGCCCCATTATTTTCCTTGATTACTTTATGGCATTCTATAATGTGAATTAATGACATCATCTGACTACATCTAAATGAAATAGTTTCGATAGGAGAAAATGAAGGGATGCCAAACTTAGGAAAACAGAGGTATAGTCCTCCTCCTCCACCTTTATCTGTTCATCAGCCCATTACTCACACAGAGAGCTAGCACTAAAAGTAAGTGTATAGAAATAGGAATCTAATTGAAGTATCTAATTCAATTTTCTTGCTAATTTCTCTTCTCGGGCTCAGACTCACACTACCCACTCCTATTCTCACTGCCTTGCCCAACCACCACCTCCCTGTCTGATGGCCTACAGCCTGACACACCATCTCCATCTCCATTTCCATCTCTCTCGCTCCATGATTGCAATCAGACCTCTTCCTCCAGCTAAAAGCCATCATCAGCAGGAACTAAGAGAAGAGGAGAGAACAGAAGAGTAGAGAAGAGAATAGAACAGAACAGGGATATCAGACCAGAGGCAGACAATGGGGAGATGGTCTCACCATCCAATGTCTGGCTAATGGGTGTGGGTGAGACAAGTGAAGGTTAGTATCTAGAAGCAGACCCGGCTCCAGGATAAAGTGACAAAGGGAGCTGTTGAAATCGGCAAGGGAGCACAATTTTTTGGGGGTTGTTGCATTGGAATATATTGACATCTGATTATATAGTCACTCTGTACCACAATAAACAAAGTTCAAATGCAGAGACTCTGGGATCATTGAGTGTAGCCTATCTCTGCTGCGCTGTATTAGCAAAATGGACAGTGCCCCACAGCAGGGTCGTTTTGGTAATGAACATAGGCTGCAAGATAGATAGGACAATTCACCTATTACAAACAGCCTATGTGAATGCAGCTGTACACACAGCTGTCTTACCAAAATAATGCAACCTAAATGCTGAAAATAGTAGCCTAGTTATTCATGCATGCCAACAAAATACTAGTTTGGCTTAGAACAGCAGTTTGGCTTAAAATACTGATACAACTGTGAATTCAAACAAATGAATGAGAACAGAACAACGGTACCAAGTAGTAGGCCTAGTTAACTAAATGTCAGACCGATAAAGACATGACACAATCTATATTTAGGTTAGTTACATTAACAGTAAACAACGCAGTAAACAAAAGGTTCAATGGAGATCCAAATAACCCAAATCTAGCCTACAACCTACTACAGTTAGATGTAGACATGCACCGCTGTCTTTCCAAATAAATACCGTAGGCCTATACTGGCCTGATTCAAACATGCAAAATCATGCCGCTCGCTCATGAGTTCAGCAACACGTTGTGATATGGCACAATACACTTCTATGAATCACATTAGACCCACATAATCAACTAAGCAATGCCAGCCTACCATAAACAGTTTCCCAATACATACAGTTCCATTTACAGCAACAAAAACCAATAGGCTACCAAGAAAACCATAATAGAATGTACAGTTGAATTCGAAAGTTTACATACGCTTATGTTGGAGTCATTAAAACTAGTTTTTCAACCACTCCACAAATGTATTGTTAACAAACTATAGTTTTGGCAAGTTGGTTAGGACATCTACTTTGTGCGTGACACAAGTAATTTTTCCAACAATTGTTTACAGAGAGATTATTTCCACTTATAATTCACTGTATCACAATTCCAGTGGGTCAGAAGTTTACATACACTAAGTTGACTGTGCCTTTAAACAGCTTGGAAAATTCCAGAAAAAGATGTCATGGCTTTAGAAGCTTCTGATAGGCTAATTGACATAATTTGAGTCAATTGGAGGTGTACCTGTGGATGTATTTCAAGGCCTACCTTCAAACTCAGTGCCTCTTTGCTTGACATCATGGGAAAATCAAAATAATTTATCCAAAACCACAGAAAAACAATTGTAGACCTCCACAAGTCTGGTTCATCCTTGGGAGCAAATTCCAAATGCCTGAAGGTACCACGTTCATCTGTACAAACAATAATACACAAGTATAAACACCATGGGACCACTCAGCTGTCATGCTGCTCAGGAAGGAGACGCGTTCTGTCTCCTAGAGATGAACGTACGAAATTGCAAATCAATCCCAGAACAACCGCAAAGGACCTTGTGAAGGTCCTGGAGGAAACAGGTACAAAAGTATCTATATCCACAATAATAAAACGAGCCCTATATCGACATAACCTGAATGGCCGTTCAGCAAGGAAGAAGCCACTGCTCCAAAACCCGCCATAAAAAAGCCAGACTACGGTTTGCAACTGCACATGGGGACAAAGATCGTACTTTTTGGAGAAATATCCTCTGGTCTGATGAAACAAAAATATAACTGTTTGGCCATAATGACCATCGTTATTTTTGGAGGAAAAATAGGGAGGCTTGCAAGCCGAAGAACACCATCCCAACCGTGAAGCAATGGGGTGGCAGCATCTTGTTGTGGGGATGCTTTGCTGCAGGAGGGACTCATGCACTTCACAAAATATATGGCATCATGAGGAACGAACATTTTGTGGATATTTTTAAGCAACATCTCAAGACAGTCAGGAAGTCAAAGCTTGGTTGCAAAGTGGGTCTTCCAAATGGACAATGACCCCAAGCATACTTCCAAAGTTGTGGCAAAATGGCTTAAGGACAACAAAGTCAAGGTATTGGAGTGGCCATCACAAAGCCCGACCTCTATCCTATATACATTTTGTGGGCAGAACTGAAAAAGCGTGTGCGAGCAAGGAGGCCTACAAACCTGACTCAGTTACATCAGCTCTGTCAGGAGGAATGGACCAAAATTCACCCAACTTATTGTGGGAAGCTTGTGAAAAGGCTACCTGACCCAAGTTAAACAATTTAATGGCAATGCTACCAAATACTAATTGAGTGTATGTAAACTTATGACCCACTGGGAATGTGATGAAATAAATCATTATCTCTACTATTATTGACATTTCATTCTTAAAATAAAGTGGTGATCCTAACTGACCTAAGACAGGGGATTTTTACCAGGTTTAAATTCGGGAATTGTGAAATGTCGCTCTGAATGGGAGTCTGTTGGATGACTGGTATTACGTAGTTGTTGAGCAGCTTCACTGCAAGTATATTGTATGTTTCGGATATTCAATCAAATAAATAAATAAAAATAATAGTCCTAAATTTAACTTGTATTTCATGATTTGAAACCTAATTGAATGAATATTGCATTAAGTTTTAAAATTAAATTAAATTAAATATTCAAATTAAATATTTATATATTCAGTTTCAATATGGTAGACATTGCATACATTTTATGAATATCAAGTTTACAAACGATTATTTCAAGTTAATCAAAGTTTCATATATGCAATTTCTCAGATGCATTCAGATTCAATTTTCAAATTCTGTTTCTAAATTCAGATTCAGAACTGCTCTAAACAATATCCTGGTACTTTGCCAGCCAGGTAAAGCAGAAGAACAATGATAAATCTAACTCCCTTCCAGCCATTCGCATAGCAAAACAGGCTACCACCTGACCTCATGAATCGCTATTCGTTGTTGACTGTTTTTGCTGGCAGAAGAAGCAAGAGACAATAGTGATCACGGAGCAATAGTGGTACACAGCTCCAGGATTTTTTGAGTCGACTCCGACTCCTGTGATTGGAGTAAACTCTTGCTCGACTCCGACTCCTGTGATTGGAGTCGTAGGAGTCGACTCTTGTTCGACTCTCCCAAAACATGCTGAAACGGATGCGCACACACACATACACGCCATCTCATTATTGCAGTCCTACTAGGAAGACTACATTCGTGTTCTAGAGGACTGACGTGAGCATGATGCTGCCCATTTGTTTATAAAATGGCTATTTTGTTTGAATATACAAGGTGATGTGTAGGACGGAACTAGAATATTTCAGTGATATTTCTGCTGTGTGCAGCTTTGATGGAACCCATGGGTTGATGCAGACTCTCATGATGGAACCTGGAGTTTTTTAAAACTACAATAAAAGATATTTCAACATCATGTATATTTGACGATAATAGGCTACACTGATAACGCATGCTTTACTGACAAATATATACAGTGGCAAGAAAAAGTATCTGAACCCTTTGGAAATACCTGGATTTCTGCATAGATGTCATAAAATTATTCATCTAAGTCACAACAATAGACAAACACAGTCTGCTTAAACTAATAAACGCACAAACAAACATATGTTTTCTAAGTCTCCATTGAACTCACTGTGTAAACATTCACAGTGCAGGCTGGGAAAAGTATGTGAACCCTTGGATTTTTTCAGCAATAACCTCAACCAAACGTTTTCTGTAGTTGCGGATCAGACCTGCACAACGGTCAGGAGGAATTTTGGACCATTACTCTTTACAAAACTGTATTAGTTCATCAATATTCTTGGGATGTCTGGTGTGAACTGCTCTTTTGAGGTCATGCCATAGCATCTCAATTGGGTTGAGTGCCACTCCAGAAGGCGTATTTTCTTCTGTTGAAGCCATTCTGTTGTTGATTTACTTCTGTGTTTTTTGTCGTTGTGCTGTTGCATCACCCAACTTCTGTTGAGCATCAATTGGCGGACAGATAGTCTTACATTCTCCTGCAAAATGTCTTGATAAACTTGGAATTCATTTTTTCGTCAAAGATAGCAAGCTGTCAAGGCCCTGAGGCAGCAAAGCAGCCCCAAACCACGATGCTCCCTTCACCATACTTTACAGTGGGGATGAGGTTTTGATGTTGGTGTGCTGTGCCTTTTTTCTCCACACATCATGTTGCATGTTCCTTCCAAACAATTCAACCTTAGTTTCATCTGTCCACAGAATATTTGGAGCATCCAGGTGCTCTTTTGCGAAACTCAGACGTAAAGCAATGTTTTTTTTGTACAGCAGTGGCTTCTTCCGTGGCATCCTCCCATGAACACCATTCTTGTTTAGTGTTTTACGTATTGTAGACTTCTCAACAGAGATGTTAGCATGTCCCAGAGATTTCTGTAAGTCTTTAGCTGACAATAGGATTCTTCTTAACCTCACTGAGCATTCTGTGCTGTGTTCTTGCAGTCAACTTTGCAAGACGGCCACTCCTAGAGAGAGAAGCAACAGTGCTGAACTTTCTCCATTTATAGACAATTTGGCTTACTGACTGATCAACATCAAGGCTTTTAGAGATACTTTTGTGGCCAATTCCTGATTTATGCAAGTCAACAATTCTTAATCTTAGGTCTTTTGAGATCTCTTTTCTTCAAGGCATGGTTCACATCAGGCAATTATTTTCCTGAATAGCAAACTCACTTTTTGTGAGTGCTTTTTATAGGGCAGCTCTATCCAACATCTCCAATTTCGTCTCATTGATTCGATTCCAGGTTAGCTGACTCCTGATTCCAATTAGCTTCTGGAGAAGTCATTAGCCTAGAGGTTCACATACTTCACCAACCTACACTGTGAAAGTTTAAATGATGTACTCAGTATCGACAAGAAAAATACAATAACTTGTGTGTTATAAGATTAAGCACATTGTGTTTGCCTATTGTTGTGACTTAGACGAAGATCAGATCAAATTTTATGACCAATTTATGCAGAAATCCAGGAAATTACAAAGGTTCACATACTTTTTCTTGACACATTATGTCTCTCCATGACATTTAAGTTGATGAAGTGTGATCATAATTTGAGCTGCTGAACTGTGTTTACACTTGACGGTGTTAATGGATGAGAATGTTAACTTTAGCGGGTATGCTGCTTTGCGGTCTATTGCCTAGGATAAGTTTTCACTCCAACCCTAATCTACCGTATCTAATTCAATAATTAGCTGGTTGATAAACTGAATCAGGTTAGTTACAACTGAGGTTGGAGTGTGCTGTGCTAGGACATCAACAGCCAGCGTTTCATTAAATAAGCTATAGGCAAGACTGTTTATTGCACATTTTGGCCTAATTAAACTGATGCATTTGGCGATGTTCAACTTCAATTCACTAACTTCAATTCACTAGCACTATGACAGACAGCAGCATACCACCCTGCATACCACTGCTTGCTTGCTTCTGAAGCTAAGCAGGGTTGGTCTTAGTCAGTTCCTGGATGGGAGACCAGATGCTGCTGGAAGTGGTGTTGGAGGGCCAGTAGGATGCACTCTTTCGTCTGGTCTAAAAAAAAATATCCCAATGCCCTGTGTTGGGTGCTGTCTTTTGGATGGGACGTTAAACGGGTGTCCTGACTCTCTGAGGTCATTAAAGATCCCATGGCACTTATCGTAAGAGTAGGGGTGTTAACCCCGGTGTTCTGGCTAAATTCCCAATCTGGCCCTCAAACCATCACGGTCACCTAATAATCCCCAGTTTACAATGGGCTCATTCATCCCCCTCCTCTCCCCTGTAACTATTCCCCAGGTCGTTGCTGCAAATGAGAACGTGTTCTCAGTCAACTTACCTGGTAAAATAACGGATAAATATACATATATATACATTTTTAATGAACTTGCATGAGACATTGCAAGCCAATAAATTGTGAAATTGTATTTTTTTTTTGTGTTTAACCTTTATTTAACTAGTTAAGTCAATTAAGAACACACTTTTATTTACAATGACGGCCTACCAAAAGGCAAAAGGCCTCCTACGGGGCCTCCTACGGGGATGGGGGCTGGAATTAAAAATGTAAAATAATTAAATACAAATATAGGACAGAACACACATCAAGACAAGAGAGACACCACTACATAAAGAGAGACCTAAGACGACAACATTGCGTGGCATTAACACAAGCAACAAACATCACAACAACATGATAGGAACACAACATGGCAGCAGCCCAACATGGTAGCAGCCCAAACGGTACAAACATTGTTGGGCACAGACAACAGCACAAAGGGCAAGGAGGTAGAGACAACAATACATCACACAAGCAGCCACAACTGTCAGTAAGAGTGTCCATGACTGAGTCTTTGAATGAACAGATTGAGATAACACTGTCCAGTTTGAGTGTTTGTTGCAGCTCGTTCCAGTCGCTAGCTTGCAGCCAACTGAAAAGACGAGTGACCCAGGGAAGTGTGTGCTTTGGGGACCTTTATCAGAATGTGACTGGCAGAACGGGTATTGTATGTGGAGAATGAGGGCTGCAGCAGATATCTCAGATAGGGGGGAGTGAGGCCTAAGAGGGTTTTATAAATAAGCAAAAACCAGTAGGTCTTGCGATGGGTATACAGAGATCACCAGTTTACAGAAGTGTGCACTGATGTGTCCCGTGAGGAGCATTGGTGGCAAATTGATGGCTGAATTGTAAAGAATATCTAGCTGCTCGAGAGCACCCTTACCTGCTGATCTATAAATTAAGTCTCTAATCTGGCATGGGTAGGATGGTCATCTGAATCAGGGTTAGTTTGGCAGCTGGGGTGATGGAGGAGCGATTAAAATAGAGGAAACCAAGTCTAGATTTAACTAGCCTGCAGGTTTGATATGCGCAGAGAAGGACAGTGTACCGTCTAGCCATATTCCCAAGTGCTTTTATGAGGTGACTACCTCAAGCTCTAAACCCTCAGAGGTAGTAATCACACATGTGGGGAGAGGGGCATTATTCTTACCAAACCACATGACAGTTGTTTTGGATCTGTTCAGAACAACGTTCCGTAGAGCATTTAACACAAAGTCCGGGGAGGCCAGTTGAGTATAAGACTGTATCATCTGCATATAAATGGATGAGAGAGCATCCTACTGCCTGAGCTATGTTGTTGATGTAAATTGAGAAGAGCGTGGAGCCTAGGAACGAGCCTTGGGGTACACTCTTGGTGACAGGCAGCGGCTGAGACAGCAGATGTTCTGACTTTATACACTGCACTCTTTGAGAGAGACCTCTCAGAAACACCAATACTCCTTAGCTGGCCCACAAGAATGGAAAGGTCTACCGTATCAAAAGCTTTGGCCAAGTCAATAAAAATTGCAGCACAGAATTATTTAGAATCAAGGGTAATGGTGACATCATTGAGGACCTTTAAGTGACACATCCATAACCTGAGTAGAAAGTAGATTGCATATCAGAGAGAATACTATAGATAACAAGAAAGCCAGTCAGTTGATTATTGACAAGTTTTTCCAACACTTTTGATAAACAGGTTAAAATAGAAATATGCCTATAACAGATAGGATCAGCTTGATCCCCCCCTTTTAAATAAAGGACTAAGCGTTCCAAGCAATGGAAACCTCCCCAGAGCGAAGAGACAGGTTAAAAAGATCAGCGATAGGCTTGGCGATGATAGGGGCAGGAACGTTAAAGATGAAAGGGTCTAAACTATCTGAACCAGATGTTTTTTTGGGGGTCAAGTTTAAGGAGCTACTTTAGCACATCGGACTCAGTGACTGCCTGCAGGGAGAAACTTTGTAGTGGGGTAGGGGAAAAGAGGGAAGAGCATCGGGGATAGTCGCATTAGAAGGGGTGGGAGATGAGGAAATGTTGGACGGGCAAGGAGGCATGGCTGAGTCAAGTAGGAATCCTGACTTAATGAAGTGGTGACTAAAGAGCTCAGCCGTGTGCTTCTTGTCAGTAAAACCACATCATCAACTTTAAGGGACATGGGCAGCTGTGAGGAGGGTTTATTCTCCAGGACTTTAACCGCTTTCTAGAACTTCTTGGGGTTAGACCTACAGAGAGAGAACTGCTCCTTAAAGTAACTAACTTTGGCCTTCCGGATAGCCTGAGTGCACTTATTTCTCATTTGCCTGAACGAGAGCCAGTCAGCCTGAGTATGCATGTGCCGAGCCTTTCGGGCAACTCTGGAAGATCATGGTCGAACTGGGGGCTGAACCTGTTTTTAATTCAACAGAGGGGATCAAGCTGATTCTATACCAATTTACAGAGGCCAGGTCATGAAGGAAGTCTTGCTCATTAATGTTTTTTAGCAAGTGTCTACAACAAATCAGGACAGGACGTTTCACTGAGCAGTCATTACGAACACAGGCTGTAAAACTGTGATCACTAAGGTCATTACAGAAAACACCAGACTGATACCTAACAGGATTATTTGTGAGGATACATCGAGGAAAGTAGCCTTTTCTGGGTGTTTGGAGTCATACCTTTTGGGATTGGTGATAATCTGAGAAAGATTTAGGGAGTCCCATTGCTTTTGGACTTGGTCAGGTGGTTTAAACATGTCCCAGTTTATGTCACCTAGCAGGACAAATTCAGACTTAGTGTAAGGGGCCAGGAGAGAGCTTAGGGCAGGTAGGGTACAGGCCGGTGCTGATGGAGGGCGATAACACCCTGCAACAGTCAACGAGGAGCTATTTCAAATCAATTCAAATCAAATGTATTTATATAGCCCTTCTTACATCAGCTGATATCTCAAAGTGCTGTACAGAAACCCAGCCTAAAACCCAGAAAAGGAAGCAATGCAGGTGTAGAAAGTCTAATGCTTAAAACCAGCAAATCAAATTGTTTGGGGACAGACTTGGTGGAGACAACGGAGCACCGAAGGTGATCCTTGGTAAAGATTGCCACTCCCCCACCTTTGGAAGATCTGTCTTGCCGAAAAAGGTTAATGCCAGAAAGGTTAACATCAATATTCAAATCACCCTTTCTTAACCACGTCTCAGTAATGACCAACACATCTGGATTGGGGCTGTGAACCCACACGTTCAATTGATACATTTTAGGTAATAAGCTTCTAGTGTTAACGTGCAGAAAACCCAGGCTTTTACGAGAGCAGAAAATAATGAAAGAGATATCAGAGTACAAGTCAGAATTGAGGCTAGTAACAGTAGATGGGCCAGGGTGACATGCATATTTCCAGATATCAACAGTAATACAATCAAGGCACGGCAGAGGACAGAGAGAGTTCCGCAGTGTTGATTTAGTGTTGACATTTGAATGTGCATTAGATGGCAACAGGATCCTATTATATAGCAATTTAATCAGGTAAAATGAATACAAAGCCGGCAAGAGGTGGTTAGAATAGGATGGGGTGGGGTGGCCAAAAGTCAGTGTAACCAATAGAGAGTCAGAGTCCTGAGTGCGGGAACAAACAAAGTCTGTCCCACGGTCGGGTAAACAAGAAAGTTCCTAGTCAACAAAGCATGCAGGAGTCATGAGGCAAATAACAAAATGCACAAGAAAAAATAAATCACTTGGGGCTAGCCATTGTAAGTTCAGAGTCACTTGCCCCAACAGTGCCTGTGTGCTGGAGACGAGCGAAAGCTCTGTAGAGAGGGGTGAGTGTGGTGGGGGCACCTGTACCAGACAGGGGGAGACAAGCCAGGGCAGACAGTGAACAGATTACGGGAATAGGTGTCACACCCATTTGGGAGAGCTTTATTTCTGGAGGCAGATTTCTTGTAGAAAATACCAGTTGATGGCCCTGAACAGCAGGAGGGTGCTTCAAGGCCTCTGGATTTGGAAGGGGTAGCCTGTGAGACTCCTGCCATGTGTTGGGCTCAAAGGTATCGACATCATGCCTCAGTGCTAAATGAAGTTGTATCGGGTTTGTCCAAAATGAGGTTGAGAGCTCACATGCAGCTTTGTGCCTTAACTTAGCATTCAGGAATACAGCATTGCATTAGCCTATAGTATATCTTTTGATTACCGATGCATGGTTCTGACTGTCTGATTGGTGGCTAACATGCTTACCTATGCCTGGCTGTGCCCCTCCCATCTCTCGCTTTCTTTGTTGTGTAAAAATACTACTTAAGCAGTTTTTTGGGGTTATCTGTGCTTTACTATTTATATTTTTGACAACTTTTGCTTTTTCTTCACTACATTCCTAAAGAAAATTATGTACTCTTTACTCCATATATTTTCCATGATACACAAAAGTACTTGATACATTTTGAATGCTTATGTCACGTTCGCAGCGTGATTAGAATACATACTTTTTAATGAAGACGAAGAACAGGTTCCCCTGCCATTACCTTAAAACTATACAAAACCAACAAACCGAACGTGAAGCTAAATAATACTAATGCAGACACAGGCAACTAGACATAGACAATAACCCACCAAATACCCAAAGCAGATGGCTGCCTAAATATGGTTCCCAATCAGAGACAACGATAAACAGCTGCCTCTAATTGAGAACCAATCTAGACAACCATAGACATACATAAACACCTAGAATGTAAACAACCCCATAAACCTACAAAGCCCCTCGACAGTACAAAAACACATACATCACCCATGTCACACCCTGACCTAACCAAAACAATCAAGGAAACTAAGGGCAGGGTGTGACAGTACCCTCCCAAAGATGTGGACTCCTGGCCGCAGACCTAAACCTATATGGGAGGGTGTGGGTGGGCATGACTCCGAGGTGGCGGTTCTGGCTCAGGACGTGGACCCCGCTCCACTTCACCCTTACTTAATGTCTCTGGAGCGGGAACCCTCACCGTCGACCACGGACTAGAGGACGCCACTGGACTGATGGTGGAGTCTGGAGTGAGTGGCGCCTCTGGATTGGAGGGAGATTCTGGCGGATCCGGACTGGAGCGAGACTCTGGCGGATCCGGACTGGTAGGTTTCGGACTGCGACCCGTCGTGGTAGGTTCCGGACTGCGGCCCATCGTGGTAGGTTCCGGACTGCGGCCCATCGTGGTAGGTTCCTGTCTGCGGCCAGTCGTAGGAGGTTTCGGTCTGTAGACTGTTGCCGGATGCTCTGGACTGGGTATCGTTGCCGGACGCTCTGGACTGGCGAGGCACACTATAGGCCTGGTGCCGGTACCGGTGGTACTGGGCCGAGGACACGCACCTCAGGGTGAGTGCGGGGAGGAGGAACAGGACATACTGGACTGCCGAGGTGCACTATAGGCCTGGTGCATGGTTCCGGCACTGGTGGTACCGGGCTGGGGACACGCACCTCAGGGCGAGTGTGAGGAGCAGGAACAGGGAGTACTGGACCCTGGAGACGCACTGGTGGCCTGGTGCGTGGTGCCGGCACTGGTGGTACCGAGCTGGAGACACGCACCTTAGGGCGAGTGCGGGGAGGAGGAACAGGATGTACTGGGCTGTGGAGGCGTACTGGAGGTCTGGTGCATGGTGCTGGCACTGGTGGTACTGGATAGACCGGGCCGTGAAGACGCACTGGAGGTCTCAAGCTAATGGCCTGCACAACCCGTCCTGGCTGGATGGTGACTCTAGCCCGGCACGTGCGGGGGTCAGGCACAGGACACACTGGGCTGTGCAGACATACGGGTGACACAGTGCGCAACGCCGGCACAGGATATCCTGGCCCGAGGAGACACACTGGCTGTCTGGAGAGCAGGGCTGGCACCATCTGCCCTGGCTGGATCCTCACCCTAGCCCAGCAGATGCAGGGAGCTGGGATGTAGCGCACCGGGCTAAGCACGCATACTGGGGACACCGTGCGCTCCACCGCATAACACAGTGCCTGACCAGTACAACGCCCGGTACGGTAAGCACGAGGAGTTGGCTCAGGTCTCCTAACTGTCTTAGCCAAACTCCTCGTGTGCCCCCCCCAAAAAAAGTATTGGGGCTGCCTCTCGGGCTTCCGTGCTAGCCTTGTACCCATATACCGTCGCCGTTCCTCCTGTGCTCTCTCCACCTGCTTCCATGGCAGGATCTTGTCCCCTGCCATTACCTCCTCCCAGGTCCAGGATGTTTACCGTCCAGTATTTCTTCCCGAGTCCTCGACTCCACAAAGCGCTGTGCCTCCTTATCACGCTGCTTGGTCCTTTTATGGTGGGTTATTCTGTCACGTTCGTCGAATGGAGGAGACCAAAGCGCAGCGTGATTAGAATACATACTTTTTTAATGAAGACGAAGAACACTTTAACAAACTATACAAAAACAACAAACGTGACACTATATAATACTAATGCAGACACAGGCAACTAGACATAGACAATAACCCACCAAATACCCAAAGCAGATGGCTGCCTAAATATGGTTCCCAATCAGAGACAACGATAAACAGCTGCCTCTAATTGAGAACCAATCTAGACAACCATAGACATACATAAACACCTAGAATGTAAACAACTCCATAAACCTACAAAACCCCTAGACAGTACAAAAACACATACATCACCCATGTCACACCCTGACCTAACCAAAACAATAAAGAAAACAAAGAATACTAAGGTCAGGGCGTAACAGCTTAGCAGGACAGAATATGGTCCAATTCGCACACTTATCAAGAGAACATCCCTGGCCATCCCTATTGCCTCTGATCTGGCAGACTCACTAAACACAAATGCATTGTTTTTAATCATGTCTGAGTGTTGGAGTGTGACCCTGGCTATCCGTAAATGTAAAAAAATAAAATAGTGCGTTCTGGTTTGCTTAATATAAGGCATTTTTTTTATTATTCATCCTTTTATAGTATATTTTAGCAACTACATTTACTTTGATACTTAAGTATATTTAAAACCAAATAGTTTTTTACTTTTACTCAGGTAATATTTTACTGGCTGACTTTCATTTTCACATGAGTCATTTTCTATTAAGGTATCTTTACTTTTACTCAAGTATGAGAATTGAGTACCTTTTTCCACCACTGTTCCTCCGTTGCAAAAATCTTAGAGAGCTATTCCAGCACCTGGCTCTCGAAAGCCTTTTCACCTCCACTAATAAACAGTTAATTGTGGCGGGGACAAATGGCAGAGTGAGTAATGGCGATGTTTGGAACAAGACCAGCCTTTGCCAAGCCTTTAGGAATGGGACATGCCGGACCCAATCTCCTTGCCTAGGAACAAAGCCAGTGCCATATGTTGTGGTGGCTGATTTTTTATTTGTACTTAACTAGGCAAATCAGTTAAGTATAACTTCTATTTACAATGAAGGCCTACATCAGCCAACCCTAGATGACGGTGGGCCAATTGTGCACTGCCCTATGGGACTCTCAATCACAGCTGGTTGTGATACAGCCTGGATTTGAACCAGGGTGTCTGTAGTGACACCTCTAACACTGAGATGCAGTGCCTTAGACCACTGCACCACTCAGGAGCCCAGGCATTCAGCCTTAAAGCCAACAGTCTGAAGCCCTAACCTAGAACCTAGCTTGTAGACAAGAGCAGGATCTTCAATTACAGATGAGCACTAAAAAATGAATTATCATGTTTTCTTATTTTTTTCCAACAAGGCTTTCAAGACCAAGGCGCTGTGTGGTAAATGACTTTGGCATCATGACCAACCGGTGACGAGTGTTCAGATCAGTCCTGATCTTGTCCTGGGCACAACAGCTCTTCACAACTTTCTGAGGCCGCAAAAGAGTGCATAGCAGGTGTACTCACCTCCAGAGTTGGACAGGGAGGAAGTGGGGAGTGGAGTGGTGGTGCCTGGCCAGTGGCGCTCAAAGGCTCCTACGGAGTCCATGCTGAATATCAGGGCAAGTTCCAGCAATAACTACGCCAGTGAAGCCAAGAATGTCAGAGAAGAGGACTACTTCAACTCGCCGGAGGGTGCAGTCAGCTGGCAGTGGAACCTTTTCCAATAATCATTGCCACACTTTAACCTCTAATGACTACCCATCCCACATGAGGGAGCGTGATCATCGACTGACACTAATTAGCATAACGCAACGGACATAAATATTCCTAGAAAATATTCCTATTCATGAAAATCACAAGTGAAATATATTGAGACACAGCTTAGCCGTTTGTTAATCACCCTGTCATCTCAGATTTTCAAAATATGCTTTACAGCCAAAGCTAGACAAGCATTTGTGTAAGTTTATCGATAGCCTAACATAGCATTTTGTCCCGCTAGCAGCAGGTAACTTCGTCACGGAAACAGAAAAGCAATCAAATTAAATTGAGCTTCGGATGTTTTCACTCATGAGACTCCCAGTTAGATAGCCAATGTACCTTTTTTCCAAAAATGTTATTTTTGTAGGCAAAATAGCTCAGTTTGTTCTTCACATTTGGCTGAAAAATCGCCCGGAAATTGCAGTCACGAAAACGCCGAAAAATATTCCAAATTAGCTCCATAATATCGACAGAAACATGGCAAACGTTGTTTATAATCAATCCTCAAGGTGTTTTTCAAATATCTATTCGATAATATATCCACCGGGACAATTAGTTTTTCAGTAGGACTGATTGAAATAATGGCTACCTCTGTATTTTATGCGAGAATTTCTCTGGGAGCATCAGGTGACCACTTGCTTACGGGTATTCTTCAACATAAATGCGTAAAACTACGTCACAATGCTGTAGACCCCTTGGGGAATACGGAAAAAAAGTAATCTGGTTGATAGCCCATTCACTGCTCAATAGGGACGCATTGGAACGCAGCGCTTTCAAAACATGGAGGCACTTGGATTTTTCTCAGGCTTTCGCCTGCAATATCAGTTCTGTTATACTCACAGACAATATTTTTACAGTTTTGGAAACTTTAGAGTGTTTTCTATCCTAAGCTGTCAATTATATGCATATTCTAGCATCTTGTCCTGACAAAATATCCTGTTTACTACGGGCATGTTATTTTTCCAAAAATGAAAATACTGCCCCCTAGTCACAAAAGCTAACACCATCTTGCTATAGTCCTAATTATTTCAGAAACTAGTATGTCAACTTTTTGTAGCCTATATCAATTACAATCTATTGAATCCTACTCATGCATTATTCCTTTTTTTACTCAATCATCCTCATAACATTTTAAAGTATAGAGTAATGAGTCAGAAATGTGGGTTAAATAATTTATTAATGTATGTGCAATAAATACATAAACACAAATAAATATATAATTCAACATTTCAATATCTCTGCTCTGTCAATTTTCACTCACTACTTAAATCTTAAAAAATATACTTTAGCAGCAATTGCTGGATGTCCACTTTTGGCCTTCTATTGAAGTCTTGGTAGCATCCCCCTGGTAGCAGCCCACAAACTGCAGGTGGATAAGACTCTGTGGCTGTGAATGCTGGTTTTCGTAGGCAAGCAAGAATTTCTGCATACACCTCATTCTTTGCCTGGTCATTCACACTGGGATGGACTCTCCTGGAGGTCTGGGGTCTCCCCATCGGGACATGATCCCATTTGTACTTGGTCCACTGGGGCTTGGGCTGGTGCTTGCACTTTGGGGGGTCAAGGATCACTTACCGGTCTTGTAGTTGGAGATGAAGGTGTGGCCATATTGCCATAGCTTTACCATGGTGTAAATGTGTCCCCCAGGAAGTCCTGCCGGTTGAAGTGTACCCATCAAAGGGTGTAAGCAACATCAGCCTCTGCCCCTGACTGCCGGAAGACCTTCTTGACCTGCCTGCTGTAAATCAATCCTATAACGCAGAATTTGTCCTTTATATCTGCAGCTGCTGCTGCGAAAAAAAAAAAATTATTATACTATATTACCAGGACAAGACAGAAGTGTATACCCACACACACAAACACACAATAGTTGGAGAGCAGCCACATTAACATACATATGGGGTTGGCTTGGTTAGATAAATCTGCCCATTATTTAATAAGCTTCAGCAAGTTTTCAAGCTAATTAGTCTTTACATCTGACCAAATGATGTAGATGTTGGAGGATGTCAAAAAATGTCACTACTTTTGCCCACTTTAAACTGAGTTGGAGTGTGTGTAGCTTTTTTCTTTGACTGCTGAACAAACTCTAGGAGGCAGGGCACTGCCTGGTTGCAAACAAACAACCGTGTGAGTTTGGGGGGTAAACCATGGCTACATGTTAACACACCTCAACATTTGTCTCTCTGTCTTTCTGTCTTTCTGTCTTTCTGTCTTTCTTTCTGTCTGTCTGTCTGTCTGTCTGTCTGTCTGTCTGTCTGTCTGTCTGTCTGTCTGTCTGTCTGTCTGTCTGTGTCTGTATCCCCCTGTAGTGCTGTACGTATGTGGATCTCTCCATGCTCTGGGAGAGAACCACAAGCACCTAAACACAGATCCCTCTTCGTCGCTATGGTTATGGCTCCACTCATTTTGATCTCCCACTGTTCAAATCCAATCAATCAAATTGTATTTGTCACATGCTTCGTAAACAACATATGTAGACTAACAGTCAAATGCTTACTTACGGGCCCTTCCCAACAATACAGAGAGAGGAAAAAGAGAAATAATAGAAACATAATAACACAAGGAATAAATACGCAATGAGTAACGATAATTTGGCTATATACACAGGGTACCAGTACAGAGTCGACATTCAGGGGTACGAGCTAATTTAGGTAGATATGTACATATAAGTAGGGATAAAGTGACGAGGCAACATGATAGATAATAACCAGTAACAGCAGCGTATGTGATGAATTAGAAGAGTTAGTGCAAAAAGGGTCAATACAAATAGTCTGGGTGGCTATTGGTTAACTCTTTAACTAACTATTTCCTCTCATGGCTTGTTCAAAAGATGTGTACTATATAGGGAATAGGATGCCATTTGGGATGTAGCCTAACCCTTTGTGGTTATAAGTGCTCCTGTTAGAGGTGACTAACGGTTAAACAAAGCTGTGGCGACCTGCGAGAGAGAGGAGCAGGAACAGAGGTGAAAGGGTTTAGCTGAATGAATGCTTTAAAAAATGAACGAGAAAAAGTCACTTTAAGTGCTAGTGAGAGATGGGGGACTGAGACAATTCCCTGTTGGACACAAGCCTATTATTAATGTCCCTTCAAGGTTTTCTCTCAGGGACGCAGGAAGCCGAAACACGGCTCCCACTTTCGTCTCCGGGCCTACGTCCCAAATGGCACCCTATTCCCTATATAGTGCACTACTTTTGACCAGGGCCCATAGGACTCTGGTAAAAAGTATTGCGCTATATAGGGAATAGAGTGCCATTTGGGACACACCCCTTGTTAATGAGAAAAAGCCAGATAACTGTTGAGCCCCTGTAGAGTTGAGAGGAGATACCGTACTGAGGTCCATGACTTGCAGTAATCAGAATACCTGGGTTCAAATACTATCTGAAATCTTTCAAATACTTTGAGCCTTTGCTTTAGAGTGCCAAATGGGTGGGATTTCATGTTTTGGCACTCTTATTTTTGGTCCATTAAAATACAAGCTCAATCAAGCACAGATAAAGTATTTGAAATGATGTCAAATTGTATTTGAATGTCAGTCAAGGCGAGCTCATGAATATAAGCTCCCCGCCCACAGCCTATCTTTTCAAACTTCCTGGTAGTTAGCCATGAGACAAAGTACGTTTCAGAATGACTGTTCAGGACATTTAATACAATACAATATGTATTTCATGAGGCCCTTTTTTGAGGGGTTCCACTCTAAAACAGGGTTTCCCAAAAACGGTTCTGGGGCCCACCCTGGATGCAAGCTTTGATTAATTTATTATTTTGATACTGGGTTAATTTGAATGACGCAACTGCTGGGTTTCAGGCATTGGGTCACTTAATTGCGTTGTTTAAAAAAAGAAGCAATTTTGGTTTGTTGATGTTGGGTTATTGATATATAACCTAGCAGGTCATATCAGGAGTCCGAAGACTGGAGGCTTGGCTTAGTAGGCTTCAGGAAGTACATTTTGACTACCCGTGAGTGTAAATGTCAACCCGGTTCCTCTGTTCTGTTGAACACTGGAATTTTTGGAGCTTTAATGATGCTTACAGAAGTTTATGTATAATAATTTAAATATAAACATTCTTAGTTTTTAATCCAGCATCGTGTGCCATGGAATTGGTACATCAAAAATCTCCTCCCAACTATTTTGCAATCTATATAGCACAGTTATCAACTTTTTGGTCTTTAAATTAAACTGGTATAATTTTTTATTAATCACAATTTACAATTTGCAGGGCCAATTGACAAGTTCCTTACTTTCTCCACTTGCCTCTTCCATTTTCGCGGTAATGCTACAATTAGTTGGTTGTGATTTTGAGTAGAGCAGATGTTTCCATATACATTTGTTAGTTGCATGTGTGACATACAGTAACTCCACCAGTCCTATTTATGATATAATTTACAAAGATTATACCCTTTTTTGTATCTCCAAAAATATTGTTTTTTAAATCAACCCGTATTTTTGAGTTTAATCATAACTCTTGTTGTAATATTAGTTATGGCTTTTCTGGAGGATTAAACTGAAAATGCAACCAACTTTCTATGGCTTGTTTTAAAAATAGAGATATTTTGGAGATTATTTAATTTTCAAATAACCAAATTTGAGAGACTGTAATCTGAATAAAGGGAAAAAGACCATTCCTGAACATGGGGTGAGACATTCTTCCTAGTCGGATTTAAGTATACGTTTTGTATGACTGAAGCCTTTAGTGTGGGGTCTAATTCTTTAATATTTAATAATTTCTGCCCTACAAATTCATATTCATTATATAAATAGGCCCTTTTAATTTTGTCTGGCTTTCCGGTCCTAATAAAATTTGATGTTTTTTGCTCATATAATTTAAAAAACAAGTCAGCAAGGTCATAAGCAAATAGGTAAATATCTGGGATCAACAAATAGACAGGTATTTTCCTTTCCACGGTAGCAAGATCTTATCTATTTTTGCTAACTTTCTTTTAAAATGTATTGTAGTGAGATAATATTTATTTCGGGATATGAACACCGAGTATGTCCACTTCCCCGTCAGACCATTTATTGGTAAACTACACGGTAATGTAAAAGTTGTATTTTTTATTGATCCAATATGTAATATAGAACATTTATTATAATTTGGTTGTAATCCAGAGAGGTTAGAAAAAGTATCAAGATCCTCTATGAGGCTATGGAGGGATCCAAATTGTGGATTTAAAAGAAAACATGAGTTATCAGTGTACAATGAGACCTTTGTGTCAGATCTCCCCAAGGAGATATGGGTGTGGAGTCAGGTGCAGGAGAAACAAGTTCCAAAGAAAAGGGCGTTTTATTTAACTAGCTCAAAAAACAACAGGACACCGGACTACAGTAATAGCCACGAAAGCCCCACTCAGACACAGTCCAGGGAAAAACCACCTGTAAAACATGAGCTAATTAAACGAAACCCAAACTCACTGACAGTTCAAACGAAAACAATCCTGCACAAAACCCCAAAGGAAATGTCGAATTATATACCCCCCCCCCCCAATTAACCAAAATGAAACCAGGTGAAACACAAAACAGACATAACCAAAAGAAAAGAAAAAAGGATCGGTGGCAGCTAGTTGACCGGCGATGACGACCGCCACCCGAACAGGGAGAGGAGCCACCTTCGGTGGAAGTCGTGACAGTCCCCCCCCCTGACGCACGGCCCCCGCAGCGTGCCGACGCCGGCCTCGGGGACGACCCGGAGGGCTAGGCGCAGGGCGATCGGGATGGAGGCGGTGGAACTCACCCAGCAGAGATGGGTCCAAGATGTCCCCCACCAGCACCCAGCACCTCTCCTCCGGTCCGTACCCCTCCCAATCCACGGGGTACTGCAGGCCCCCCACCCGACGTCTAGAGTCCAGGATGGACCGTACAGTGTACGCCGGACCCCCCTCGATATCCAGTGGGTTCGGAGGGACCTCCCGCACCTCAACGTCCTGAAGTGGACCGGCAACCACCGGCCTGAGGAGAGACACATGAAACGAGGGGTTAATACGATAGTAAAAGGGGAGCTGTAGCCTATAACACACCTCGCTTATTCTCCTCAGGACTTTAAATGGCCCACAAATCGCGGACACAGCTTCCGGCAGAGCAAGCGGAGAGGCAGGTTTCGGGTCAAGAGCCAGACCCTGTCCCCCGGTGCGAACACGGGGGCCTTACTACGGTGGCTCACCTTCTGTCACCCACCGGCCCATTTAAGGGATTCCTGGACGGCTCTCCAGGTCTCCTTTGAGCGTTGCACCCAACCCTCCACCGCAGGAGCCTCGTTCTGATTCTGATGCCACGGTATCAGGACTGGCTGGTAGCCCAACAAGGACTGAAACGGCGACAGGTCCATGGAGGAGTGGCGAAGTGAATTCTGGGCCATCTCGGCCCTAGGGACGAACCTCGTCCACTCTCCAGGCCAGACCTGGCAATATGACCGCAGAAACCTGCCCACATCCTGGTTCACTCTCTCCACCTGCCCATTACTCTCGGGGTGAAAACCAGAGGTCAGGCTGATCGAGACAGGTATGACCAAGGCCTCTGTGGAATGGGGAGGGGCTATAACTTCCCTCTAGGCAGGTGTCTAGGAGCCGTACACTGAGCGCACACCGAACAGGAGGAAACATAAACCCTCACATCCTTAGCCAAGGTGGGCCGCCAGTACTTCCCCCTAAGAGTCCGCACTGTCCTCTCAATCCCCGGATGACCAGAGGAGGGTAGCGTGTGGGCCCACCTGATCAATCTATCACGACCACCAAGCGGGGCATACCTTCGACCCGCTGGACACTGAGGTGGAGGAGGTTCTAACCGAGATGCCCGCTAGATGTCCGCGTCCACCTCCCATAACACCGGTGCCACCAGACAAGAGGCCGGAAGTATGGGGGTGGGATCGATGGGCCGCTCCTCGTTATCATAGAGACGGGACAGTGCGTCAGCCTTCGCGTTATGGGAACCTGGTCTGTAAAAGATAGTGAAGCAAAATCTGGTATAAAACATCGCCCACCTTGCCTGACGAGGATTCAGTCTCCTCGCCGCCCGGATGTACTCCAGATTACGGTGGTCAGTCCAGATGACCCCTCAAGCCAATGTCTCCACACCTTCAGAGCTTTTACCACAGCCAGCAACTCCCGATCCCCCACATCATAGTTTCGCTCCGCTGGACTGAGCTTCCTCGAAAAGAAAGTGCAGGCGCGAAGCTTCGGGGGTTTGCCCGAGCGCTGTGATAGCACGGCTCCAACACCAGCCTCGGACGCGTCCACCTCCACTATGAATGGCAAAGAGGGGTCCGGATGCGCCAATACGGGAGCGTCGGTAAACAACGCCTTCAGACGACCAAAAGCTCTGTCCGCCTCTGTCGACCACCGCAAACGCACTGGCTCCCCCTTCAGCAGTGAGGTAATGGGAGCAGCCACCTGCCCAAAACCCCGGATAAACCTCCGGTAGTAATTGGCAAACCCTAAAAACCTCCTTTACCATGGTCGGAGTCGGCCAAATACGCACGGCAGCAATGCGGTCACACTCCATCACCACCCCAGATGTGGAAATGCGATACCCCAGGAAAGAGACGGCTTGTTTGGAGAACATGCATTTCTCGGTCTTGACGTACAGGTCATGCTTCAACAGTCGCGAGGAAGAGATTAACCTTCCACACCAGAGACACATGCGCGGCGCGTGTGGCGGAATAGATCAGTATGTCATCGATGTAAAGCCCTACACCCTGCTCGTGCAGGTCCCTGAGAATCTCGTCAATAAAGGATTGGAAAATGGCTGGAGCATTTTTTTAACCCATACGACATGACGAGGTATTCATAATGGCCAGATGTCGTACTAAACGCAGTTTTCCACTCATCTCCATCCCGGATTCGCACCAAGTTATACGCGCTCCTAAGATCCAGTTTTGTGAAAAAGCGTGACTCCACCGCCGTGGCGATGAGAGGTAGCGGGTAACTGAACCCCACTGTGATGGAATTTAGACCTCTATAGTCAATGCACGGACGCAGACCTCCTTCCAGAAAAGGAAAAAGAATTGGTGGCAGCTAGTAGACCTGCGATGATGACCACCGAGCGCCGCCCGAACAGGGAGAGCAGCCACCTCCGGTGGAAGTCGTGACACCTTTGATTTTAAGCCCTGAATCTCTAGGCCTTTCACATGATTGTTGGATCTGATTTTAATAGCTAACATTTTGATTGCCATTATAAATAGATACACTGATTGTGGACAATCTTGTTTTACTCCTCTTGACAGTTTAATACTTTCTGAGAAGTAGCCATTATTTGCCATTTTACATAATTGTAACCCATTGTATAAGAGATTCTCCCAATATTAAAATATTCCAGACATTTTTATATAAATTCCAGTCATACTTTATCAAAAGCCTTTTCGAAGTCAGCTATGAATACCAGGCCTGTTTTCCTAGATTTTTCATAGTGTTCATTTGTTTCCAGTGTTTCTTTTATTTTCTCCAATGTATTGTCTATGTGAAAAACCTGTTGTGCTTTGCATTTTGCATCACAACACTGAAGTGTAAGGGGAGACCCCTTTTAAAAATGGTCTGTATCTTTATATTTACCACTTGGGTCCTGGTTCAATAATAATTAATTCAGACCTTCTTGTTGAGTATCTGATAAGACTGGTTAATTGTTTGGAACTGTCACAGGGTAAGAATTGAAGGAGCATGTTAAATTGCTGCCTGGTAGGCCTATCGTAAGAACTAAATGTTTTGAACGGGAATTTATATGACCTTTAACATCATATCTTCATACAACATTCAACCTGTGCTTCAGGTGGTGATGTAGTGATAGTACCCTGGCTGTGTCTGCAATACAAATGGAATTAATAATGTATAATTAACACTATGGATACATTTCCCCCGAAGTGCTGAATTGAAATGCTCCTAACATTTCTCTTTTCCGATGGATTGGAGCTGCCTCCATAAAGGCCAGCCAGGAACAATAGCATTAATTAACTAAATCATTGTTGTTCATCTTTACTAATGACCTGCATATCTCTGGTGTGTAACCTGGTATTAATAACATGACGGAAGGCTATGTAAAATATGTAAGTTATTATATTCATTATGTTATATTCATGGCTCATATATGCCCAATGACTCACAATATAATAACAGTGTGCCAGTTAGCTAAATGTATGTTTTGAAAATAATTATATTTTCAATGCAATGGGCTTCAAGATAATCAGCATCAATTCAGACTACTCAGGTGTATAGAATGAATTTTACATAGGGAATACAACAGATTCTTTTGTGTGTGTTTTTCAAGGGCCAGTTGGCCTTTTTCAATGCAAAAATATCCATTTTAAACTTGAGTGTGATTTGATCCCAACAGTAAACAGGCTGAATTAGTGGAAGAAAGGGATGCACAGTCACGCTCTGTAAAGTGTTCATGACACATTGCCTGGCATGATGATAAAAGAGACTGTGATGAAAAAATAAAAGATTGCACTTGTTACTGAAGGTCCCCTTACAGTTGGTTCGACTAAAGTGCAAAGCTGCAGACCTGCGTCTCAGAATATAGAATAAAGTTTGCCGTTAGCCGTATTTACCTAGGCTGGATCGAAACAGAATATTGTGAAATAAATCGAACAATTCAGTTTGGACCAAGGCTAACAATTCCCATGCTCTACTTCATGAGTATGCCTAGTAACACACTCAACAGTTAGCAATAATTAGAACCACAATGGTTGTACAGTAGGCTTGTTTGCCATGTCTGCCTTACCTGCTTTCCTCCATCGATTTCCATTGCCTTGAAATAAAGCGCTGTCTGACGTACAATAAGACCATGAAAGAAAAGTGGAATACTATTTATACGGGGCTAGCCAATAACCAACATCAACTACCTTGTCATTTGTGTAAAGGTCTTGTATTCACATGTTCCGTGATAATGCCAGACCACCCAGCACAATTTATTCATTCAACGTCCAGAAAATCAGGTGGCCTATCATTTAACTCTAGCCGTCAAAATCAATTATACATTTTCTTTCTCTATCTATCTTTCCATCCTTTTCATGCCTTCCCCGTCTCTCTCTCTCTCTCTCTCTCTCTCTCTCTCTCTCTCTTCACTCTCATTAAACATGCTACTGTAATTGCATTAGGCGCGGAAAAGAGGAAATGGATTTCCACAATGTATGTTCGAGAGGAAAAGTAATTTCACCTCATCTGCAGGTAAGTTAATTTTAATTGTTGCGCAAAAAGGGCCCTCTGCAAACAGGTAGATTTACGGTCGGCTCTCACCCACCATGGAACTGTGATTGGTTGCCATGAGGTGTGGCTGAATACATTGTCGGAGGATTTAAGAACTCTTGTGTCCACTCTGCAGACAGGACAGATGGGAACAACAGCTGCTACCCCTGTGGTGATTCCTAAACCTCCACTCCCTACCAGCTCATCTTCTTCCTCCCCTCGGGAGCCTCCTCTCCCGGCACCGGAGCGCTATGGGAGGTGTCGTGGGTTCCTGCTCCAATGTTTGCTGGTCTTCGAGCTGCAGGCATCAATGTTTCCCACCGAGCATTCCAGAGTGGTATACATCATCTCCTTCTCAGGACGGACTCTGGCCTGGGCAACAGCTAAATGGGAGCAACAATCAGAAATCTGTTTTAATTGGCAAAGCTTCAGCCAGGAGATGAACAGGGTTTTTGATCACCCCATCAGTGGCAGGAATGCTGCCCAAAGATTCATTAAGCTTCAGCGGGGCAGGCAGAGCTTAGCTGATTACGTCATTGGCTTTCGGCCGCTCGCCGCTCAGAGTAATTGGAATACAGAGGCACTTCACTCAGCCTTTCTGAACGGACTTAGCGAGGTTCTCAAGGATGAACTGGCTTCCCGTGACACTCTGAATGAGCTTATTGTTCTGGTCATTCGGATTGACATCCGGCTTCGGGAACGTCATCGGGAGAGTACGGCGAAGTTTGGTGTCGGTTCCAGTGTTTTGGGTTCTGCTGAGGGAGTCAAATTTTCGTTGGTTCCACTGCCTTATGTTTGTCCTGAACCCCATCGGGGTCCTCAATTCGGCTCTGGGCCTCCTTCATATCCTTCAGAGGAGTCGATGCAATTGGGACGCACCAGACTATACGCTCTGAAGAGAAGGCACACGATTAACGAGCAACGTTGTCTTTACTGTGGAGAGTCTGGACATTTCCGTGCCTCCTGTCCCGAGCTGACGGGAAACAGGATGACTTGTCAGTAGATGGGAGAATACTGGCGAGTCAGATACAGTCTCCAGCTGCCGGCATGGCACGCACCTTGCTTCTGGCCAACCTGCGGTGGGACAATGGTCAGTTGGACATTCCTGCTTTCATAGACTCTGGGACTACCTGCTGTTTTCTAGATCACACATTAGCTCGCTAACAGGGGCTGCCTTTCACTAAGCTGGACATTCCATTGTCGTCACTGCACTGGATGGCCAACCCCTAGGGTCTGGGAAGGTGAAGCAACTCACCATGCCTATTCATCTACGAGTTCTGGATTACAATGTGGAGCTTATCCAGTTACATCTGATGGAATGCCCTGAGCTTCCCCTGGTTCTTTGACATCTGTGGCTTTCCACCCATACTCCTCAAATTGACTGGCCCTCTGGACGAGCTCTGGGATGGAATCCTTCCCCGTCAGTTCACCTGCCAGCAACTCTCTTCACCCCTTTCCGGCCCTGCTTGTCTGGAGGCTTCCGACTCCCCTGTTTCCCCAACTAGGAATGACAAGCCTGATCTTTCCCGCGTACCTCGGGATTATTGGGATCTGGGTCTGGTCTTCAGCAAACGAAGGGCCAGCGAACTACCTCCTCACAGGTCCTACAATTGTGCCATCGACCTCCTGCCCAGCACCACTTCTCCAAGTGGAGGGCTGTATTCTCTCTCAGGTCCAGAGACTACAGCCATGAACAGTTATCTTAAGGAGGCGCTGGCGGCTGATTTTATTCGGCCGTCCACTTCACCTGCAGGAGCGGGTTTTTCTTTGTTGGGAAGAATGATGGGGGAATATGTCGTGGTATCGTTTACTGGGGTTTAAATATCATTGCCATCAAGAACCATTACCCTCTTCCTCTTATGTTCTCAGCTTTTGAGAGACTCCAGGGAGCTACGGTTTTCTCAAAATTGGATTTATGGAACGCATACAATCTGGTGTGCATCAAACAGGGGGACGAGTGGAAGATAGCATTCAACACACCTAATGGACATTATGAGTACCGGGTCACGCCATTTGGACTTACTAATGCTCTCACCGTTTTCCAGGCCCTGGTTAATGATGTGCTGCGTGACTTCCTTCACCAGTTCGTGTTTGTGTACCTGGATGACATCTTCATCTTCTCTAGGTCCATGGTTGAACACATCCAACATGTTCGCCAGGTCCTTCAAAGACTCCTCTCTCATCACTTCTTCGTGAAGGCTGAAAAGTGTACGTTTCACATTCCTCGGATATCCTTCCTGGTACATCGTGTCTAAAAGCTGTGTAAAGGTGGGACTCCCAAAAGGTAGAAGCGGTGGTCAACTGGCCACGGCCCAGCACTGTCAAGCAAGTCCAGCGTTTTTTGGGTTTGGCTCATTTCTACCAGAGATTTGTGAGAGGCTTTAGTTCTGTGGCTACGCCATTGACAGAGCTCACCAAGGGCTTGGCGGGGCATGTATGCTGGACCTCTGCTATTGAGAAGGCATTCCAGGACCAGAAACGTAAATTTTCTTCTGCACCCATTCTTGTTCATGCGGACCCTTCTCTTCCCTTCGTGGTAGAGGTGGACGTCTCTGACGTTGGCGTGGGTGCATTTCAGTCTCAGCGCTTGAATAAAAACCAAAAGCTTCATCCCTGTGCTTTCTTCTCCAGGTGTCTCTCTCCAGTGGAGAGGAACTGTGATGTCAGAAATCGGGAGCTTCTTGCAGTCAAACTGGCTTTGGAGGAGTGGTTGCACTGGTTGGAGGGTTCAAAACACCCATTTACAGTTTGGATTGACCACAAGAACCTGGCCTACATCCAGGAGGCTAAATGCCTCAGTCCCCAGCAGGCTCGTTTGGACTCTCTTCTTCATTCGGTTCAGATTCAAGTCATTTTACCGCCCGGGGTCTAAGAACATGAAGCCGAAGCCCTATCTCGCCAGTTTCCCAGTTCCAGTGAGGATCGGCTGCTTGGATCCATCATCCCCAGGTTGCTCATCCTCACGCCGGTGTCCTGGGGTATAGAGACAGAAGTGAGGGAGGGACATGGTAGGGAGAGTGTTCCAGACGGCTGTCCACATAACAGACTTTTTGTCCTTATTGGGGCACGGTCCAAGGTACTTTAGTGGGCTCACTTGTCACATCTCACCTCTCATCCGGGAGGGCAGCGAACGCTAGAGTTTTTGAGGAGGAGGTTTTGGTGGCCCTTGGCAGATGCGGACCTGCTTGTCCGACCTGCGCCCAGAACAAGACTCCTCCTCAGCAGCCTCTGGGGTTTCTTCATCTGCTGCCAACACCTTCTTGACCCTGGTCTCATCTTTCTATGGATTTCATCACAGGCCTTCCATCCTCAGAAGGCCACACTGTCATCCTGGTCATTGTGGACCAATTCTTCAAGGTGGCACATTTAATTCTGCTGCCTAAGCTTCCATTTGTCTGTGAGACTGCTCAGCTAGTCATTCAATATGTTTTCCGCCTTCACGGACTTCCTCTGGACATCTTCTTCGATCGGGGCCCTCAGTTTGAGTCCAGATTCTGGAGGGAATTCTGTACTCTTCTGGGGTCATCAGCCAGCCTCGGGATATCACCCTCAGTCCAACGTTCAAACGGAGTGGGTGAACCAGGATCTGGAGACCGCCTTATGGTGCTGTGTGTCTGCCAACCCCACCACTTGGAGTCAGCACCTTCCCTGGGTGGAGAACACACACACAACACTCTCCAGTGTTCCCCTCACCGGCCTGTCACCATTGCAGGTGTTGTACTGTTACCAGCCCCTCCTATTTCCTGATCAGGAGATTGATGTGGCGGTCCCTTCCGATCAAGCCTCATCTTTCGTTGCCTACCCGGACCTGGAAGAGGGCTCGGTCAGCACTCCTGAGGTCCTCAACTCGGGTTCAATGACAGGCCAACCGTCATTGCTGCCCGAGTCTCCTCCTGCGTCCAGGCCAGAAGGTCTGGTTGTCTACTAGGGATCTACTAGGGATCTACTAGGGATCTGCCTCTACACGTGGAATCTAGGAAGTTGGCTCCCCAGTACGTTGGGCCATTCAAGGTTCTACGGTGCATCAATCCAGTACCTATAGAGTTACGGTACTGAGGAATGATCCTGGGTTCCGGCTCAGGACATTCTGGACCCCGGACTCATTCGGGACTTCCGTCAACATTCAGCTACCCCTGGTGGAGCGTCAGGAGCCGTTCCTTGGGGGGGGGGGGGTTCCTGTCATAGTGTCTGTTTTATTTTTGAGTGTTTATTTTTGAGTGTGCTCTCTTAAGTTACCGCTAGAGGGTACCCTTACTTTGTTTCTAGTGTCCGGGTTACCCTGATTGATATTATTGATTTCACCTGTGGTTGATTGCCCTCTCGGTTCACCTGTTGCCTGGCTATTTAAGTTCCTCTGTGGGCAGGGATCTTTGCTTAGGTCTCATGTTTTGATTGGTGTGCTATTGCGTTGTTTTTTTCTGTGAGGACCTTAGTAAATGTTCTGTATTTACCCTTACCTCTTCCTGCTGTGTTTCTCTACAATAGTCATTTACAACATTAACACTGTCTATACTGTATTTTTGATAAATTTGATGTTATTTTAATGGACAAAAAATGTGCTTTTCTTTCAAGAACCCCCCCGCCTTCCCAGTACCACGTTCGATCTACTCTTCAGGCATACACACACGCGTATGTATAACTGAATGCATGCAAACAGCAATGAATGCACCCGTGTGAGAGTGCACACAAACACACAAATTATAGAGCCACTATTTAATAACAGCTCCCTAAAATATGAGAAAAATAACCTGGTGCAACTTTAACTATATTGGATTGCTTTAGAATATAAAAAAGTGTAAGCATTTTCCAGTGGGCAACAACCTGGTTCATGGTGAGGAGGGGTGTGTGTGTGTGTGTGTGTGTGTGTGTGTGTGTGTGTGTGTGTGTGTGTGGAGAACTATGAGGAGGAGTGTGTGTCTGTGTGTGTCACTGTGCAAGCGTGGGTGTGTATGTGCCTGTGTGTGTGAAGAAAACTGAGGAGGAGTGTGTGTGCCAGTGGAGTGTTGTTGAGATCATAGAAGAGCCTTCTTCATGTCTGCAGTCTCATTGCAGTCCAGCTAGCCCAGAACGTACAGGGCATTCCCCATAGAGCTGCTCACAAAGTGGTTAGAGAGAAGCAATCTTATCCAGACCCGAGAGAGAACCGTGCCTTTTGAAGATGGTAGTGGAGATGACAGGATACCCTGATTCAGGGGAGACTGAAGAGAGGAGGAAGAACTGTGTTTTTGAAAGAAGGGGAGCATAGATAAGGGAAGGGCAGAGATCTTAATGCAGCCATTTCAAACTACAGATAGAAAGAGCAGTGAATGTATTGAGATATTGATCATTGCATCAAGAACTAAAATGTCAGTTACATGCCATTATGGTCTTATAATGGTTGCAGCAAAAATATTTGCTTTTATAAACCATTTTTTTTATTTAACTAGGCAAGTCAGTTAAGAACAAATTCGTATTTACAATGACGGCCTACCCTGGCCAAACCCTAACCCAGACAACGATGCGCTGCCCCCTGTTGTGATGCAGCCTGGAATCGAACCAGAGTCCGTAGTGACACCTCTAGAACTAAGATGCAGTGCCTTAGACCGCAGCTCCACTTGGGAGCCCACAATGTTTGTATAAATTACTATTTGTATCAATATTTTCATATTTACTTGTGACAAAAGCCGTTACCCTTAATTGTTTTTGGTAAATGAATGGTGTTTCTTGCATCCTCCATCACTCCATCTTTAGACTCAGCAGAACTGTGACCGGTGTTCCCTGTAGAGCTGTACCCATACATTTTAAACCCCTAATTTAATTGCACTACTATTGATTATTTCTACTTGAGTCTGATGACAGAAAATCACAATTTTATTTTGGTGAAGTAATGGTGTTTTTTGCAACTTTTAGTGCCTGACTTTCCGTGACTGCTGTTTCCTGTAGAGCTCTACCAAGAGAGCCGTCAGATCGGGCCCACCCTTGTGAAAAGATGCTGTTTCACGTAGCTACCAAACAGTAAGCTAATAGAACAATAGCTTCATATTTAAGCTGAAGGGGCTGATGTAAAAAGGCACCTCTTTTGACTGAGACATCGCCACTCTGTTTGTGCCGCGATGTCTGTCTGATACACCATTTCTTCTGATAAGATGGCAATTTCAATAAGAGGCTTTAGTCTGGCTACTCTGGCTTCTTGCCCCTGTGGGTTTTGGCGGGAGAAGAAGGGGTGTATTTCACAGGGGGGAGGAACAGGAGGGTCTTGTATGGGCTCGATGAAACGCAGGAGAGAGCATTTGCAGAAGTGAGATAAAGTACTTTTTTCTCCCTCTCCCATTTTCCCAGGGAGCTGTGAGTAGGGCATAGAGCCAGACCAGTGATTGGAAGAGAGAGAGAGAGAGAGAGAGAGAGAGAGAGAGAGAGAGAGAGAGAGAGAGAGAGGGACTATGTACTGTAAATGGAATAGCGTGCCATTTGTGATGCACTACACAGAGAGTTACTAAAGCCAGTGGAGAAGTCACTCAAACAGTGCAGAATGAAGAGTATGTGGTTGATGTTCCATTCACTTTACCTATACAGATGATGACCGTACAGAGGAGCCGATGGGCCCCGGGAGACCACATGGTGTGGTGCATGGAGAGAGATCTAACCAAAAGATGCACATCCATTGTTTAATGTTGTGTGTGTGCAGTGGTGGAAAAAGTACCCAATTGTCATACTTGAGTAAAATGCAAGATACTTTCATAGAAAATGACTCAAGTAAAAGTCACCCAGTAAAATACTACTTGAGTAAAAGTCTAAAAGTATTTGGTTTTAAATATAAAAAAGGTCATTGTGATCGTTAAAATATACTTTGGTGTCAAAAGTAAAAGTATAAATCATTTCAATATCCTTATAAATCCTCAACAGTCTTTTGACGCAATCGGTCAGTTTAAGCGAGAGATATAATTTTCCAAGGGCTGCGTCTGTCTACAGCATCTGACCTATGTTGACCTTTCACATCTGTGGTAGAAAGGGGCAGAGGTACAGCACTGTGTCAGAGAAATTATAAAGGAAGAGAGACTGCAGTTTCTTTCAAACAACAAATGTATAAGATTAGCAAAAATTAAGCAATCAATAACAACCATTCAATCAGTTAGGAAAGCCCAACAAACAGAGTTGTCTCTCTCCTCTTATAGAAAAAGTACTACCTATTTTGTCTACGTTGCAGTTTATCAGACGGGTGGAAACAGGGACAGAACGTGGTGTGTAAAAGCTGATTTAGCTTGTTTGTTCACATTAAGATAGCTGACGTTGCCACCATTGTCTGTTCCTTCCTGCAAGTTTACACACATCTAAGTTCATGTGGATTGTGAAAACAGAATGTCACATACTGCGGTCGCACCCAAACGGCTCTTATCTGTAAGCCCAGACTTATGACTAAGTCACACAAGACAAGCCTGTGTCAGTAAAAAATAATAACATATAACAATAGACAATTATCTAAAGTAAAAACATCATAGAATATCTAATTGAACACATAGTATGTAATTAATTTTTAATTTCCACCACAGCTGTTTGTCAGACCATGAGACATCTTGAAAATCGGTCTTCTAAAAAAATATCTGTAGTGTCCGAACGGTTTGGCCTGCAAACTATTATGACCATGATGGTGTTCCCCCATGGGACTCGTCTGCAGTCGGTACCGCCGATGTGCCAACTTCTGTCTGTAGCGTCCGAACCGTTTGGGCTACAAACAAATATGACCCCGCTGTGGAAAGGGGAGACTCTTGACGACCCTCATAAGTGTAACGGGACTCGTCTGGTAACCTGCTACCCGATAAAATAATTAATTAAATTATGGAAGTAGTTTTGTGCCAACAAAAAAGGGGTTAAATATGTGTCTAAAAAATATGAATATTTCCTGAGCTTTCTTAGATATAGGACAGACACTTAAAAACATGATTCTTTCTGATCAAATTTTTGACTGTCTGTTTTTGCCATTTATGAATGTTATTCAATGTGTTTCTATGGGCTATAGTAGTAAAGGCCAAATTCTATATCGAATCTTTTTTTATATACAGTGCGCTCCAAAATTACTGGCACCCCTGACTGGCAATGCACATGCAATACTTAAAAAAATATAAACAATATAATTATAGAGATAAACTCAAAAACCTTGATTTGGAGGACATTGATTTTTAATTAAATCAATCAATTATTTTGGTTGGTTCCATTGAAACATTAATAAAGTACAGTATTTCTCACATGTTGGTATTTTGAGTTTATTGTTTATATTATTGTTTATATTTGTTTAAGAATTGTTTGTGCATTGCCAGTCAGGGGTGCCAATAATTTTGGAGCCCACTATTTTTTTTTTCTGTTGACCAATTCATCAAACATACGAGAGGTGCTTGATGGAAAACCATGTTTGTCAAATAATAGGGATCACACGTTTCAGGGGTGTGGGATTGGATTTTTGATGTGGTTGTCAGTGTCCATCAGCACCATTGAAATCATATGGCAGGATTTAACGGCGGCCAAGTCCATTTGAACAGAGATTGCTGAAGCTCTAGCTGAGTGATAATTACTGTTCTTGGCCCTCAGTATTCACAACAGGATTGTCCATGATGCGTCCCAAATGACACCCTATTCCCTACATAGTGCACTACTTTTGTCCAGAGCCCTATGGACCCTGGTTACGAGTAGTGCACTGTATAGGTAATATGATGTCATTTGGAATGCATCCCATGGCTCTCTATAGTACTGGTATGTTATTACTTCCACTCTGCTATCCAATTCCATACTGTCATACTTCAAGCAGCTAGCTAGACCCCCAGAGTGGTTTTAATTTAATCAAATAATTAAAGTTGCAAAGCAAGAGTTTTCAAATTTTATAGAGAAATCCATAGACCTATAGTCACAGCAAGAAATGAAATAGCTTACCTGAAATTAACCATGAACATTTTCTATTTTCCCCTACATGAGAAAGTAATGCCATCACTAGCACATTCGAGGCTGCTACCCTGTATACATAGACTTGAAATCACTGGCCACTTTAATTAATAATGGAACACTAGTCACTTTAATAATGTCTTTACATATTTTGCATTACTCATCTCATATGTATATACTGTATTCTATTCTACTGTATCTTAGTCTATGCCGCTCTGACATTGCTTGTCCAAATGCTTATATATTCTTAATTACATTCCTTTACTTTAGATTTGTGTTTATAGTGTGAATTGTTGTGGAATTGTTAGATATTACTTGTTAGATATTACTGCACTGTTGGAGCTAGAAACACAAGCATTTCGCTACATCCACAATAACATCTGCTAAACATATGCATGTGACAAATAACATTTGATTTGATTTAATGTGGTGTACTTGTGAGGAAGAGTCTGACTGTACTAATGGAGGGAGGGAATTAATGGCTACATCCCAAGACAAATGAGATGATCATGGACTACAGGAAAAGGAGGACTGAACATGGTCCCTAGCTGTCCCTAGCTGTGTGTTGCCGCTTTCCATGTTGTCTGTTGTCTGTAGCTTGTGAGGTGTGGAAACACTTTGTTGCTTTTATGAATTTTGTCTTGCTGCTTTTTGTTCTATGTTGCTCTGTCTGTATGCTACGTCTTGCTTGTCCTATGTTGCTCTGTCTGTATGCTATGTCTTGCTTGTCCTATGTTGCTATGTTGCTATGTCTATGGTGCTATTGTCTATATTGTAATTGTTTTTAATAACCTGCCCAGGGACTGCGGTTGAAAATTAGCCGGCTGGCTAAAACCGGCACTTTTACTGAAACGTTGATTAATGTGCACTGTCCCTGTAAAAATAAACTAAACTAAACTAAAAAAACACACCCCCATTCATTTCGATGGGGCTGTAGTGGAGCGGGTAGAGAGTTTCAAGTCCCTTGGTGTCCATCTCACCAACAAATTATCATGGCCGTAACACACCAAGAAAGTTGTGAAGAGGGCATGACAACGCTGTTTATTATCTATACAGAGTCACTTTACCCCTCCGTACATGTACAAATGACCTTGACTAAACTTTCTCTCTCTCTCTCTCTCTCTCTCTCTCTCTGTCTGTCTCTCTCTCTTTGATTGTGTGTGGTAGGAGACAGGTGTGCTTTATGAAGTCCTCTACAAATACTCAGTTCTGCCACTTCCACTCTGTCAGATTGTAATCTCTGCTCAGTTAGTATAGCCATTATTATTATTACTCAAGATCCTGTTACCCTGCTGTACCTGTTTCCCTGCTTGATGCTGTTTATCCTCTCACTGCGGTTTTGCCGCCCTGACTTTGGCTCCTGTTAAACATCTCACCACCCTGCTACCCTGTTCCCGACTCACCACACCACCACTCCCTTAGATTCCCCCCCTGGCCTGTTTACCCTGTCCCAAACCAGCACACTCCAACCTCCTCCTCCGTTTCCTACAACTCATCCAAGCTTCCCTGGATCCGCACTCCATACCTCCCTGTGTTAAAATAAATACCTTGGTTCGTTCATCTCTGTTTCTGAGTCTGCTCTTGGGTTCCCCTGTGCTGCTCTGCGTAACAGCACTACTTTTTACCAGGGCCCGCGTAGTGCACTATATATGGAACAGGATGTCATTTGAGACAAACTCAGTGAACTGAGGAGGCCCGTGCCTGCACTCTGGGACGCTAGCGCCCCACCTGGACAACATCCGCTAAATTGCAGAGTGTGAAATTCAAAATACAAAAATAGTAATATTAAACATTCATGAAAATATAAGTGTCTTACAATGTTTAAAAGCTTAACTTCTTTTTAATCCAATTGCTTTGTCAGATTTAAAAAAGGCTTTACAGCGAAAGCATACCATGCGATTATCTGAGGACAGCGCCCCGCATACACCAGCATTAAAAACTTTTTCCAAACCAGCAGGGGCTTCACAAAAATCAGAAATAGCGATAAAAATAAATCACTTACCTCTGAAGATCTTCCTCTGTTTGCAATCCAAAGGGTCCCAGCTACACAACAAATGGTTGTTTTGTTCGATAAAGTCCTTCTTTATATCCCCAAAAAGTCAGTTTAGTTGGCGTGTTTGATTCAGTAATCCACCCGTTCCACTCATTGAACATGCAGACAAAGGAATCCCAAAAGTTACAGGTAAACTTCGTCCAAACAAGTCAAACAAGATTTCTAATCAATCCTCAGGTACCCTAATATGTAAATACATTATACAATTTAAGACGGAATGTAGTATGTTCAATACCGGAGATAAATAACGAAGTGCGCGCCCTCTTCCACGCGCACTACAAGACTAGAGTACTAATGAGCCACCTTGAAAAACTACAACTGCTAACTAATTTTTTTAAAACAAGCCTGACACCCTTTCTAAATACTGTTGCCATCTAGTGGAAGCCATGGGAACTGCAATCTGGGAGGAATTCCTTTGAATATCCCATAGACAAGCATTTGAATAGCCTGTGACCTAACAAAAAAACATTTCCCAGATGGATTCTACTTGGGTTATCACCTGCCATATCAGTTTTGTTATACTCACAGACATTATTGTAACAGTTTTAGAAACTTCAGAGTATTTTCCATCCAATGCTACCAATTGTATGCACATCTTAGCTTCTGGGCCTGAGTAACAAACAGGCAGTTTACTTTGGGCACGTCAGTCATCTGAACTTCGGAATGCTGCCCCCGAGCCTTAAGAAGTTAACCAAAAAGGCCTTTCAGTCAGACATGAAGACCTGGAGCATGCCTCTGGTTGCTTATCCCTGCTCTGTGCTCCATTTAATACAGATTCATTGTGTGAAGGAAGGAACAGTTCTTTTCCAGGTCAGATGAGAACCCATTGATGTAAGTCTGTGTGTGGGAAGACAATTGGACAATTTAACCAGGCATGGTCCCATTGTGAGCAATCAGGTTTTAGATGTGAATTTAGTTAAGTGATGTTGCAGTGTGTGTGTGTGTGCCCCTCTGCACATAAAGCGTAGTAGGCCAATTGCTATGCCCCAGGATGACCGTGAAAATGGAGAGATGAGTTCAAGGAGTGCTAATTAAATCCCTGCTTTCTCTCTTTCTTTCCCTGCTCTTCGTACCTCAAAGGCTTCACAGGCATCAGAATTAAAACAAAAAGGCCCCATTATTTGGAATGAGCGAGTGAGAGGAGGAGAGGAAGGGCTAAGCGGAGGTGATGATAAAGTGGACTGAAGGAGGTGGTGTGTTAGCTGGGGTTGCAGCCAGACAGTGGTTGTCTCAAATGGCATACTATTCCCTATACTGCACTACTTTTGACCAGGGCCCAAGTAGTGCACTATATAGCAAATAGGGTAACATTTGGGACACAGTCAGACGGTGTACTCTAGCTGATCGGAGAAATAAATGGAAACCAAGCTCTCTTTGAGATGAAGTGAAAGAGTGAAAAGTTAAAGAGCCAGGACTATTACAGTGATGAGCTGCTCATTAAATGTTTATTTACTTGCCTTCCTTCTCATTAAGCCTCTGGTAAAGATGGCAGGACTGGAAGAGGGAGGCCCGGGAGTCTGGCAGACAGTAATGTTGGAGCGAAAGCGACAGGACTAGCAGGATTAAAAACCGGAGCAGCAGAGGGGGCTATGTTTGTCTCAGGATGTTGAGAGGAGGGGAGCTAAAAAGGTAGAGAACACACACAGGGGACCACCACAGTTTCAGGGAAAGGTGAAGTGGCACTTTGAAAGTAAATGACTTCTTGGTTTTACTGGAGTTGGTGTAAGTGGAAGGGAATTCTGTATGAAAAATGTACATTAGTTTGAACAATAACTATTTGTCGGTAATGCTCGAACCTAATCCCAAAAGGCTTAAAATTCTCCTGAAATGTTTCAAGCTATTCAATACATCCTATATCCTACATTTCATGCATGTATGGCAGGTAACATAAAAACCTACCACAGTCCTCAAAGGTTCACACAAGAACTCGGCAAACTGTTTTACCAACCCACATAAATGTACTACACTTTACTGTAGAATACTGTATGACCTACTATAGAATTATGTAGTAAACTGTAGTATACTGTAGAATACCACTGTCTACTACACAGTAATGTCCTCAAAAACACTACAATCCACAAAAACAGCACACTTTTTTAAACCATAGGAAATACTACAGTATTTCATTTGCATATACTCTGCCCATTCCCCTCCCCCATATCCCAATTTGTGCCACCCATAACTGAGAAACCTACATGCCAAGTATAGATCATATTGTGTTCCTTAAAAGTATATATAAACTCAGCAATGTTAATTGTGTATATTTGTATGAACATAACCAGATTCAACAACTGAGACATAAACTGAAAAAGTTCCCCAGATATGTGACCAACAGAAATGGAATAACATGTCTCTGAACAAGACCATGGTGCTTGCCTACGGAGCTGTGAGGGGAACGGCACCTCAGTACCTCCAGGCTCTGATCAGGCCCTACACCCAAACAAGGGCACTGCGTTCATCCACCTCTGGCCTGCTTGCCTCCCTACCACTGAGGAAGTACAGTTCCCGCTCAGCCCAGTCAAAATTGTTCGCTGCTCTGGCTCCCCAATGGTGGAACACACTCCCTCACGACGCCAGGGCAGCGGAGTCAATCACCACCTTCCGGAGACACCTGAAACCCCACCTCTTTAAGGAATACCTAGGATAGGATAAAGTAATCCTTCTCACCCCCCCCCCCCCTTAAAAGATTTAGATGCACTATTGTAAAGTGGCTGTTCCACTGGATGTCATAAGGTGAATGCACCAATTTGTAAGTCGCTCTGGATAAGAGCGTCTGCTAAATGACTTAAATGTAAATGTAAATGTAACAAAGGGGGGGTCTAAATCAAATGTAACAGTCAATGTCTGGTGTGGCCACCAGCTGCATTAAGTACCGCAGTGCATCTCCTCCTCATGGACTACACCAGATTTGCCAGTTCTTGCTGTGAGATGTTACCCCACTCTTCCACCAAGGCACCTGCACGTTCCCAAACATTTCTGGGGGGAATGGCTCTAGCCCTCACCCTCCGATCCAACAGGTCCCAGACATGCTGAATGGGATTGAGATCCGGGCTCTTCGCTGGCCATGGCAGAACACTGATATTCCTGCCTCGCAGGAAATTACGCACAGAATGATGAGTATGGCTGGTGGCATTGTTATGCTGGAGGGTCATGTCAGGATGAGCCTGTAGTAAGGGTACCACATGAGGAAGGAGGATGTCTTCCCTGTAACGCAGTGTTGAGATTGCCCGCAATGACAACAATCTCAGTCCGATGATGCCCTGACACACCGCCCCAGACAATGACAGACCCTCCACCTCCAAATCGATCCCTCTCCAGAGTACAGGCCTCAGTGTAATGCTCATTCTCATTATACTACTATTTGCAAAAAAATACATGAATTACTATAGTACACTGTATACTACAAGTTTCTTTCACCACAGTACTAATACTATAGCTAACTGTAAATACTACAGTATACTACAGTAAATACTACATTATTCAACTGAGTACGTAAAAACACTACACTGAATACTACAGTAAAGTCTGCAAAAAAACTGCAGTGAATACTATAGTATTTATGTGGGAACTAAATCAAATCAAATCAAGTCAAATTTCACTGGTCACATACACATGGTTAGCAGGTGTTAATGCGAGTGTAGCGAAATGCTTGTGCTTCTCGTTCCGACCATTCAGTAATATCTAACAAGTAACCTAACAATTTCACAACAACTACCTTATACATATTGTTAACAGAGTCAGACTATTCACGCAAAACCATGTTGAACTATGCAAGATGTTCAGCAGCTAACAGCATGTGGCCTTCCCATAGGGCCTGTCTCGATGTTCCTAGGACTAGGCAGTGTCTGAGGTTAGTATTGTGTTTTAAAGGTCACAATGTGAGTGTGAATATATCAGCTCAACTAGATTAATAATAATGACACAGTGATCTTTAAAAGGGTAGCAGGCAAGAGACAGCACCAACACATGAAACACAACAGCATCTGCCTGCCAGGCAGGCTTAAGCTGGATAAGCAGCTTACATTGTAGCACTGTGAAACTGATCTGCCTTTACAATACAAGCACATGACATTACTTTGCATGTATTCTGTTATCGTCTGTGTTTACTTTTTGTCATTATACCTGTATTTATGCAGTTTAAAGCAGGCCACAAACCATTTTACATTATACACGACATTACCAAAAGCATGTGGACACATGCTCACCGAACATCTCATTCCAAAATCATGGGCATTAATATGGAGTTGGTCTCCCCTTTGCTGCTATAACAGCCGCCACTCTTCTGGGAAGGCCTTCCACTACATGTTGGAACATTGCTGTGGGGACAGCCACAAGAGCGGCAGGGTAGCCTAGTGGTTAGAGCATTGGACTAGTAACTGAAAGGTTGCAAGTTAAAATCCCTGAGCTGACAAAGTACAAATCTGTTGTTTGGCCCCAGAACAGGCACTGTTCATAGGCCATCATTGAAAATAAGAATTTGTTCTTAACTGACTTGCTAGGAAAGGTGACCAGTGAGATATACCTGCTGGAGTGGGTGCTGCTATGGTGAGCTGAGATAGGGTGGGGCTTTACCCAGCAGTGACTTGAAGATGACCTGTAGCCAGAGGGTTTGGCGATGAGTATGAAGTGAGGGCCAGCCAATGAGAGCGTATAGGTCGTAGTGTATGGGGCTTTGGTGGCAAAACGGATGGCATTACATCTAGTTTGCTGAGTAGAGTGTTGGAGGCTATTTTATAGATGGCATCGCCGAAGTCTAGGATCGGTAGGATGGTCAGTTTTACGAGGGCATGTTTGGCAGCATGAGTGAAGGAAGCTTTGTTGCTAAATAGGAAGCCAATTCTAGATTTAATTTTGGATTGTGAGTCTGGAAGGAGAGTCTGGAAGGAGAGTTTACAGTCTAGCCAGACACCTAGGTATTTGTAGTTATCCACGTATTCTAAGTCAGAGCCGTCCAGAGTAGTGATGCTGGATGGGCGGGCAATGATCGGTTGAATAGCATGCATTTAGTTTTATTTGCGCTTAAGAGCAGTTGGAGGTCACGGAAGGAGAGTTGTATGGCATTGAAGCTCGTCTGGAGGTTAGTTAACACAGTGTCCAAAGAAGGGCCAGAAGTATACAGAATGGTGTCGTCTGCGCAGAGGTGGATCAGAAAATCACCAGCAGCAAGAGCGACATCTTTGATGTATACAGAGAAGAGAGTCGCCCGAGAATTGAACCCTGTGGCACCCCCATAGAGACTGCCAGAGGTCCGGACAACAGGCCCTCCGATTTGACACACTGAGCTCTATCAGAGAAGTAGTTGATGAACCAGGCCAGGCAATCATTTGAGAAACCAAGGCTGTTGAGTCTGCCAATAAGAATGTGATGATTGACAGATTCGGAAGCCTTGGCCAGGTCGATGAATATAGCTGCACAGTAATGTCTCTTATCGATGGCGGTTATGATATCGTTAAGGACCTTGAGCATGGCTGAGGTGCACCCATGACCAGCTCGGAAACCAGATTGCATAGTGGAGAAGGTACGATGTGATTCAAAATGGTCAGTAATCTGTTTGTTAACTTGGTTAACTTGGCTGATAAGTCAGACAGAGTACGTTTATTGTATCCCTCAATGATTCTGTATATTAGGTGTGAAAACTCATAAAATGGTGTCCAGCTTGCACTTTGATTGAACCACTTTAACTAATTTCTTCCCATCCACCCTTCTGCCATCTATGGGGGGCTTCAGGGAGGGGCTTGCCTATACTGAAGCCCCCTCAAGTATAGCCCTAGCATCCCTATTAGCAGTACAAAAACGTGTATGTATCAGCATACACCATAGATTGCCAGCTCCCATTAGCTACCCCATTGAAAAATGATTGGTTCTGCCACTGCCTCCATCCTTGTTTTAATCTGCATCTCCTCTCAAGAGACACCTGCTACCACAGGGGAACTTTTCCCCTCACCACACACACTTGTAGAATGGTAAAGAAGTCAGCAACCAGGAGTATTGACAACTTCAATGGAAGTGAGCAAAAGGTCAAAGCTATAGGGCGAAGGGTTGCCTCTGAGGAGAGGAAAATAACTCAGAAACAACGAAAATACATCCAATAAATCTTATCGACTATGCATTGTCTTGTCTTCTATTATGAGAGGAAAGGGAAAAATCACATCAGGGATAAACACTGTATGCATTTCTAAGAGGGCCCCTCTCCTTATTTCTATTCCATCAAATTCCTTTGCCTCAGATTCAGAACGACCTCTGATAATCTTGCAGAGGTGAACGCAGTCATTTGACTGACACCTGAATACGAAGTAGAGAATGCACAGAGAGGCACAGAGGGAGTTAGAGAGTACAAGTGTTGAATATTACAGTATATATATTTCATTAGTGGATAGAATGAACGATATGGTCGGAAATACTAAAATAAAATGTTATGTGTTATCCCGAATAATAAATGGCCTTACCTTGTCTGTGAATCAAATATAAATAAAATGGGAATAGTCCTTTCTGGCAGATTCAGCAACCGATAAATGAATATTTGATCAGTGAATAATAAGAGAGAAAGAGCATACAATGCAGATATTATCTACTTACTGCAGCTAGCTATACCCTGCAGGTTACCCCTGAGTGAGGATAAGATATTCTTTTTTGAATGATACTGAGATAGTATGTGTGGTCGTGGACAAAGTTCCCAATTGTCATACTTGAGTAAAAGTATAGATACCTTCATAGGAAGTTACTCAAGTGAAAGTGAAAGTCACCCAGTAAAATACTACTTGAGTAAAAGTCTAAAATTTGAATTTCACAATTTTCCTCTTCTGCAAAGCATTCAAAATGTAACAAGTACTTTTGGTTGTCAGGGAAAATGTATGGAGATTTTCATTAGGAATGTAGTGAAGTTAAAGTAAAAGTTGTCAAAAATATAAATAGTTAAGTAAATAACAGATACCCCCAAAAAACTACCTAAGTAGTACTTTAAAGTATTTTTACTTAAGTACTCCACACCACTGAGTTTGTGGGATGTATGAAAAATATAATCATACGTACATAATTTGTTATTTCCATTTATGGGCATGAATTTAAAATATGGATATACCCTATATATCATGCCCTTTAAGCAGACACTGTGTGTGACAAAAAGATGACAATTACTAATTATTTATCCTATCCTCTTTTCTAGGAATGGGTTCTATTCTCAGAAACCTGGTGTCACATAAAAGTACAGAAAGAAACAGGCATGTTTAAACCAACAACAGGACATACAGGGTATATACATAGTAAGTAAAACAGCTATCTAACTGCCTATTTATGTTGCTTCCTATGTAATTTTACAGCCTGTTAGTTAGGCTTTGAACATCAACTGTAGACAGGACAGGAGAGGTGGGTGCTTGTGTGTGTTGGGGGCCACACCCCCAGACACCCAGGCCCACTAGAACCTCTTTGGTAGGGGATCCTTACCACCAGGTCAACAGTCTCTCTGGTCAGGCTTCAAACGTGAGAGGGTGGATGGCTCCAGTGAACCAAACAGAATAAGCACACTTACATATAATTACACCAGGTAACAGAGAGAAGGAGTAACAGAGAGGGAGAGAGCGAGATGGAGGGAGAGATAGAGATAGCGCTAGAGAGAGAGAGAGTATGAGAGGGAGATGCAGGGAGAGAGAGAGATAGCGCTAGAGAGAGAGAGAGTATGAGAGGGAGATGCAGGGAGAGAGAGAGTATGAGAGGGAGATGCAGAGAGATAAGGAGAGTGAAGAAAGAGATGGAGAGAGAGAGTAAGAAAGAGAGAAGAAGAGAGAGAGAGTATGAGAGGGAGCAAGAAAGGCAATGAAAAATAAAAAGTGGTAGAACATTTGAAGGGAACACTTATTCAAACTGCTAATGAAACATTTTAATTTGGTGCCACTTTCCGAAACCCACCAATCAATATGTGACCCGTTTCAAGAAACTAGGCTTATGTTGGATGTCACTACTTCACAGGAGAGCCATTTTTTTCTTTCAGGTATCTTAATAACGAACTTGCAGGCCATCTGTAAATACTAATACAATTGTTAAATAACGAGCTCGTTGGTTTAGCCATGGAAAAATACAGGATCCTTCCCGCTAGTCATGATTGGCTGAGATAATGGATGGGCTGGGCATGCCGAGAGATGAGTTCGGATTGGTCTGCTATGTAGCATGTTTCTGTCTATAACATGAGCTGTTAAGTATGTGTGGATAATCCTGCCTACCATGGCTTTTTAGGAAATGTTTCATGAAGAACTGAAAAAGTTTTGCTTACTGCTCTCAACATTGCTGCCCTGAAGTTAATAGCGCTATCGACAGATCAGTGGGAAAAATTTGTGATGGACTACTTTCTGGAGGACGATCATGCCATGCTGACTCTCTCTGACTCTGAAAATGAATCAGACAATGAGGAAATCCCTGATTTAGGTAACAACATTTTCATTGAACCAGACATTGTAGAGTATTCTGATGACAATGGTGGGGTAGAAACTGTCGTTGTCACGGAAGAAGATGGCTGAGTTTTGAAATCAGTGGAATGCCCTGTGGAAGCAGTGAGATGATTGTCAAATGCGGAGAGAGCCCAAAAAGAGAACACAGAAAGAAGGCTGTTGTATGAAACACCTGTCTCTGGATTACATCTTCAAACTAAGGGCAACCATGGCATCCATGACAGAGCGAGGGAGAAGCATTGATCCATGTATATGGTTAAGAGTCTAGCTACATTTTCAGATATTATACGCTTCTACTTTTGTCAGAAAGCCGTTTTCATTGCTAGTTAAAGGCTGGCTGGCTCGCTAACTTTATGTGTATGATCTGTGTATGAGCTGTAGAAAGAGGACAAGTTCCCGAGTTGGAATTCCCAGTTCTTTTGAACGTGGGATTAGACTTTTGATTATGGTTCATTGTTAAGCTAGCTTGCTAGCTATATGTCTGAACAAAAGACTCCATTATGCATGTAACCATTTCACTGTATCGTTTACACCTTCGGGATCCTGTGCATGTGACAAATAAACTTAGATTGTATTTTATATAGTGTGCGTTAGGATATCGACCAAGGACTAGATAAAGTTTATTTTTAGTACTTTTGTCTACTACTTTCATCACTTTTAGTCTTGAAGTCTTTGGTTATTACGACACTGTGAAAGGGGTTTATGTTGATCTTAACTTTTTTGTACATAATGTTTCCCGCCATAATTTCTTATGAACAAAAACAGCTTCTGGATATCAGAACAGTGATCACTAACCTCGATTTGGATGAAGATTTCTACTTCAACAATTTTGGCAGCTCTGGATGTTATGTTTACCAGGCCCTGATCTCCGGTGGCTTCATGATTAGACTATGTCGGCGAGCATCTAGACTGCCAGTTCCCTCTGTTTAGTTGCCGAACGTACAAGCACTAAAGAATAAACTGGATGAGCTCAGTTCAAGACAATCCTATCAACCGGTCCTGAAGGACTATAATGTCCCATATTTTTTGTCGTGGCTGAACAAGGACATGAATAATATACACATCTCTGGCTTTTCAAAACATTGTCAAGATCGGACGTCAGCCTCGGGTAAGATGAGATGGGTAGGGGTATGTTTCTGTCTTAATATTGCACAACAGCTGTTGTTAAGGAAGTCACAAGTTTTTGCTTGCCTGAGTTTTCATCTATATTTTTTGTAGCTGTCTATTTACCACCACAAACTGATGCAGGCACAAAGACCACACTCAACGAGCTGCATAGGCCAAAAAGCAAACAAGAAAATGCACATTCAGAGGCCGTACTTCTCGTTGCCGGTGATTTTAATGCAGGGAAACTTAAATCCGTTTGACCTCATTTTTACCAGCATGTCACCTGTGCAACTAGAGGCAACAAAACTCTTGATCACCTTTCACACAGAAACGCATACAAGGCTCTCCCTCGCCCTCCCTTTTGAAAATCTAGCCATGACTCTAAACTCCTGATTCGTGCTTACAAGCAAAAACTCAAGTAGGAAGTAACAGTTATGCACTCAATACGGAAGTGGTCTCATGAAGTGGAAGATAAGCTACATGACTGTTTTGCTAGCACAGACTGGAAAATGTTCTGGGATTCATCCGATGACATTGAGGAGTTCACCAAATCAGTCACCTGGCTTCAATAATAAGTGCATCGCAACGTCGTCTCTACAATGACTGTACGTACATATCCCAAGCAAAGGCCATTGATTACAGGCAACATCTGCACCGAGCTAAAGATTAGAGCTGCCGCCAGGGACGAGCAAAAAACAAAAAATACAATTATGAAATAAACTATAAAATACGTATTTTGAAATATATTTCATTAAAATACATTTGTAAGTAGCCGACACGAACAGCAACCACATACTCAATAATGTTTACTAAAAGTTTTTTTACTTTGTTTGACTGTGATATGTTGTTGTTTAACTACCTTAGTTGAATGCACTGAATATACACTATATATATATAAAAGTATGCGGACACCCCTTCAAATGAATGGATTCGGCTATTTCAGCCACACCCGTTGTTGACAGGTGCATGAAATCAAGCACAACATCATGCAATCTCCATAGACAAACATTGGCACTGGAATTGTTACCGTCATAGGATGCAACCTTTCCAACGAGTCAATTTGTCAGATTTCTGCCCTGCTAGAGCAGCCCCAGTCAAATGTAAGTGCCGTTATTGTGAAGTGGAAACATCTAGGAGCAACAGCGGCTTAGCCATGAAGTGGTAGGCCACACAAGCTCACAGAATGAGACCGCTGAGTGCTGAAGCGCGTATCGCATAAACATCTTCTGTCCTCAGTTGCTAAACTCACAACCGAGTTCCAAACTGCCTCTGGAAGCAACGTCAGCACAAGCACTGTTCGTCGGGAGCTTCATGAAATGGGTTTCCATGGCCAAGCAGCAGCTCACAAGCCTAAGTTGACCTAATTCACCGCACAATAGTCTAAGATTGCAATGCCAAGTTTCGGTTGGAGTAGTGTAAAGCTCTTTGCAATTGGATACTGGAGCAGTGGAAACTCGTTCTCTGGAGGGAAGAATCTTCACCATCTGGCAGTCTGACGGACAAATCTAGGTTAGGCGGATGCCAGTGGTTTAAATTACTTAAGTAAAAATAGTTTAAAGTACTACTTAAGTTGGGGTATTTGTACTTGACTACTATTTATATTTTTGTCAACTTTTACTTTTAAAAGTACTTTTTACTCTATACATGTTCCCTGACAAATTCAAATTCAAAATTCAAATATGGTCAAATTCATGCACTTATCAAGAGAACATCCCTGGTCATCCCTATTGCCCCTGATATATAGCGGACTCACTAAACACAAATGCTTCCATTGTAAATTATGTCTGAGTGTTGGAGTGTGCCCCTGGCTATCGATAAATAACAAAACAAGAACATTGTGTCGTCTGGTTTGCTAAATATATGGAATTTGAAAGTATTTATACTTTTACTTTTAATACTTAAGTATATATTAGCAACTGCATTTACATTTGATACTTAAGTATATTTAAAACAAAATACTTTTAGACTTTTACTCACTTTAAGGTATCTTTACTTTTACTCAAGTGTGACTGTTGGGCACTTTTTCCACCACTGGCAGATGCCAGGAGAATGCTACCTGCCCCAATGCATAGTGCCAACTGTAAAGTTTGGTGGAGGAGGAATAATGGTCTGGGGCTTTTTTGCATGGTTCGGGCTAGGCCCCTTAGTTCCAGTGAACGGAAATCTTAATGCTGCAGCATACAATGACATTCTAGACGATTCTGTGCTTCCAACTTTGTGGCAACTGTTTGGGGAAGGTTATTTGTTGTTTCAGCATGACAATGCCCTCGTGCACAAAGCGAGGTCCATATAGAAATGGTTTGCCGAGATCGGTGAGGAAGGACTTCAACCTGACCTCAACCCCATCGAACACCTTTGGGATGAATTGGAACGCTGAGTGTGAGCCAGGCCTAATAGCCCAACATCAGTGCCCGACCTCACTAATGCTCTTGTGGCTGAATGGAAGCAAGTCCTCGCTGCAATGTTCCGACATGTAGTGGAAAACCTTCCCAGAAGAGTGGAGGCTGTTACAGCAGCAAAGGTGGGACCAACTCCATATTAATGCCCATGATTTTGGAGTGAGATGTTCAACGAGCAGGTGTCCACATACATTTGGTCATGTCTGGATAAGAGTGTCTGCTAAATGACCAAAATGTGAATGTATATGTGAAAATGAATATACCAAAATGATCTACAAAGCACACTGGGTATTATTATTGGCCTTGTTTTGGGGTCATGTCTAGATGGGATACAGCTTAACCTAATTCGCCTAACCTGCTACGTTAATTATCCTAACCTGCTGTAAAAATTCTCCTAAACCTGCTACGAAAAGTCAAATTTGACAAAAGCTGTATCCCCTCTGGACTAAACCTTGTTTCTGGGCATCCCGAGTGGCGCAGGGGTCGAAGACAAAAGTATTGTGGAGCTCCTCCACCTAAATATAAACAGTACCAGCATCCAAAATGAGTAGCAGCACCTATCTCACTCCAAGTCAAGCACTGGTCCCAGGATAACAACCTCTCCCTCAACCATTGAGAGCATCTTGATTTGTTGCATCACTGATTGGTATGGCAACTGCTTGGCATCTGTCCGCAAGGAGCTACAGAGGGTAGTACATACGGCCCAGTACATCACTGGGGCTGAGCTCCCTACAATCCAGGACCTCTATACCAGGCGGTGTCAGAAGAAGGCCTAATAATTGTCAAACGACTCCAGGCACTCAAGTCATAGACTGTTGTCTCTGCTACCATACTGATGCACTAAGTCTGGAACCAACAGGACAGTGAACAGCTTCTACACCCAAGCCATAAGACTACTAAAATAGCTACTAGGACTTTCTACATTGGCCCTTTTTGACTCCTCACATACGCTGCTGCTACTGTTTATTATCTATCCTGTTGCCTAGTCACTTTATTCCTAGTTATATGTACATATGTACCTCAATGATCTCGTACCCCTGCACATTGACTCGGTACTGGTACCCTGTGTATATAGCCAAGTTATCGTTATTCATTGTCTATTTATTCCTTGATTTATTATTTTCCTATATACTTTGCTTTGTTGGGAAGGGCCCATAAGTAAGCATTTCACTGTTAATCAAGACTTGTTGTTTACGGAGCATGTGGCAAATACAATTGTATTTTATTTGACGAACGGATTGATTCAATAGCACAACGTAGATGTTAATTAGCGTATATTCCACGTTAAATGTAATTTCATTCAACCAGTGTGTGGCCTCGGACTGAAGAGGTGTGTAAAAAAAAGAGATATAGAGAGGCTATAATGAACCTAGAGAGACATGAGAGGTTAGACCCCCCCACACACACACACACACACACACACACACACACACACACACACACACACACACCTGGAGCTAAGACAAATGATTCCTTTTCATCCCTTAGGGTCTCCCTTGGGACCATTTAAATAACGTATTTCATATGAGAGGTTGATGTACCATGCATGTTTTCAAATGAAATAAAAAGTTATGCCAAGGTAAAAATCATTTTTGCACATAGGCATATACTTTCATTTAATTTATTTATTCATTTGATGGCGTAGAATAAAATATCTTTCCCAATCAGAGGACAAACCGAGTCACACTCGAATAGGACTGGCTCAAGATGCGGCTGTTTGGGACTTCTGATGGAAAAATCATACAGATACGGATTATTCCATCAATTCCAATTTCTCAAAATAAGAAATCCAGAGAGGTTGATTCAAATTGATTGAATCAAATAAAAAGACTGAGCTACCTGTTTTGTTCTACCTTCCCTATTTTAAATGACTGTATATGTGTGAAAATAAACGTTTTCTATCAACATCCGAGTTTCGCTCTATTTTTGTATTTTTTTTTACAAACACCCATTTATACCTAATCTTGGTTTACCCAGGGAGAGAAAGAAAGAAAGTACAAAAAAATGTCATAAAAAGTGGCAGCAACGACGCAGCTTTCTTTGAATACAACACCTGCCACTGTCAAATCAAGGTTGTTCAAGATTCTGTAGATAGAAAAATAAGTACACTAGCACACATTCAATAATTCTGCTTCAATAAAAGTAAGTAAAAGTAGATCCCTTGGTGTTACCACCTTCCGGAGACACCTGAAACCCCACCTCTTTAAGGAATACCTAGGATAGGATAAAGTAATCCTTCTCACCCCCCTTAAAAGATTTAGATGCACTATTGTAAAGTGGCTGTTCCACTGGATGTCATAAGGTGAATGCACCAATTTGTAAGTCGCTCTGGATAAGAGCGTCTGCTAAATGACTTAAATGTAATGTAAATGTTAATCATACACTACAACAACAATGTTGCTTGGAAAATCTATGAAATAGAACACAATAACTTCAGTTCAGTTGGACTGAACCTAAAGTTTCATTGGAGTTTTTCAATAATGATTCAGTGGGAGGCTTGTTTCTTTAAAGTCTCTGGGAAGAAGAGGCACGGTGATGAAGTAGGGAGCAGTGTCTCTGATACAAATACCCCTGCAGGGAAACTGAACGTCCAGCAAAGTTCAGCCACAGCAAATATGTGGCCCTGTTCGTTAGTTTTGGCAGATGTAATAGAAAGGCCAGGCATTTGTGCTCTTTTCTCAACAGGGGTAGAGTAATGGAGTCCTTTACTCATATTGTCTGTGTGTGTGTGTGCATGTGAATGTGTGAGATGATCATAAGCAAGTAAGCGCGTGAGTGTGTGTGTGCGCATACCTCTTTTGGCATGGCTCAATTTGACCCATGTGGCCAGGAACAGATCAGAGTGGCTGTGATGATCTCATCACACACACACACACCTGGAGCTATTTTTTTTATTCCTTTTCATCCCTTAGTGTCTGCCTTGGGACCGTTAAATAACATATTTCATATGAGAGGGTGATGTACCATGCATGTTTTCAAGTAATATAAGTTATGCCCAAGGTAAAATATTTCATATTGTTGACCGTTTTTGTTCTACCTTCCCTATTTTAAATTACTGTATATGTGTGAAAATAAATAATTTATCAACATCCGAGTTTCGCTCAATTTTTTTTATTTTTACAAACACCCATTTATACCTAGTCTTGGTTTACCCAGGGAGAGAAAAAAATGCTTTAAAAAGTGGCAGCAACGACGCAGCTTTCTTCGAATACAACACCTGCCACAGTCAAATCAAGGTTGTTCAAGATTCTGGAGATAGTCATTTACTCATATTGTCTGTGTGTGTGTGCATGTGCATGTGTGAGATGATCATAAGCAAGTAAGCGCATGAGTGTATGTGTGAGCATACCTCTATTGGCATGGCTCAATTTGACTCATGTGACCAGGAACCGATCAGATTGACTGTGGTGGTCTCATCACACACACATCATCTGGCTCCATCTCTGTCACCCTGCCCAGACAATACAGTAACTAGACAGAGTACAGCACTAACATTACCCAAGAGACTCGAGAGACAAGTCAGCAGCATACCATCCTGTATCCCGCTGCTGGCTTACTTCTGAAGCTAAGCAGAGTCGGTCCTGGTCGGTCCCTGGCTAGGAGACCAATCATTGCTTGAAGTGGTGTTGTAGGGCTTGGAGTGGGCATTCTTCCCTCTGTTCTAAGGAGATCCCAGGGCAGTCAACAGGGCGCATTGCCCTGTATTGCGTGTTGTCTTTCGGATGGGATGTTAAATGGGTGTCCCGACTCTCTGTGGTCATACAAAAATCCCATGGCACTTGTTGTAAGAGTAAGTGCCATCGTGACCACTTAATCATCCCCCTCATTCCTAATTGGCATATATCACTCTCCACCTGATGTGCGGTGAATGTTCTGGCACAAAAATGGTTGCCGTGCATCACCCAGGTGGGTGCTACACATTGGTGGTAAATGAGGTTAGTTTCCCCCTACTATGTAAAGTGCAACTGAGTACCTCAGTTGGTAGAAAGGTGCTGTCAGAGTATAGGCAATGTTATTGTTAGTACAACAACTGGTTAATTATGGCTACGAAGTCTTTCCAAAACTATAGTATTTGAATATAATGACAGAAATCAATTCATACCAAGATTAAGCCTAATCCTGCACTAAAAAAGCATTTTCTCCCCTAAAGGCCCCTAAACACAAGCAAAAAGGAACCATTTATTTGCACTGTCCTGCACTGCTCCATATCAAACTCAAACAAACATACTAGATAATTGCGATGGATTAAGGAAGCTAATAGGAACTCTAAAAACTTTAATGTCTGCATAGCATTTTCTCTCCTACTGTGGAAGGAAGGCTATCACCACACTGACATGATGTTCAGAGAACATTATTAACACCTTCTATAGTACAAACCAAAGAGCTAATAAAAAAGATGGGAGACACATCTTTGTAATCTTCTCTATGTTCCAGTTTTTAGTTAGTTAGTTAGACCCATCTTTTCATTCTCTCTCCTTCCACTCCTCCACCTCCTCCTCACCTCATCTCTTCATCCTCCCTCTCTCCCTCCACTCCTCCACCACCACCTCCCCTCATCTCTTCATCCTCCCTCTCTCCCTCCACTCCTCCACCTCCTCCATTCATCCTCCCTCTCTCCCTCCACTCCTCCTCCTCCCCTCATCTCTTCATCCTCCCTTTCTCCTGCCACTCCTCTCTCTCTCTTCACTTCCTCCTCAGTCTGTGCTCGCTCGCTCTATCTTTCCACTCCTCTACCTCCTCACCTCATCTCTCTCCCTCAACTCTTACACTCCTCCTCCTCTGTCTGTGCTCCCTCTCTCCCCACCCTGCCCTGCCCTCCCCCTGCTCCTCTTGCTCCTCTGGACACAGACCTCCCTGCTGGGGATAAGGTGGAAGAAGTGAAGAGGAGGTGGTGGAGGGAAGGAGGAGATGGTGGAGGGGAGCAGTGGAGGAGGAAGAAAAGAACCGTGCCCTATTCATTCTTGCTCAGGCAACCATCCTAATAAACCAACGAGACTGTCATTGACACCGACATGGTGGTGTAGCAACAAGGTCGGAATGCTATGAATCAAGAGGTTGTGAGTTCAGATCTCGGGTGAGGTCATGTTGAATAATAGTTATTGTATAAATAACACAATGAATGTCAAAGTGTGTGGAACACTGACTATTTTGTGACATTCTAAATACGTTTTGTTTGCAGGGAATCACCTGTGAAATCTCATGTAAAAAATATTCATTTTAAATCCAAAACCACATGATTTCACATGTGAAATCTCACGTAAAATAAAATTGTACAAAATTGTACGTGGAAATTGTACAATTGGGTTTTATCTGTAAGGGAAACGACTTGTATAGTACTTGCACAGGAAATCTGTTTAGTGAAAATGCGTTACAAATGGCACTCTAGTGTTCCCTTTGTAGTGCTCTACTTTTGACCAAGGTTTTGGTCAAAAGTAATGCACTATATAAAGAATAGGGTACTATTTGGGACACAGTCAGAGTTACGACCTGTCTCCTGCTGCACAGACAGACGCAAAGAACTGTTCCCAGCAAACTATTACATGACTGATTGAATGAACCCGGAGACTGTCTATATGGAGGACCTTATTACCAACCAATTGTCAGGGTTACACCAATGAGGGCAAGAAAAATAGGTTTTGATGCCCACAATAAGTAGTCATTCATATGGCACTGCCTTTCCGTAGTGCCTACCTCTCTCACTGTGCAATCACAGAGGATGTGTCCCAAATGGCACCGTATTCCCTATGTAATGCACTACTTCTGACCAGAGCCCTATGGGCCAAATAGGATGCCATTTGGGACATGGCCAAAGTAATATTACCAGGTAGTGGAAACAGAGACCACTGACTCTGACCAGACCCTACAACAAAGGAGATATGGAAGAGTACTCTCCAAATGCTACTCTCCATCTTACCTCTTACCTTTAACTCACTCACTCCACCTCTTTCTGCTCTTTCCCCTCTCTTCTTTCAATTGCAATCCTCCGGCCTCCAGTCTAGATGATTACAGTGCTGAACTAGGCTCTCTGGTCTGTGAGTGCTGACCGAGCCCCAACATCCCACCACCCCACCACCCATCCACTGGCTCCAGGAGAAGGCATATGATCCATTAGCTCAGCCCAGGGCTCGACTGACCATTCTTCATCCCCATTTGTCTTTTCCCTTCCTTCCTCATCTCCCTCTCTCCTCTCTATGTGAATTACTGAAAAGACCACATACTGAAATATTTCTATTTATAAATGGCTTTTAAATTTGCTTTGAATAGGGGCTTTTCGGGTTCCTCTACATACCTGTGTTAAAAATTCACTCCATGCAACACTCCATACTGTATATGACAGTGACTCTGCGAGAACAGCTCAAAATTATTTATGAATTGATTTTGAGCTTCGTAGCTGTGAGAAGTAAACTATAAAGACACACTAGTCGATAAGTACACTATAAGACAAGACACTAAAAATGCTTAGAGAGAGACAAGGAAAAGGAGGAAAACAGAGAAAAATTGTTTCCTTTAATGATTTAAAGGGAGAGAGGGGGGAAATAGAGCCAACAGTAGTACAATGGCTTCCCGTCACGTCCCAGAGTTACTCCTCTTGTCTTGTTTAATCAGGTGTAAGGCTGTGTGGGTCAATATTAACCCCCTGGATCATGTGCTGTGAGTCACATGGTCCATGCCACTCTCAAATGGCTGGCTCTGATAACCTGGCCTGCCATCAGACTGCAAGCTTGTTGGTTCCCCAGGAATTTGTGATGTAATTTGGAAATTGGCTCCATGGACTCCTTCCATGGTACGTTCCCTATTCCCTATACATATCCCTCTATATAGGGACCTACAGTTGAAGTCGGAAGTTTACATACACCGTAGCCAAATACATTTACTCAGTTTTTCACATTTCCTGACATTTAATAGTAGTAAAAATTCCCTGTCTTAGGTCAGTTAGGATCACCACTTTATTTTAACAATGTGAAATGTCAGAATAATAGCAGAGAGAGTGATTTATTTCAGCTTTTATTTATTTAATCGCATTCCCAGTGGGTCAGAAGTTTACATACACTCAATTAGCATTTGGCAGCATTGCCTTTAAATGGTTTAACACTTCCTCCGAAGGTGGCTCCTCTCCCTGTTCGGGCGGCGCTCGGCGGTCGCCGTCGCTGGTCTACTAGCTGCCACCGATCCCTTTTTATTCCGTTTGGTTTTGTCTGTCTTGTGTTCACCTGTGTCTAGTTTAGGCTAATCAGTGGGGTATTTAATTTTGCCCTAGAATAAGAGTGAAGTCATCAAAACTATGAAATAACACACACGGAATCATGTAGTAAGCAAAAAAGTTTTAAACAAATCAAAATATATTTGATCTTCTTCAAATTGCCACCCTTTGCCTTGATGACAGCTTTGCACACTCTTGGCATTCTCTCAACCAGCTTCATGAGGTTATCACCTGGAATGCATTTCAATTAACAGGTGTGCCTTGTTAACAGTCCATTTGTGGAATTTCATTCCCTCTTTAATGCGTTTTAGCCTATCAGTTGTGTTGTGACAATGTAGGGGTGGTATACAGAAGATATAGCTATTTGGTAAAAGACCAATATGCATTATGACAATAACAGCTTAAATAAGCAAAGAGAAACAACAGTCTATCATTACTTAAAGACATGAAGGTCATTCAATATGGAACATTTCAAGAACTTTGAAAGTTTCTTCAAGTGCAGTCGCAAAAACCATCAAGTGCTATGAAGAAACTGGCTCTCATGAGGACCGCCACAGGAATGGAAGACCCAGAGTTACCTCTACTGCAGAGGATAAGTTCATTAGTGTTACCAGCCTCAGAAATTGCAGCCCAAATAAATGCTTCATAGAGTTCAAGTAACAGACAGACTGTTCAGAGGAGACTGTGTGAATCAGGCCTTCATGGTCGAATTGCTGCAAAGAAACCACTACTAAAGGACAGCAATAATAAAAAGAGACTTTCTTGGGCCAAGAATCACGAGCAATGGACATTAGACCGGTGGAAATGTGTCCTTTGGTCTGTTGAGTCCAAATTGGTTCCAACCGCCATGTCTTTGTGAGACGCGATGTGGGTGCACGGATCATTTCTGCATGTGTATTTCCCACTGTAAAGCATGGAAGTGGAGGTGTGATGGTGTGGGGGTGCTTTGCTGGTGACAATGTCTGTGATTGATTTAGAATTCAAGGCACACTTGACCAGCATGGCTACCACAGCATTCTGCAGCGATACACCATCCCATATGGTTTGGACTTAGTGGGACTATCATTTGTTTTTCAACAGGACAATGACAAAACACACTTCCACGCTGTGTAAAGGCTTACTTTACCAAGAAGTGATAGAGTGCTGTGTCTGTGACTATCATTAAATGTTAAGACTTATTCTATCAAATCAATTCTCCATGTGTAATTATTATTACGTGATTAAACTAATCATGTAAAAGTCGGTGCACCATGGGAAAATGTTTATAGAGTCTCTATTTCAGATATTTTCATATCTTATCGATTAGTCTTCTATTAATGTATCATTATTACCTCATCAGTTCTCATTACTGAACGTTGCAAACCCTTGGATATCTGCACAAACCCTGTTCCCATAATGAATCAGCATGTCACGCCCTGACCTTAGAGATCCTTTTTATGTCTCTATTTTGGTTTAGTCAGGGCGTGAGTTGGGGTGGGCATTCTTTGTTTTGTGTTCTATGTTTTCTATTTCTGTGTGTTTGGCCGGGTGTGGTTCTCAATCAGAGGCAGCTGTCTATCGTTGTCTCTGATTGAGAACCATATTTAGGTAGCCTTATCCCACCTGTGTTTTGTGGGCAGTTATTTTCTGTTTTGTGTGTCTGCACCAGACAGAAATGTTTCGTTTGTGCTGTTTTGTTATATTTAGTTCTAGTGTTCAGTTTGATTAAAAATCATGAACATGTACCACGCTGCACCTTGGTCCTCTTCTTCAAACAGCCGTTACACAGCAAAATACAATTTGGCTTAATTATATTTACTAACTACCTAAACAAATCACAGAAATACATAAACCAACAATATTGTTAGTAACCAATATTGGTTACTAACACAATCTATTGATAAGTCCCTGTCACGCCTTGGTCATTGTATTTTGTATTTTCGTTATATATTTGATCAGGCCAGGGTGTGACATGGGTTTATGTTATATTGTATGTTCGTATTGGGGTTTGTAGTATTTGGGATCGTGGCTGATTAGGGGTGTTGTATAGGCTTGGCTGCCTGAGGCGGTTCTCAATCAGAGTCAGGTGATTCTCGTTGTCTCTGATTGGGAACCGTATTTAGGTAGCCTGGGTTTCGCTGTGTATTTCGTGGGTGATTGTTCCTGTCTCAGTGTAGTTTCACCAGATAGGCTGTAATATAGGTTTCACGTTCCGTTTGTTGTTTTCGTATTTGTATAGTTATTTCATGTATCACTTTTTTCCTTCATTAAAGACATGAGTAACCACTACGCTGCATTTCGGTCCGACTCTCTTTCCTCAAACGAAGAACGCCGTTACAGAATCACCCACCACACACGGACCGAGTGGCGTGGTTACAGGCAGCGACAGCAGGAGCAGAAAAAGGAGGACGTTATGGACAGCAATGGCATGGAGTATACGACGTGGGAAGAAATAGACAGGTGGGCGGCCGACCCAGAGAGTGTGCAGGAGCCCGCCTGGGATTCGCTAGAGCAAGGCGAAGAGGGCTATAGGCGAATGGAGTCGAAAAAAAAGAGAAGGCGGCGCAGAGCGAAAACCGAAAGTAACCCCCAAATATATATTGGGGGAGGGCGCAGAGAGAGAGTGGCTGAGTCAGGAGTCAGACCTGAGCCTACTCTCCCTGTTAATTGTGAGGAGCAGCAATATAAGGACTTCTGGTCTTGGGAGATGATATTAGACGGAAAAGGACCCTGGGCTCAGCCTGGAGAATATCGCCGTCCCAAGGAAGAAATAGAGGCGGATAAAGCGGAGAGGCGCTGGTATGAGGAGGCAGCACGGCGACGCGGTTGGAAGACTGAAAAGCAGCCCAAAAAAATTATTGGGGGGCTAAAAGGGAGTATGGCTATGCCAGGTAGGAGACCTGCGCAAACTCCCTGTGCTCACCGTTGGGCTAGAAAGACCGGGCAGACACCGTGTTATGCTATGGAGCGCACGGTGTTTCCAGTGCGGGTGCATAGCCCGTTGCGGCACATACCAGCCCTTCGTATTGGCCGGGCTAGAGTGGGCATCGAGCCAGGTAAGCTTGGGCAGGTTCAGTGCTCAAGAGCTCCAGTGTGCCTGCACGGTCCGGTACGGTCCGGTCTATCCAGAGCCACCTCCACACACCAGTCCTCCGGTAGCAGCTCCCCGCACCAGGCTTCCTGTGCGTGTCCTCGATCCTGTAGCACCAGTTCCAGCACCACGCACCAGGCCTTCTGTGCACCTCGCCTGTTCAGCACAGCCAGAGCCTTCCTTCCATCCTGCGCTGTCGGAGTCTCTCGCCTGTTCAGCACAGCCAGAGCCTTCCTTCCCTCCTGCGCTACTGGAGTCTCCTGTCTGTTCAGCGCTATCAGAGCCTTCCTTCCCTCCTGCGCTGTCGGAGTCTCCCGCCTGTTCAGCGCTATCAGAGCCTTCCTTCTCTACAGCGCTGCCGGAGCCTCCTGCCTGTTCGGAGCAGCCTGAGCTGTCAGTCTGCATGAAGCAGCCAGAGCTGCCAGTCTGCAAGGAGCTGCTAGTCTGCAAGGTGCTGCCAGCCTGCATGGAGCAGTCAGAGCTGTCAGCCTGCATGGAGCAGTCAGAGCTGTCAGCCTGCATGGAGCAGTCAGAGCTGTCAGCCTGCATGGAGCAGTCAGAGCTGTCAGTCTGTATGAAGCAGCCAGAGCTGTCAGTCTGCATGAAGCAGCCAGAGCTGTCAGTCTGCAGGGAGCTGTCACCCTGCAAGGTGCTGTCAGTCTGCATGAAGCAGCCAGAGCTGTCAGTCTGTATGAAGCAGCCAGAGCTGTCAGTCTGCATAAAGCAGCCAGAGCTGCCAGTCAGCCATGATCTTCTAGATCTGCCAGACAACCAGTCTCTTCCAGATCTGCCAGTCAACCAGTCTCTTCCAGATCTGCCAGTCAACCAGTCTCTTCCAGATCTGCTAGTCAACCAGAATCTTCCAGATCCGCCAGCCAGCCAGGATCTACCGGAGCCTACTACCTGCCTGAGCTTCATCTCAGTACTGGGCTTCCTCTCAGTACTGGGCTTTCTCTCAGTACTGGGCTTTCCTCAAACGAAGAACGCCGTTACAGTCCCTAGTGGGCTTAACCGGTGTGACAGCTTGGTAGACAATGGAATGGGGTGGGGACAGAAATAGCGGAAAGACAAAATGGTTTCACTACACACATTTGATAATTATATCCATTGACATGCTAATCCTTTGCACATGAACGGCCGCTCATTTGAAAATAATTGCAATATACATATTTATGTCGTTGTCTTCTCTGTTGGAATCGCCGGTCCATCTGCTGGAGAGTCAGTTCATCAGAGAGTCTGGTTAACTTCCCCAGAAGTCACAATGTCTTTCATGGTTGTAGCTTTCTCAGCGGCTCTGGATAGTGTCTGTTGTAATGGATACGTCAGGCGTACACATGGTCGTTGCATAGAATAGATGCTTCAGCGGTTGTCAGTATTGTCAGTATCTCGTACTAGACTTACGGAATTTCCAGCTGCAGACTAGTAATTCTACATCTAGGATTTTATTTTATTCTGTAGTGATCGATAGTCTCAGAGTTTAACCATTTCCAGCCGTGTAGCTAACACTACACGCTGTCTGGTCTCCTGGGCCTATAGAGTTGTTGTTCTCAACCATTTCAACATGTAGAGTCAGCTCCATATTTTCTGGTCTAATGTAAATTTAGTCAGGAGTGGGTCTTATACAATTCTGAGAAAAGGGCGGTCCATGATGACGATGTGACATCTATGCTCACATGGCCACTGATTTGGTTGACTTTATATGAAAACCCATGTTTTCTCATTTAGAAGGTTAACATCACATTACGTCTTTTCACAAATAGCGTCATGTTAAATCACATAGGTTTCACAATATTTAGATGTAAACCCCATAATTAAGAAGTGTACACACCCAGAGATAAAGTCATGAGTGTTTCCTGTCCCTCATGAGATCACCAAATGAAACACACTCGTCATGACTGTTCATTAAGTGTCCACGGACCACTCCCACATTCTCAAAAATATAAATAGTGTTTAATTATTCAAACTTTTGATGTCCAAGGGTCTCTCTGTGTTGCACAGTTTCCATTCCAATATTGAACACGTCAGAGCATAGAGTTAGCATATTTTAAGACCGCAATAAAACAGCTGACTTCCCGCTCTCCCCCTCTAAGAGAGAGAGCACTCTTTAGAGCAAACCAACTGTAACCTGATCCTTCAGATCATCACAGGAGAGTTATGACAGCAGCATCAGATGACCTGGCTTCCACAATCCCCCGACCTCAACCAAATTGAGACGGTTTGGCATGAGTCGGACCGCAGAGTGAAGGAAAAGCAGCCAACAAGCGCTCAGCATATGTGGGAACTCCTTCAAGATTGTTCCAGGTGAAGCTGGTTGAGAGAATGCCAAGAGTGTGCAAAGCAATTTGAAGAATCTCAAATCTAAAATATATTTTGATATGTACTTTTTTGGTTACAACATGATTCCGTGTTATTTCATAGTTTTGACGTTTTCACTATTATTCTACAATGTAGAAAATGGTAAGAATAAAGAAAAACCCTTGAAAGAGTACGTGCGCTAAAACTTTTGACTGGTAGTGTATATATTTCCTGAGCCTTCTTATATCTCATAGATATAGCACAAACACTTCAAAACCTTGTTTCTTATTATTTATTTTTATGACTGGCTTTTTTGCCATTTATGAATGTGCTATTCAATACGTTTCTTTGGGCTATATTAGTAAAGGCCAAATTCAATATTTTATCAAATCTTTTTTGTATATACCTTTTTTATACCTAAAGGGGGTCCTACAATTTTATTTTATGGTTTTCCCCCATATCCGCTCCTTCTTCCATCAGTTAAAAGTGCAGTGCCCAGCTGATAATCCCCCGACAATTGCCTTGAAACTGAACCTAAGGCAAAACTATACAGAACAAAAATATAAATGCAACATGCAACAATTTTAACAATTTTACTGAGTTACACTTTGTTTAAGGACATCAGTCAATTGGAAAAAAATCATTAGGCCATAATCTATGGATTTTTGTCATGACTGGGCAGGGACACAGCCATGGGTGGGCCTGGCAAGGCATAGGACCACCCACTGGGGAGCCAAGCCCAGACAATCATAATTAGTTTTCCCCCATAAAAGGGTTTTATTACAGACAGAAATACTAGTTTAATCAGTTGTCTGGTGGCTGGTCTCAGACTATCCCTCAGGTGAAGAAGCTGGGCTGTCGTTGTTCCACATGGTCTTGTGAGGCCGGTTGGAAGTACCGCCAAATTCTATAACACGGCGTTGGAGTTGGCTTCTTGTCGAGAAATGAAACTTCAATTCTCTGCCACCAGTTATGGTAGACATTTATGCAGTCAGCATGCCATTTGCATGCTCCCTCAAAACATGAGACATCTGTGGCATTGTGTTGTGTGACAAAATTGCACATTTTAGGGTGGCCTTTTGCTGTCCCCAGCACAAGGCGCACCTATGTAAAGATCATGTTGTTTAATCAGCTTCTTGATATGCCAAACCTGTCAGGGGGATTGATTATCTTGGCAAAGGAGAAATGCTCACTAACAGGGCTGTAAACAAATTGTGCACAACATTTAAGAGAAATGAGCTTTTTGTGCTTATGGAACATTTCATGGATCTTTTATTTCAGCTCATAAAACATGGGACCAACACTTTACATGTTGCATTTATATTTTTGTTCAGTATAAGAGCATGGCGCTTGTAACGCCAGGGTAGTGGGTTCGATTCCCGGGACCACCCATACGTAGAATGTATGCACACATGACTGTAAGTCGCTTTGGATAAAAGCGTCTGCTAAATGGCATATATTATTATTATTATTATTATATTATTATAATTTCACACATGATGAACAGATGAACCTTGCCTAAATTATTAAAGTATGATGGGGAGAATGGGTGAGTTGATGAGCAAAGGGAAGCAAAAGAAGCATAATTATTTAATCACAAATTGGGAATGAAGGCCATTCCATTGTGTTTATTGATTCTAATTATATGCCTAATCTTAAAACGGTATGTACCCTATATCAGTTCAACGAATCAAAGCAGTCTTATCAGTCTACTCTGGTCTACTTGGAACAGTATACACAGCGAGAGTGTGTGTAATTGTACATGCTTTCAATCTCTGGGAAGATATCCACATCCAGCAGCAGGCGCGAGTGGTGGGGGATGTGGTGATGAGTCAATGGGAGCAATGTCACCATGGACAATTTCTTCACTTTGCTATCATTGGCAAACAAGTTGCTTGCAACGAAAACAAGTCTGGCCTCACCATGAACAGGAGCTCCCTCCCTCTGCGCAAAGTAAGGCACCTTCACAACCACTGTACTCCACAACGGTGCTGAAGAATGACAAGACAAAGGGACACAATCAAGAGAAAACCGGATACTATTACACAGTACAACAAAAAAAGGTATGTCAAAGTGTGTCAAGCAAGTGAAAGTTACGAAAATGGTGTCAAATGTTAGGAAAAGGGATAACCGTTATAGGAAATCAAACTGAAGCCATCGCGTGAAGATGCACACAAGTATGAGCTGACAATAATTGGCTATTTTTGACTGCTGTCATATCGACACAAATTCATTATAATGACATTATTGACTTTGTGCCTAGTTTCACTATTAATCAAGGCAACTTGGGCTTATAATTTTGTTTAGGCTGCTGATGTTTTCATAATTTTGGACCTGCTTCTCGGTGGTTGGGGTATTTATAAAAATCAAATGTTGCTCGTTTCCAACTCATATGCTTTCTGTTTCATAGTTGTAACAAAGAAACTTCACAAATAAAATTGATTGAAAACTTGAATGTTGGTGTTTTTTGTAGTTTTTCGTTTTTACATGTAGCCTACGAATCAAATCAAATCAAATGTTATTTGTCACAGTCATAAAACAGGTGTAGACCTCAACTTGAAATGCTTACTTAAAAGCCATTAACCAACAATACAGTTAAAAAAACACAAGAAAATGACATAACAAAAAGTAACACAAAAAATGACATAACAATATCAAGGCTATATACAGGGGGCACCAGCACCGAGTCAATGTGTGGGGTACAGGTTAGTCGATGTAACTTATAAAGTGTCCATGCATAGATAATAAACAGCAAGTAGCAGCAGTGGGGGGGGAGTCAATTTAAATTGTCCCGGTGGCCATATGATTAATTGTTCAGCAGCTTTATGCCTTGGACTTGGCGCTCCGGTACTGCTTGCAGTGCGGTAGCAGAGAGAACTGACACTAATATAATATAATATATAGGTCCTGGATGTCAGGAAGCTTGGCCCTAGTGATGTACTGGGCCGTACGCACTACCCTCTGTAGCGCCTTATGGTCAGATGCCGAGCAGTTGCCATACCAGGTGGCGATGCAACCAGTGCTCTCGATGGTGCAGCTGTTGAACGTTTTGTGGATCTGGGGATCCATGCCAAATCTTTTCAGTCTCCTGAGGGGGAAAAGGTGTGCCCTCTTAACAACTGTCTTGGTGTGTTTGGACCATGATAGTTCGTTGGTGATGTGTACGCAAAAGAACTTGAAACTCCCGACCCGCTCCACTTCAGCCCCGTCCATGTTAATGGGGGCCTGTTCGACCCTCCTTTTCCCATAGTCCACTATCAGCTCCTTTGTCTTGCGCACATTGAGGAAGAGGTTGTTGTCATGGCACCATACTGCCAGGTCTCTGACCTCCTCCCTATAGGCTGTCTCATCGTTGTCGGTGATCAGGCCTACCACTGTTCTGTCGTCAGCAAACTTAATGATGATGTTGAAGTCGTGCTTGGCCACACAGTTGTGGGTGAACAGGGAGTACAGGAGGGGACTAAGCACACACCCCTGAGGGGCCCCAGTGTTGAGGATCAGCATGGCAAATGTGTTGTTGCCTACCCTTACCACCTGGGGGCGGCCCGTAAGAAAGTCCAGGATACAGTTGCAGAGGGAGGTGTTTAGTCCCAAGGTCCTTAGCTTAGTGATGAGCTTTGTGGGCACTTTGATGATGAACGCTAAGATGTAGTCAATCAACAGTATAGTCACACCATTCTCATTCTTGTCCAGGTTGGAAAGGGCAGTGTGGAGTGCGATTGAGATTGCATCATCTGTGGATCTGTTGGGGCAGTATGCAAATTGGAGTGGGTCTAGGGTTTCTGGAATGATGGTGTTGATGTGAGCTATGACCAGCCTTTCAAAGAACTTCATGGCTGCCGAAGTGAGTGCTATAGGGCAGGAATAATTTAGGCAAGTTAACTTTCCTTTCTTGGGCACAAGGACTATGGTGGTCTGTTTGAAACATGAAGGTATTACAGACTCATTCACGGAGAGGTTGGAAATGTCAGTGAAACCCCACGGCTTTGTGAATGTTGACCTGTTTAAAGGTCTTACTCACATTGGCTACGGAGAGCGTGATTACGTAGTTGTCCGGAAACAGCTGGTGCTCTCATGCATGCTTCAGTGTTGGTTGCCTTGACGCGAGCATAAAATACATTTAGCTCGTCTGATAGGCTCGTGTCACTGGGCAGCTCACGGCTGGGTTTCCATTTGTAGTCTGTAATATTTTTCAAGCCCTGTTACATCCGAGGTGCATCAGAGTCTGTGTAGTAGGATTCAATCTTAGTCCTGTATTGACGCTTTGCCTGTTTAATGGTTCGCCTGAAGTCATAGTGGGATTTCTTATAAGCATCTGGATTAGTGTCCCACTCCTTGAAAGCGGCAGCTCTAGCCGTTGGCTTGGTGCGGGTGGTGCCTGTAATCCATGGCTTCTGGTTGGGAAATGTACGTACGGTCACTGTGGGGACGACATCGTCAACGCACTTATTGATGAAGCAGGTGACTGATGTGGTGTGCTCCTCAATCCCATTGGATGAATCCTGGAACATATTCCAGTCTGTGCTAGCAAAATAGTTCTGTAGTGTAGCATTCACGTCATCTGATCACTTCCGTATTGAGTGAGTCACCTGCCTTAGTTTTCGCTTGTAAGCTGGAATCAGGAGGTTAGAATTATGGTCATATTTGCTAAATGGAGGGTGTGGGAGAGCTTTGTATGAGTCTCTGTGTGTGGAGTAACGGTGGTCTAGAGTTTTTTTTCCCTCTGGTTGCACATGTGACATGCTGGTAGAAATAATGTAAAACAGATTTAAGTGTGCCTGCATTAACTTCCCTGGCCACTAGGAGCACCACTTCTGGATGAGCATTTTCTTGTTTGCTTATGGCCTTATACAAATTGTCGAGTGCGGTATTAGTGTCAGCACGGTTTGTGGTGGTAAATAGATGGCTATGAATAACAGAGATTAGAACTCTCTTGGTAGATAGTGTGGTCTACAGTTTATCATGAGGTATTCTACCTCAGGTGAGCAATACCTCGAGACTTCTTTAATATTAGACATTGCGCACCAGCTGTTATTGATAAATAGACACACACCCCCAACACTCATATTACCAGATGTAGCTGCTCTGTCCTGCCGATGCACATAGAAGTCAGCCAGCTCTATATTATCTGTGTCATGGTTCAGCCACGTCTCGGTGAAACATAAGATATTATAGTTTTTAATGTACCGTTTGGTAGGATAGTCTTAGTTGTAGGTCGTCAAGTTTGTCTTCCGATGATTGTACATTGGCCAATAATACGGAGGCAATTGATGGTGTACCTACTCATCGGCAAATTCTTACAAGGCACCCCGACCACCTCCCCCTTTTCCTCTGTCTTTTCTTCGCGCTGATGACGGGATTTTGGCCTTGTGTTGTCAAAGCAGTATATCCTTTGCATCTAAAAATGTTTAGTCCAGTTCGAGGTGAGTAATCGCTGTTCTGATGTCCAGAAGCTCTTTTCGGTAGGAACAACATTATATACAAAATGAGTAACAAACAATGCCAAAAAATGAACAAAATAGCACAGTTGGTTTGGAGCCCGTAAAACATTAGCCCCCCTCCCCCGGCCCCAAAATCTCCAGTAACACAAACTAATGAAAATGCTATTGTGTTATTTAAAATAAAATACATATCATATTCCAATGTTACCCAGGGCCTTCATAAACACAACCAATATTTTTGTTTTGCTAAATAATATATGAAATATATTAATTACACTTAAAAGGTGATTATGGCTTCACAGGAGAATGTCAAGGATACAGAAGAATACAGGTTTATGGTGGTTTGAAAGCCACAATGCAACTTGGAAATTCACTTAAAAGTACCTAGACCAGAGTGCAAGATGGAATGAGGTGTGTTAACAAACTTCGGACCTCAAGGACTAACTCTGTTTGAGAAATGAAGTGCTTCTCTGATTCCACAATACATTACAGGTACTGTAGGAGGTCACTAAACATATTCATCCCATTAATCAGACACAAAGCACTTAGATTGGGAATTATTTTCATGGTATGCAAGGTCTAATTTATGAATGATGTTTGAAGTCCTTAAGTCCTTCAAGATACTTTGAGTAAAAATGTTTTGAGCCAAAAAAACCTCCAAGGAACGTAACATCTTAACTTCACAAAGCAACAGTAAAAAGGTAAAGGTAGGCCATAGCAAGTACCCTTGCTGTACAAACAGTACAGCAATGTAATCATAATCAGTATATGCATAATGAAGATGCATGTGGAACCAATATAGTAGGTGCACGTTCAGAGATTATATGGTATATTATTATATTATACTACAGAGAGGGAGAGTTTGTTTTTATTGGATCAAAACTTTTTTTCCCGAAAGTATCTTGAAGGACTGAAGAACTTGAAACATCATTCATAAATTAGACCTTGCATACCATGAAAATAATTCCCAATCTAACTAAGTACATTGTGTCTGATTAATGGGACGAACATGTTTAGTGACCTCCTATAGTACCTGTAATGTATTCCGGAATCAGAGAAGCACTTCATTTCTCAAACAGAGTTAGTCCTTGAGGTCCGAAGTTTGTTAACACACCTCATTCCATCTTACACTCTGGTCTAGGTACTTTTAAGTGAATTTCTAAGTTGCATTGTGGCTTTCAAACAACAATAAACCTGTATTCTTCTGTATCCTTGACATTCTCTTGTGTAGCCATAATCACTTTTTAAAAGCACAGTCTCTAACCTGTTTGGCTGACTAGAGCCCTGAACAATGACCCTATTAGCTTTAGAGTGCACAACTTTTGAGTGTGTCTGTGTGAATCCTCATAGAAAAAGGTATAATTTTATATTCTGGAAGGGTGGTCACATTTGTATAGAGTGCAAAGCAAGTGGGCTGACATTCTCATTTGATAGTGTGCAGCTCCATGTGCCATTGTAAAATGTTCATTCTGGAAGGTTAGGGCTTTTCTATAAAACACATTGTATTCTGGAGAATTTAAAGGACACAAAATAATACAGGTTTATGTTGGTTTGAAAAGCCATAGCAAGTAACCTTGCCGCGCAAACAAACGCAGTATAAGAAATGCAATCATATGAGCATATGCATAATGAAGATGCATGGTGATGATGTATCAACCGTGGAACCGAAAACAGTAGACCTATTTTCAAATATGACATGGTATATTATTATCTTATAATAGATATGCTTGTTGCTAGCACAGCTCCTTATTAGAATTTCCTCACAGAATAAAACAAATTATATTCTTAAAGGGGGATCCCATTTGCACACCAAGTATGTTGACAACTCGGACAAAACAGAGATGCTTCTGCTCGGTCCCAAGAAACAAAGAGATATTCTGTTGAATCTGACAATGAATCTGGATGGTTGTACAGTCGTCTCAAATAAAACTGTGAAGGACCTCAGCGTTACTCTGGACCCTGATCTCTCTTTTGACGAACATATTAAGACTGTTTCAAGGACAGATTTTTTCCATCTACGTAACAATGCAAAAATCAGAAACTTTCTGTCCAAAAAGGATGCAGAAAAATGTATCCATGCTTTTGTTACTTCTAGGTTAGACTACTGCAATGATCTACTTTCTGGCTACACGGATAAAGCACTAAACAAACTTCAGTTAGTGCTAATTTCCTGTGCTAGCCTCCCTACACTGGCTTCCTGTTAAGGCAAGGGCTGATTTCAAGGTTTTGCTGCTAACCTACAAAGCATTACATGGGCTTGGACCTACCTATCTTTCTGACTTGGTCCTGCCGTACATACGTCACAAGACGCAGGCCTCCTAATTGTCCCTAGAATTTCTAAGCAAACAGCTGGAGGCAGGGCTTTCACCTATAGAGCACCATTTTTGTGGAATGGTCTGCCTACCCATGTGAGAGACGCAGACTCGGTCTCAACCTTTAAGTCTTTACTGAAGACTCATCTCTTCAGTGGGTCATATGATTGAGTGTAGTCTGGCCCAAGAGTGTGAAGGTGAACGGAAAGGCTCTGGAGCAACGAACCGCCCTTGCTGTCTCTTCCTGGCCGGTTCCCCATTCTCCACTGGGATTCTCTGCCTCTAACCTTATTACAGGGGCTGAGGACCTGAGCCCTAGGACCATGCCTCAGGACTACCTGGCATGATGACTCCTTGCTGTCCCCAGTCCACCTGGCCGTGCTGCTGCTCCAGTTTCAACTGTTCTGCCTGCGGCTATGGAATCCTGACCTGTTCACCGGATGTGCTACCTGTCTCAGACTTGCTGTTTTCAACTCTCTAGAGACAGCAGGAGTGGTAGAGATACTCTTAATGATCGGCTATGAAAAGCCAACTGACATTTGCTGCACCCTTGACAGCTACTGTGATTATTATTATTTGACCATGCTGGTCATTTATGAACATTTGAACATCTTGGCCATGTTCTGTTATAATCTCCACCCGGCACAGCCAGAAGAGGACTGGCCACCCCTCATAGCCTGGTTCCTCTCTCGGTTTCTTCCTAGGTTTTGGCCTTTCTACTGAGTTTTTCCTAGCCACCGTGCTTCTACACCTGCATTGCTTGCTATTTGGGGTTTTAGGCTGGGTTTCTGTACAGCATTTTGAAATATCAGCTGATGTACGAAGGGCTATATAATTTGATTTGATTTGATTCACATTGGAAAGCTCCATATGCCATTGTAAAAGGTTTGTTTTGTAAGGTTAGGCCTACTCTATAAAAGGCGTTGTGTTCTGAATTAGGCACAAGTAAACATAATACAAGTAAAGAAGGGTAAGTGAACAACCTTGGAAATATTTTCCCTTCTGTCAACTTGAAAACCTTGGTTTGAACAACAATCATTCCAGACAGCCGCTCCAAGGTAAATAACATTGTGATTTAGAATGTCCCTGCTGACATTGTTTTCTTGTTTCACAATTGTTAATTTCTTATTATTCTACTTTTTGCAAAGACAAATTAGTCACCAGCATTTAATTGGAAATGGAGTGTGTTATATTTGACAATTAGTGCACACACACACACGCACGCACACACACACACACACACACACACACACACAGACACCAGTGCATCGTAGTGGGTGGGTGTTAGCCTACACTGAATGCCGAGTTCAGATTCAGTTCAGTTTGTGGCGTCTTACCTGAAACACAAACGGGTTGGAAACACAACCCACCTGAGGTTATACAGTTGAAGTTGGAAGTTTACATACACTGAGGTTGGTGTCATTAAAACTTGTTTTTCAACCATTCCACAAATTCCTTGTTAAGAAACTATAGTTTTGGCAAGTCGGTTAGGACATCTACTTTGTGCATGACACAAGTCATTTTTCCAACAATTGTTTACAGACAGATTATTTCACTTATAATTCACTGTATCACAATTCCAGTGGGTCAGTTGACTGTGCCTTTAAACAGCTTGGAAAATTCCAGAAGAAGATGTCATTGCTTTAGAAGCTTCTGATAGGCTAATTGACATAATTTGACTTCACAAAATTGATGGCGTCACGAGGGTGGAAAATAATGTGGATATATTGAAGCAACATCTCAAGACATCAGTAAGGAAGTTAAAGCTTGGTCGCAAATGGGTCTTCCAAATGGACAATGACCCCAAGCATACTTCCAAAGTTGTGGCAAAATGGCTTAAGGACAACAAAGTCAAGGTATTGGAGTGGCCATCACAAAGCCCTGACCTCAATCCTATAGAAAATGTGTGGGCAGAACTGGAAAAGCATGTGCGAGCAAGGAGGCATACAAACCTGACTCAGTTACACCAGCTCTGTCAGGAGGAATGGGCCAAAATTCACTCAACTTGTTGTGGGAAGCTTGTGGAAGGCTACCCAAAATGTTTGATCCAAGTTAAATCATTTAAAGGTAATGCTTCCAAATACTAATTGAGTGTATGTAAACTACTGACCCACTGGGAATGTGATGAAAGAAATAAAAGCTTAAATAAACCATTCTCTCTACTATTATTCTGACATTTCACGTTCTTAAAATAAAGTGGTGATCCTAACTGACCTAAGACAGGGAATTTTTACTCCGATTAAATATCAAGAATGGTGAAAAACAGAGTTCAAATGTAGTTGGCTAAGATGTATGTAAACGTCTGACTTCAACTGTATGTTATATATTTACTGCTTTTATTGATTTCATTAGATGAATTAGCCTGAACTACAGCTACAGTGTTAGCCTCATCTCATCCCACTGCTGATAATGATAATGTTCACCAAATACTGTATGTTCCCCCTCTCCACTATTCAAGTAAACGTCAGACAGTATTAACATGCTAATTTATACAAAACCTCAGCTGTCCCTGCTACACCCACCCCTTCTCTCCCCCAGTGCACCCATCCACCCCTCTCAAAGAGGGTTATCTCAACAATTATGAAAAATGACTCCAGAAAATATGATCTGACATATTATCTCAATATTAAAGAGAGTTTGAGAGAACAATACATTTGGGTTTTGAGGCTTATTAATCAAGTTATGAGAGGGTAAAGAGTTGCCAGTTAAATGTCACTGTCAATCTTACTGAAACTCACTTTTCCCTCTCACTGCCAAAGAGACGTCATCTCAACCCGATGGTGGTATTTATAGACGTACAGTGTTTTTGTCTTCTCCTCTTTGGACTGGTCACATTCTATGTTTTCGCCAAGGGAGGTCATTCTAGGCAACTCATAGGACTAAGTCCATTGGTAACTTACTGTAGAGAGAGTGATTGGAAGAGCAAAGCTTCAGAGCGGGCTTTTTGGAAATCTCATGAGAACACATAAAACATCATAGAACCTCAAAGGTGACTCCCAAACGACAGCCCTATGGGCCCTTGACAAAAGTATTGCACTATATAGCGAATAAGGTGCCATTTGAGATGCAATTCAAGACAGCCATAGCCAAGTCTGTCTGCATGAACTATGAACCATCAGACAAAACACGTCCTTCAACAGCACTATTCAACTTGTTTTTCATTTAACTTCATTCATAACATCTACAGGTACCTTAAGCCTAAGTGTTGGGGCTTGGTATACAGCATAATTAGGGAAATTGTTGTGATATAAGGGATGAGTTTCTAATGTTAAACAAATCTGACAAAGCCCTTTAAGTCTGAACAATGGGTTATGAAATCCATGAATAGCCATTGAAGTGAAATAAATCCAGCTGTGCCAATGTCTCATGTTACCGTGAATACAAGGACCATTAAGCACAAATGCCTGGTTCAGTTAGAAGGGCTCAACCTGACCAGCCAGTGGAAAAGATTCAGTACACTCAAAAAACTGCTGGGTTAAAAAAAACACCATTTGAGTAAATATTGGACAGATCACCAGTTAGGTTATTTTCACCCAGCCAGTTGGGCCACTCAGTTTGGTTGTTGGGTTATTGATGATGAGTTACTGAGATATTACCCACCAGGCATGTGTCTAGGTCTTTGTGGGCTCAACTGAGGGAAATATGTTCCACTATCTTCCACAGTCTATGGTAGAAAGAAATCCATTATTCTGAGTTATAACAGTGAAGAAGAAGGATTTTAATTTCTCACCCTCACTGTGTCATGAATAAATGATGAGGTGTGTTTGAATGAATCGCTCGATATCCTTTACTGTGTGCCCATTCTAAAGTTCTCTAAATGGCAGACAGGCCAGTACATTTCTTTTTACAAGCCAGGTGCTGTTAATCTGATCAAGGGAAGAAAGTTATCTCACATTAGCCAATGGCTGTGTCCTTCTGGCCAATGTCTGTGTCCTTCTGGCCAATGCCTGTGTCCTTCTGCAGAAATGTATCTCACATTAACCAATTCCATCCTGGGTCCTCTTACAGGAGAGACCTACTAGCCTGGCCCACTGAATTGCTGTGAGAGGTTTGGAGAAGGCTGAATCATGTTGTTCCATCATTAAAAGAATATAAAAAAATAAGAAGCTTTACACAATATCCTCATAATACAAAAAGTTAATAAAGTATGGATAAAGGACTCCTAGTCCATAGGTCATACAAACTGTTTGTTAATTCCATACAATCAAGCGATTTACATTAACAAATCAAAATATATTTTATATTTGAGATTCTTCAAAGTAGCCACCCTTTGCCTTGATGACAGCTTTGCTCACTCTTGGCATTCTCTCAACCAGCTTCATGAGGTTATCACCTGGAATGCATTTCAATTAACAGGCGTGCCTTGTTAAAAGTTAATTTGTGGAATTTCTTTCCTTCTTAATGCGTTTGAGTCAATCAGTTGTGTTGTGACAAGGTAAGGTGGGTATACAGAAGATAGCCCTATTTGGTAAAAGATCCAAGTCCGTATTATGGCAAGAACAGCTCAAATAAGCAAAGAGAAATGACAGTCCATCATTACTTTAAGACATGAAGGTCAGTCAATCTGGAAAATTTCAAGAACTTTTAAAGTTTGTTCAAGTGCAGTCACAAAAACTATCAAGCACTATGATGAAACTGGCTCTCATGAGGACCACCACAGGAAAGGAAGACCCAGAGTCAACACCTGTTAATTGAAATGCATTCCAGGTGATAACCTCATGAAGCTGGTTGAGAGAATGCCAAGAGTGAGCAAAGCTGTCATCAAGGCCTAGAATGCCAAGGGTGTTCAAAGCACTTGAACACTTGAACAAACTTTAAAAGTTCTTGAAATTTTCCAGATTGACTGACCTTCATGTCTTAAAGTAATGATGGACTGTCATTTCTCTTTGCTTATTTGAGCTGTTCTTGCCATAATACGGACTTGGATCTCAAGGACTTGGACCCTCAATCACTCGGACGTCTAATGACAAAGTCAAAGCCACGGACGGAGTAAAAGGCGACTTGTTTCAAAGGGAGGTGGGGGCAAAGATAAGACAATAATTAATAACTCATTTCTGGAGGGAATTATTATAAAAGTGTTTTTTGTCCAAATCATACCCTGCTAATACAGCGCATTGTGCGAGTGAAGGCACATCCCTATCTCCATTCCCCAGATATCTGCAGGTCAAAACAGAGGAGAACGTTTCAATTTTCACCGACCGATAGTGGATTGTGTGTGGGACAATAATACAGAACGGTTATTTGTTCCCACACTGAAGTTCTGTTTCCTACAAACTGCAAGCTCAGTTTCACAGCTGTGAATAGAACACCCCTGAACCCTGTATCTTCAAGTGCGTTTTAGTTTAGTTTTAATTCAGTTCAAACTAAACAGCAGCATGCAACAATGAAGCTAGCAGGCAACAATTGGTGTACTGATATTTGATATTGAGCAATTAATGTCAGATCATGCATTGCCATTTAAAAGGCTCAAGGTTCGCCTGAGGAATATAAAGGAGCTGACATTTTCAAAGGCCCCTGGTTCCCTGCCACAAAATCTTTTAGCAATTATTCAAATTAATGCTAAACACTGATGACTTTGCCTTTGGATATGGAAACAGAAAATAGAAATGAACAACATGGGAGAACAGTATGAAATGATACACCAGGGAAGGTTAGGATTGTTTGTTGTTGTTGTGGTTGTTGGCTCCATTGTACCGTAGTAGGAGTCCTTTTTTTCCTGCCACATCATGTGTGTAACAAAAACCTCAAAATGCCACTGTGTGGCTTCTCTGTTTGACATCACTGTACCAGGGATAATGCATGTTTGAATGATTTGCCACCCATGTGATTGCTCAGGCATAAAGCATTTAATCCCCATGTTGGTGTGCAGAATGATAGGAGTTATAGGGTCTCTATGGATGCAAAAGTTTACTCAGGCAGGAAAAATGGGATACTGTCAGAAGAGCCATCTCCATGTATAACACAGGATATGGTAGGTATAGGTGATTTTTCCCCCTTGTTCAGATAGGTGATTGTATAACTTGTCCTTGAGGCAGGGGAAGAGAACTCGCTGGTACTGAGACAGTAAGATATCAATGGCTGGCAGACCGTTGGGGACAGCACAAGGGTGCTTCATATACACCCATTCAAAAAAGATGATCCAACCAAGTGGACATTTGTCAAATCCGTCATAATGTATGTGGGTCATTCTACAAAATGAGTGCCTTTGATATTTTAAGTGGAAATTGTGCACCAATACTGAACGGTAAAAGACTGTTATATTAAATGAAGTGCTCCTTAATATACAGTAGATCACATGGAGAATTCAGTAAATCTGATTTTTAATATGAATAAAGGCTGGCTAAAATGCCAAAATTCAGTATTTTGACATGTCCCTCCATCAACCTTGTGTCACTTCTAGGAAGATTTAAACCCTCTTAATTCCAACATTTCCCCATGTTCCAGCATCATTGTAAAGCCCTAGTTATTGTGTGCTTTTGACAAAGTCATTTCTGAAGATCATTCTTTATTTCAGGTGATTAGTGATGTAGTAAGGCTGTCCCTCACAAGGTAAACCCTGTTACGGGAACTGAACTATCGTTTTAATAATGTGAAACTATTATTTTTTAAATATGTTTAGCAAAATAAATATTGAACATAAAATAGTCCGATCATAGAGTAAAAGCATGTGAGCTGGTTCTGCTCTTTTTGGCCATTTTCTGATTTTTAGTGGTGAAAAACTGAGCGGGTCAAGCATACCTTCTTTCTGTCACCAAGGGATATATGGCTGATATAGGAAGAAATCGTCAAGCCTGTAGGCACTTACTATAGTATTTTTTTAATTTAACCTCTTGAGATGGGTAAATGTGTTTTTTTTTAAATGAAGTTAAACATGTGCTCTTTATGACAGAATTAAAATGTTTGGTGAAATACAAAGTTTTCTTGACCAAGTTACACTTCTCAAAAGGAACTGGATTTGTAAAATGACCCATGTGTACTACAGGCCTACAATGTTGTTACTAAAATAGGAATTTGATATATTATGCTGTTTTCATAGCATAATACACGTTTTTGTTTTGTTTTGCCAACTGCTAACCCCCATTCGGATAAAGCTGCTAGAATAGCTAGCCAGATAGAAATCGCTGGTGGAGTAGACGTTGTTTTAATGTGTAATGCAGTTGATTGGTGACGATGACATGATCATGTATTGAGGTTGACATCCATACAAGCATTATACGCAAATATGCCAACATGGTGTGAAATACTGTACACATACACTATATATACAGAAATATGTGGACACCCCTTCAAATGAGTGGATTCTGCTATTTCAGCCATACCAGTTGCTGACAGGTGTATAAAATCAAGCACACAGCCATGCAATCTCCATAGACAAACACTGGCAGTAGAATTACCTTTCTGAAGAGCTCAGTGACTTTGAAGGTGGCAGCGTCATAGGATGCCACCTTTCCAACAAGTCAGTTTGTCAAATTTCTGCCCTGCTAGAACTGCCCGGGTCAACTGCAAGTGCTGTTATTGTGAAGTGTAAACGTCTAGGAGCAACAACGGCTCAGCCGTGAAGCTGTAGGCCACACAAGCTCACAGAATGGGACCGCCTCGTGCTGAAGTGCTTAGTGTGTAAAAATGTCCTCGGTTGCAACATTCGCTACCAGGATTTAAACTGCCTCTGGAAGCAACATCAGCACAAGAACTGTTCATCACAGAACTGTTCATTGGGAGCTTCATGAAATGGGTTTCCATGGTGGAGTAGCCACAAACAAGCCTAAGATCACAATGCGCAATGCCAAGTGTAGTCTGGAGTGGTGTAAAGCTCACCACCATTTGTAAGGTTCTGTATTTATTTTCTTAGTCAACCTTGTGTTCTGTTTCGTTGTGTTCTTGAACGTAGCCTTGTTCCTTTGTGATCTTGTATGTAGCCCTGTCTGTAATTTTTATTCACTGATTTCACCTGTGTTAGTTACTTTCCTGGTCTCATCAGCTCCTTATTTAGTTCAGTTCATTCTGTTTGACCCTTTGTGAGGTATTGTTCATTTTGACTCTACTAAGCCTTTTCCTAGCTCATTTGTGAGAACCAGTAATAGCCTGCAGTCCTAGTTTTGATTCACCTGCCCGTTTGCCTACCTGTGTGTGACCATTGCCTGCCTGTGACCATAATTCCTGCCATCTGTGAAGGCGAAATAAACACTTGCTGCGCTCTGCATGTGAATCTACACATTTTTCTCCCTGAGTATTCATTACACCATTGGATTCCGGAACAGTGGAAACGCGTTCTCTGGAGTGACCAAAATTAAACCAGGAATTAAATTCCACTTATTTAAGTTTATTTAAGTGTTAAGGAACTATATTGAGCCATTACATCACTTCCTTTTTTGCTAGGGTATAAAAATGAGGTAACACACATCCCTTTGTCATCCAACACCATGAAGAAAAGAACAGAACTGGCAGTTCAAAAGAGACAATATATATATATATATTCAAAAGATATGGAACAGTTGAAAACCTCACGGGTAGAAGACGCAAATGCATTTTGCCTCCCAGGATAGGGAGAAGGATGGTGAGAGAAGCAACAAAATCCCCAAGAATCACTGTGAAAGAATTGCAGGCCTTGGTGGCGTCTTGGGGTCACCAGGTTTCAAAAAGCACCATCAGACGCCACCTCCACAACCACAGGCTCTTTGGAAGGGCTGCGAGAAGAATGACGCCAAGACACAGATGCAAGCGCTAGGAGTTTGCCAAAGGTCACTTAAATTATGATTGGAAGAAGGTGCTCTGGTCAGATGAGACCAAAATTGGTCTCAAAAATTGTTCGAAACAGAGATGCATACAAGGAGAGGCACCTCATACTCAAGGTGAAAAATGGTGGTGGGTCAGTGATGTTTTGGGGCTGTTTTAATTCCAGAGGTCCAGGGGCACAGGTGGCATAATGAATTCCACCAAGTACCAGGCAATTTTGGCTGACAATCTGGTTGCCTCTGCCAGAAGGCTGGAACTTGGCCGTATGTGGACCTTCCAACAAGACAATGACCCAAAACATACCTCAAGATCCACACAGAAATGGTTCTGTGACAACAAAATAAATGTTCTGCCATGGCCAGTCGCCGGACCTCAATCCAATCAAAAACCTGTGGGCTGAGTGGAAGAGGGCAGATGATAAGCGCAAACCCGAGAATGTGAAGGATCTTGAAAGGATCTGCATAGAGGAATGGTCCAAAATCTCTCCAAATGTGTTCCTTAACCATGTCAAACATTACAGGAAAAGACACCATGCTGTTATCCTTGCCAGAGGTGGTGGCACTAAGTACTAAATGAGGAGTGCCAATAAGTATGAAACCTTGATTTTGGTGAAATGTATTTTGTATTAAATAATTGTATGATTTTAGTGGGTTCCATTGAAACATTAAAAAAGTACAATATTTCTCACATGTTGGTATTTTGAGTTTATCTCTATAATTATATTGTTTATATTTTTTAAAGTATTGTTTGTGCATTGCCAGTAATTTTGGAGCCCACTGTATGTATGTATGTATATGTACAGTATATATATATATATATATATATATATATATATATATATATATATATGTGTGTGTGTGTGTGTGTGTGTGTGTGTCGAAACAATAAGAAAACAGTAGCAGAATAAATTCAACCACTCATTTGTTTTATCACAAAACCGGCTAGCAACCTCTGTCCAGTGAAGTCCACAAAGCATATTGCATCTACAGTAACAGACAGTTACATGATCTACAGCATGGTCAAGCAAGTTAATGTTTCCAACAATTTCGGACCACTAAACAACTATTGATTTGGAACCACACAGAAAACAGGAGCTGCCTCCACTATTCCAGTACCATTTCAACATTTCATCATCAAATCTCTTCTGCTTAGTCTAATACAGTGACAACTAAAAGATACCTAAATAATTTAGTCCAATCAACATCAGCTAAATATGACGTTGCTGATCATGGTTCTGATTTCTGTTTGCGTGCGTGTGTGTCGACGCAAGTTCATGCAAGTAGAAAAACATGTTTACACACCCTACTTGTAGAGAAACGCTAATGCCATCCTCCTCTGAAATGGTCTATCACTCTGTCGTACAGTACACACTTTTATTTTTTGTTATCCTAGGCTACCTGGTTAAAATGCTTGCTTGCTAGCCTAGCTACCATTCATGAGTAACGTTAGCTAGTTAACATTAGCCTTCTACATGTAGCTACATACGGGACTTACACCCTCTCAGGCTGGGGGCACAACAATGTATGAATTAATGGTTTGATCAGAATTGTCGTTATAATCATTGGCCAGTACGGAGAATGAAGTAAAACCAATTAAGTAAGCCTAAATCCCTATCTCCATCCATAGCTAATATAGGAAAGCGCCAATTTTAGCTAGCTATTTATCTAGCCACTGGAGGACAGCAACACAATGAGATGCAGCAATTGAAGTTGTTTCTGTTAATAGCGTATGCTCTCAAAGCGATTCGATAGGAGAAACGCCAAATCCAACCTGGTTTCCCTTTGCCAGGACCATTCATAGTTGAGCTCGCTCAGTTTATCTCAATGCTGATTTGCACTTTTTTATACTTTTTTTTGTCAAGGGAGGCCAGATGCTCTCTGGCTTCCCTTGCATTTTATGCTACGGGTGGGAAACAACGTCATACTCATTCGGACCAGACAGTATCAGATAGATGACCTACACGTAGAGAGACAGATGGGCGCTGTTTCACTCACTCTGAGGCTTTCTCCTGTGAGATACATTTAGCCTCTTGCGAATTGAAAAAAGTTATGAAACACAGAGATGAAAGTTATATATATATATTTTTTTTTAATTATGGGGAAGCATTGCTTCCATGAATACATGCCACTGTCTGCCTCACACCTGGTAATGACAGAGCTTTTAACCACTCAAATCCCACATATAACCCATACAGAGAGGAGGGAGAGGGAGAGGGAGAGTCAGGAGACAGAGGCAGATACAGGGAGAGAATGAGCGAGAGGCAGGCAGAGACATACAGAGGTAGGGAGAAAATGAGAGAGAGAGAGAGAGAGAGAGGGAGAGAGAGAGAGAGAGAGAGAGCGGGATGGAGAGGCAAAGGCGGAGGGACAGAGAGGGAAAGAGGGAGAGGCAAAAAGAGTGGCGGAGAGGGAGAAAGAGTGAGAGGCAGCTTCAGAGGCAAAGGGAGGAGGGAGAGAGAAGGAGAGAGAGGTTAAAGGTCAAACCAGTTGTCCAGGTGTTAAGGTTTCCCTGTACTGTAGGCTAAAATGTTTACCTCACATTAATGAGAGCCTGGTATTTAATGCTGTCAGTGATTGAAGTTTAAGAAATTAACATTCAAAAAAGTCAAATAAAAAGCAACATGACAAAAATGGTAGCTGTAGACAGAGAGAGAGAGAGAGAGAGGACTGGACATGTGTATGAATTTCAGTTCAGGGGTCTTCAGGCCAGGGCTTGTAGGATCTAAGCTCCTCAGCCTTTCAAATCAGCAGTCCATGCTCCAAGAAGAAGAAGAACAAGTTTCACAAAATGTTGTTCTTATGCAATTCTTGTTCTATCATTCTATCATTCTCCTGGTTATTTCATTTGGATGCATTATGATCATGGCAGCTTCTGACAGTAGACGAGAAGAGGAGAGAGGAAGAGGCTCATAATTTCCAGTGCAAATGCCTCGCTCTCTCTCTTTTTCTCTCTCTCTTTCTCTCTCGCTCTCTCTCTCGCTCTCTCTTTTGCTCTCAATCCTTTCATCTTTCTCACACACGAATATGGAAATTGAAAGTGAAATTCTTTCTGTAACGTCTTAGTCGTGGATATCACAGGGAGCGATTGATAAGGGCGAGCAAATACGTTTCCCAAAGGCAAATTATATCAGATATGTGCTAATGGAAACTGGGAACTAGGAAAGGGTGTCACGAAAGAGGTTCTTAGAACACAACTCAGACAGACAAGGAAAAAGAGTAGATTGAGAGAGACCTACTAGTTGTTGATGTACTGTAGAATGGAGATTTTGACTTACCCGGGGGAGTAGTTTTGGGTGTAGTTTTCTCAATACTTGTGTGATAAGTAACCTTGCCTTAGACAGTCAAATGCCATTATTATCATAGAGAAACAGACGACACTGTCTCACGCAATGAGAATGTTGCTTCACAATAAGATTCTTTCTGTATCAAGGCTTCCTCCCATTATCCTGTTTAAAAGAAAACAAAGGCTGCATGAAATGTCACACCATGCTGCACCTGGACATTCACATTTACATTCACATTCAACACCTTACGATACGTAAGACATTGAGCCACCACCACCCGTAGAGTAGGATTGATGCGTTGTGTACAGATGGTAATAAACCTGTTTGATTTAGTGAACAGTCCTAAAATTCCGGTGATATGGTTATACAATATCTCTCAATTGGCATTAATAAATGTTTGTATGTGTACATGTGTCCCTCTCTGTGTGCCTTTTTAAGTGTTTTCATGCTTAAAAGGTGATGAATGGCATATTCACAATGTAAAGCAATTGGCCGGAAACACAGCGTATAGTAATTAACAAGACTGCTTATTCCAACTTTTTTACAAAATAAATAAACACCCAGGTTCCACCACACACACTAGTTGACAGTAATATGGTACACCCTTAGAAGAGGATTTTCTCCTTTCTTCTTCGGGTAAATAGTCAAAGTTCCAAACTCACTTTACATGTCCACCTGCAGACTGGCGTGGTCCTGGTCTGGTAAGTTAATTTTCTTCACCTTGTGTTGAGAGTTTCAGAGTTTCAGCGTTTCTAACCATTTAACCATGGTCTCACATCTTTCTGGTCTAAAGGAAGGTGTTGGTTCAACATTTCAACCATTTCCCACATGTAACTAACGCCTCACTCATTTCTGGTCTAAAGGTTAATTTTTCTTCCAATCCTTTGCACTCTGGTCGAAGAGGGAGGTTCCATCACGCTGACAAGCTTTTCTGACCTCACTCGGGGCGTGGTTAGTTACTGTGCAAAGGATATGATAAAAAGTTATCTTATTAGAAAACTAAAACCACATTCCTTTCTTAACAAAAATACTGTCATAGTTTTTCATATTGTCTATTGGATGGAGACTTTATACCTGTAGTGTAAATACTTTTCAAGTTACAGTATTTATTTTATAACCTTACTAATGACATCACAAAATGAAAAACAATATGAAATTATTATTCTTTGACTTTATTCTTCCACTAACCATTTCCCACATTCGGATGTTAGAAATATTTTTCCAAAGTTCACTCTTGGACGTTAGAGTTTTTGCACGGCAAAAGTCTCTCTAAACAAAGTTATTGCTTTTGGTTGAAGGGTAGAGAGAGAGAGAGTTTCCCCCTCTAGAGATTTACAGCAGGGCCTCCCTCTGTGGGAGAGAGGGAGGCGTGGTTACTGTCACCATCCCCCATCAGTCTAATCTGGTCCATTCTGATCCTCAAAGGACAGTCATGACAGATGTAAGACTTATTTCCCAGTGTGCCTTTCGAGGGAATTGTCGAGTTACCAGTACCACCATGACTGTGTTTCATGGGCTTCATTTACACTTGCATCCCAATTCTGATCATTGACCCAATTGTTGGTCAGAAGACCAATCTATTGGCAAAGATCAAAATTGGGCTGCTTGTGTAAACATACAGTGGGGTGAACAAGTATTTGATACACTGACGATTTTGCAGGTTTTCCCACTTACAAAGCATGTAGAGGTCTGTAATTCTTATTATAGGTACACTTCAACTGTGAGGGACGGAATCTAAAAAAAATATTTAAAAATCCAGAAAATCACATTGTATGATTTTTAAGTAAATCATTTGCATTTTATTGCATGAAATAAGTATTTGATCACCTACCAACAAGTTAGAATTCCGTCTCTCACAGACCTGTTAGTTTTTCTTTAAGAAGCCCTCCTGTTCTCTACTCATTACCTGTATTAACTGCACCTGTTTGAACTCGTTACCTGTATACAAGACACCTGTCCACAGACTCAATCAAACAGACTTCAACCTCTCCACAATGGCCAAGACCAGAGAGCTGTGTAAGGACATCAGGGTTACAAGTGTACACCTGCACACGGCTGGGATGGGCTACAGGACAATAGGCAAGCAGTTTGGTGAGAAGGCAACAACTGTTGGCTCAATTATTAGAAAATGGAAGAAGTTCAAGATGACGGTCAATCACCCTCGGTCTGGGGCTCCATGCAAGATCTCACTTCGTGGGGCATCAAGGATCACGAAAAAGGTGAGGGATCAGCCCAGAACTACACGGTAGGACCTGGTCAATGACCTGAAGAGAGCTGGGACCACAGTCTCAAAGAAAACCATTAGTAACACATTACGCCGTCATGGATTAAAATCCTTCAGCGCACGCAAGGTCCCCCTGCTCAAGCCAGCACATGTCCAGGCCAGTCTGGAGTTTGTCAATGACCATCTGGATGATCCAGAGGAGGAATGGGAGAAGGTCATGTGGTCTGATGAGACAAAAATAGAGCTTTTTGGTCTAAACTCCACTCGCCGTGTTTGGAGAAAGAGGAAGGACGAGTACAACCCCAAGAACACCATCCCGACCGTGAAGCATGGAGATGGAAACATCATTCTTTGGGGATGCTTTTCTGCAAAGGGGTCAGGATGACTGCACCGTATTGAGGGGAGGACGGATGGGGCCATGTATCGCAAGATCTTGGCCAACAACGTCCTTCTCTCAGTAAGAGCATTGAAGATGGGTCGTGGCTGGGTCTTCCAGCATGACAATGACCCGAAACACACAGCCAGGGCAACTAAGGAGTGGCTCCGTAAGAAGCATCTCAAGGTCCTGGAGTGGCCTAGCCAGTCTCCAGACCTGAACCCAATAGAAAATCTTTGGAAGGAGCTGAAAGTCTGTATTGCCCAGTGACAGCCCCGAAACCTGAAGGATCTGGAGAAGGTCTGTATGGAGGAGTGGGCCAAAATCTCTGCTGCAGTGTGTGCAAACCTGGTCAAGAACTACAGGAAACATATGATCTCTGTAATTGCAAACAAAGGTTTCTGTACCAAATATTAAGTTCTGCTTTTCTGATGTATCAAATACTTATGTCATGCAATAAAATGCAAATGAATTACTTAAAAATCAACTCATCTATGAACGTTTGAACATCTTAAAGACCTATCTGAACTATTATAATCTCCACCCAGCACCACCCCTCAGAGCCTGGTTTCGCTAGGTTTCTTCCCAGTTTCCTGCCTTTCTAGGGAGTTATTCCTAGTCATTGTGCTTCTACAGTGGTTCCTCCTTTAAAAGTTGCGTCATACTGCAGCATTATCTAATTGTTAGCCATATTTTCTGTTGATGCAAGTTAGTGCTAGTTTTGACCACCAGAGGGCATATATTTGAGAAGCATTTGATAGTCTTCCAAATTAGCATAGTATATGGATTGATTTCAAGAAATGTGGCTTAATTAATTTGATTAATATTACGGTGTTTCTATTCCGAGAAACTAAAAACGAAACCCTCAGGGTTTCCGTTGGGGTGGAATGGAAAATATGGCGCTGTACAACGTGATGGTTTGGAGTAAATCAAATCAAATCAAATGTTATTTGTCACATACACATGGTTAGCAGATGTTAATGCTAGTGTAGCGAAATGCTTGTGCTTCTAGTTTCGACAATGCAGTAATAACGAGTAATCTAACCTAACAGCTACCTTATACACACAAGTGCAAAGGGATGAAGAATATGTACATAAAGATATATGAACGAGTGATGGTACAGAACGGCATAGGCAAGATGCAGTAGATGGTATCGAGTACAGTATATACATATGAGATGAGTAATGTAGGGTATGTAAACATTATATTAGGTAGCATTGTTTAAATTGGCTAGTGATATATTTTACATAATTTCCCATCAATTCCCATTATTAAAGTGGCTGGTGTTGAGTCAGTGTGTTGGCAGCAGCCACTCAATGTTAGTGGTGGCTGTTTAACAGTCTGATGGCCTTGAGATAGAAGCTGTTTTTCAGTCTCTCGGTCCCTGCTTTGATGCACCTGTACTGACCTTACCTTCTGGATGATAGAGGGGTGAACAGGCAGTGGCTCGGGTGTTTGTTGTCTTTGATGATCTTTATGGCCTTCCTGTGACATCGGGTGGTGTAGGTGTCCTGGAGGGCAGGTAGTTTGTCCCCGGTGATGCGTTGTGCAGACCTAACTACCCTTTGGAGAGCCTTATGGTTGTGGGCGGAGCAGTTGCCGTACCATGCGATGACACAGCCCGACAGGATGCTCTCGATTGTGCATCTGTAAAAGTTTGTGAGTGCTTTTGGTGACAAGCCGGATTTCTTCAGCTTCCTGAGGTTGAAGATGCTGTCTGTGTGGGTGGACCAATTCCTTTGTCCGTTATGTGTACCGAGGAACTTAAAACTTACCACTCTCTCCACTACTGTCCCGTCGATGTGGATAGGGGGGTGCTCCCTCTGCTGTTTCCTGAAGTCCACGATCATCTCCTTTGTTTTGTTGACGTTGAGTGTGAGGTTATTTTCCTGACACCACAGTCCGAGAGCCCTCACCTCCTCCCTGTAGGCCGTCTCGTCGTTGTTGGTAATCAAGCCTACCACTGTAGTATCATCTGCAAACTTGATGATTGAGTTGGAGGCGTGCATGGCCACGCAGTCGTGGGTGAACAGGGAGTACAGGAGAGGGCTCAGAATGCACCTTTGTGGGTCCCCAGTGTTGAGGATCAGCGGGGTGGAGATGTTGTTAGCTACCCTCACCACCTGGGGGCAGCCTGTCAGGAAGTCCAGTACCCAGTTGCACAGGGTGGGGTTGAGACCCAGGGTCTCCAGCTTGATGACGAGTTTGGAGGGTACTATGGTGTTAAATGCTGAGCTGTAGTAGAGGAACAGCATTCTCACTTAGGTATTCCTCTTGTCCAGATGGGTTAGGGCAGTGTGCAGTGTGGTTGCGATTGCGTCGTCTGTGGACCTATTGGGTCGGTAAGCATATTGGAGTGGGTCTATGGTGTCAGGTAGGGTGGAGGTGACATGGTCCTTGACTAGTCTCTCAAAGCACTTCATGATGACGGAAGTGAGTGCTACGGGGCGGTAGTCGTTTAGCTCAGTTACCTTAGCTTTCTTGGGAACAGGAACAATGGTGGCCCTCTTGAAGCATGTGGGAACAGCCAGCTGGTCTGCGCATGCTCTGAGGACGCTCCTGGGGATGCCATCTGGGCCTGCAGCCTTGGAGGGTTAACACATTTAAAAGTTTTACTCACGTCGGCTGCAGTGAAGGAGAGTACGCAGGTTTTGGTAGCGGGCCGCGTCAGTGGTACTGTTTTGTCCTCAAAGCGAGCAAATAAGTTGTTTAGTCTGTCTGGGAGCAAGACATCCTGGTCCCAGACGGGACTGGTTTTCGTTTTGTAATCCATGATTGATTGTAGAAGACCACTTCATCTGCCCCTTTTACAGTGTCATTGTACTGGTTCGCCGGCTGGGATTGGGTGGTGGGCAAAACACAGGATCCGCTTCGGGAAAGTCGTATTCCTGGTCATAATGATGGTGAGTTGACGTTGCTCTTATATCCAGTAGTTCCTTCCGACTGTATGTAATAAAACCTAAGATTACCTGGGGTACCAATGTGATAAATAACACGTAAAAAAAAGAATATTGCATAGTTTCCTAGGAACGAGAAGCGAGGCAGCCATCTCTGTCGGCGCCGGAAGGAGGTTACAGTATAAAAGCATTGAAGGATTCCAAATTGTTTGCATTTACATTTACATTTACATTTAAGTCATTTAGCAGACGCTCTTATCCAGAGCGACTTACAAATTGGTGCATTCACCTTATGACATCCAGTGGAACAGCCACTTTACAATAGTGCATCTAAATCTTTTAGGGGGGGGGGGGTGAGAAGGATTACTTATCCTATCCTTCATTAGACAAATTTGTTCCAATATTTCTGTAAGTCAGTGATATTTATTCCCATAGTAATTCGTTATGGATCCATAACTAAATAAACATCAAAAAAATTTAAATTGTATTTGTATCATTATTTTATTAACAAAAGCATAAAGATGCTGATGAAGAAATACAGTACTGTACAGTATATGCTTTTACATTTGGATAATAAAGCATTTAAAGCATTTTGAAGATATAAGACACCTGTAGATGTTTATTAGGCTCCTGTTCAGTCTGACAAGTAAACATAGCCTACTGTACATACTGTAGTAAACATGGGAAAGTGCCTAATTCCTTACATAAGGGAGAGCCGGCCATGTCCAAACTTTCTCGGTGACCTCAAGTACTCATTAACTGTCTTTAATGCTTTTTTGGGTTGCATCAGTCATGGACAGACACTTCTGAGACACAGTATTAATGATGAACACCTGGTGGTTCACTGGTCGGCCACATTTGCCTCGGGATCCATCCCAGTTTGTATTCTGTGCCCACTCGTGGTATCTCTCTTCAGTTACACATCCTTGAAATAGCAGAACAGCATAAAGGTCCGGGTGACCCTTGCTGTGCCTGGTGAGCAGTTGGTCAAGTTCTGTTGTCAGAAGAGGAATGGAAATGTCAAGGTAAACTGACGACCTGACGAACCCGCCACGTATGTTTACTCTGGCTGTCGGAGGTGGAGTTCCAGAGCTCACAGGTGTGCCTGGCATGGATTGGGACTCCATCTTGTTTCTCACCCTTTTCAACACATCATTCTCCACCTGACTCTCTGCCAATGCCACCTGACTCTCCACCAATGCCGCCTGACTCTCCGCTAATGAGGAGTGACTCTCTGCTAATACCACCTGGCTCTGGACCAGTGCACCAGCTGTCGCCCGTATCTCTGCCCTCAGAGAATGTTTCTCTTTCTGCTGGTCTGCCTTCAATGACTCGATTTCGGTCTTTGAAGTTTGAATCTCACCCATGAGCACCTTCATCAGATGAGCAGAATGGTACCGCCCTGAGCCCCCATCGATTACAGTGGCCTATGATAGAAACGGTTAATTAAGAATTAAAAGCGACTCCAACACACAAATGCTGCATACACATTTTAAGAATCTAGCTTAACTAACAACTTTCTTGGCAACCATGCATTTGTTTTCGTTGTGGCCCGTTGTCCAGCCTCTTGTCCACTGATCTCCACGGATGGCCGGCATGGTTGTAAGCTCTGCAAAAACACATTCACGTTTTTAGTACATAATTATCGATTTTATTACACAGTATGCCTACACATTGATAGGCTATATACCTTTTATTATTTTTATAAAATTGAAAACTGAAACCAAAATACAAGAATACCTTTAGTTTTGGTGATCCTCTCAGCTCCAACTCATTTTTAAGTCCTCTGGTGGTTACAGTTGTAACCCTGGAACAGTTAGCACCAGAGAAAGAAGCTGGCTTGATGAAAACTGTGTCCATTTTGTCTGTTCTCTTTGGTCGCAATATCATTTTTTTTTAGATAAACGACTAGTTTTTGAATGGTAACTGTGTTAAGGGTGGAGTTTGGGCCGGAATGAGGAAAGGAGTGACATTCAGGTTACAATAGGCTATAAGTATACAGCAGATTGCAGATTGTCCTCACTTTGATTATGCTGTACAACATACTGTAGCACCATGACCAGGATCTCTATTAATTCCAGTGAGCAGATTAGGGCATTTAGGAGGAATGGAAAATCTACTGGAGACATTTCAAAAATTCTAGTAGATTTGGGGATTTTGGTCACGGACAGTGCTATTCTCAAACACTATCATCGGATGCCTGTTTTACAGTGAACTCGAAAGCCCAGGAAAATGAAAAGGTACAGTAGGTGACAATACTGTAAAGTAGGCCTAATAATGCAAGAAATAATGCTTAAATAAATCGACTGCTGGTCTTTACTGTCTGCTGCACATTTTTCCATTGTATTTCATTCCCAGCGAGACTATTCAAACCATTGACTCACTGATGAATGAAGATGATGAGCAATCTGTAATCTGTTGGCATCACTCATAACATCAACATCGCTCTAATCAAAGTCAGAAGACAGTTGAATAAACTTGTGTGGACTTACGGAAATGCTTGGAAAGAAATGTTCTATATATATTCTGCCTTGTTCAGTGTCAGAACGACAGATTTTGTCCTTGTCAGCTCAGGGATTCGATCCAGCAATCGGTTAAGGGCCCAATGCTCTAACAACTAGGCTACCTGCTGCCCCTATTTAGAGAAATGCCCTTATTGTAAGCCTTTCAAGATTAATTCAAATGTAATTGTGACAGAAATGTAGACTCAGTTTAGTGCACTTAAAATAAGCCCAGGATAGTTTGCTTGCCCCCCAAATGGCACCCTATCCCTATATAGTGCAATATTTTTGACCAGAGCCCTGTAGGCACTTATCAAATGAAGAGCACCATATAAGGACTATGGGTGCCATTTGGGACACAAACAGTATTACAATGTACTGTAGCGCATACTCCAGAAATCTGAACAATGAAGCCTTGTTCACACTGCAGGACTTAATGCGCAACTCAGTTTTGTTTTCCAAATTCATTTTTGAATACTGTCTATCCAAACAGAACTGTACTTGTGAATGAACCGGATTTGTGGGTGTTCATGTCAACAGTAATTTGCTGATATGGCTACGCTAGTCGTCATAGTAACAGCGGGTGTGTGCACAGTGGTGTAGGCTGATTCATGTATATACTACCTCAATTGGGTAGACCAACCAGTGCTTCCACACATTGGCTAACCGGGCTATCTGCATTTTGTCCCACCACCCACCAACCCATATTTTACGCTACTGCTCCTCTGTTCACCATATATGCATTGTCACTTTAACCATATCTACATGTACATACTACCTCAATCAGCCTGACTAACCTGTGTCTGTATGTAGCCTCGCTACTTTTATAGCCTCGCTACTTTTATAGCCTCGCTACTGTATACTGCCTGTCTTTTTACTGTTGTTTTTTTTTCTTTACCTACCTATTGTTCACCTAACACCTTTTCTGCACTGTTGGTTAGAGCCTGTAAGTAAGCATTTCACTGTATTCAGCACACGTGACAAATACATTTTGATTTGATTTGATTGGTGGTGTTGCTTGTACTTCCTATCACTCAGAAGTTATGTAGCAAGATAAGGTGACAATGCCTGCCATGGGCATTTCCCAGTTGCTTTGAATGTTCAAAATCATAATTAAAGAACACCTTTTAAGCGTCAAAACGATTACTTTTTTGGCTAGCCACAGCAGTCAACTAGCGAGCTAGGTACCTCATTAGCTTTCTTGCACATTCACTAATTTGTTTGTAAACAATTAACAATCTAGTTAGCTACCACATGTTCTCGTCAAACTGTCAACAGAGTAGCTGGCAGGCAACAACGTGTGCCAAAAATCTGTCCAAAAATCACTCGAGGGGAAATAAATCAGATTTGACCATTCAGACACAAGTCACATGGCCAGGAATCAGATTTCTATGAAGGTGGTTTGAAATGTGGCTTGAAATGTGTTTGGCTTTATCTGGTTTCCTGACCCTTTCCAAATGCTACAGTGACTCAAAGAAAGCCCCAATGTGTTCTCTCAAGTATCAAACTTTTTCTTTTTTGTCTTGCCTGTGTGCTGGGGTGTCCTCCTGTTTGGTTCGCTGGCCTACAATTCACAGCTTCAAGAGGACGGCTGAGGTTGCCTGGCTGGCAGGGTGTAGTGGTGTGGCATGGTAATTGCATTGAGAAAGAAGTGTTAGAGGTGGAGCCTCTGCTATGCAGCTCAGTCATAGCTATCCTGCCAATTTATTCCTAACAGATTCCTAGCTTCTGGGACTGACTGACTGACTGTTGGCTGTTGCTATCTTCCAGATGACACAGCCTCACTATCCATTGACAGAGAGGATGAGTGCCTTAAAACATTCAAATAATCTTGTAAAACATTTCATAAGTCTTGTTCGTCTCGCTCTTACCAGGTCGTTATTCTGTTCTCCCTTCAGTCTCCGGTCTCCATTTGGCATGTCGTGGGAAGCAAAAGAATAGCCCATGGTCATTATAAGCCAGGATGAAGCATATTTTGAAGTTATTTCTCAAGAAGTGGCACACACAAGGGTCACAGAGGTCATGCTGTTTTCTTGGAGAGCATTTATAAGAAAATAATGTTGTAGAGAAAGCATGCTCATCACTGTGCTGCTGGCTAAAAAAATAAAATCAATACTTATGTCTCCACAACCTGCATTTATTTCCTTCAACACACATATGATGGGAGAATAGAGGGTTAATGGCCATGATTTGTACAATAGGCCGTGTAACCATCCTGACGGAGATTGCTATTTGTCCAGTTTTTCTTTAACCATAAGAAGTTAAAGAAAAACTAACAGGTCTGTGAGAGACGGAATTCTTACTGGTTAGTAGGTGATCAAATACTTATGTCATGCAATAAAATGCAAATGAATTACTTAAAAATCATACAATGTGATTTTAGATTCCGTCTCTCACAGTTGACGTGTACCTATGATACAAAATACAGACCTCTACATGCTTTGTATGTAGGAAAACCTGCAAAATCAGCAGTGTATCAAATACTTGTTCTCCCCACTGTATGTAAACTTCTGACTTCAACTGTAAGTGACATACCACAGTCAAATGTACAGAAGATGAACATTCCATTCCAGCTAAACAATGTACTGTATATTTATAGACATCTAAAATCTAGCAATAAAACATCTGAGAAGAGTAGTATTTGACACACACAAGCAATTATTTCTCATGAACAAGCACAAATTGGTCGATATAGAGTTTTGGAAATATACTCTTCATTTTTTTCTCCGCAACCGGCATTTATATCTTTATTTACTGTATACCTGCTCATAAAATGAACACACGTGGTGGGAGAATAAAGGGGTAATGACCATCATTTGTACAATAGGCCGGGTAACCATCCCAACGTAATTGACTACAAGTCTGTTTTTACCTGCTTTTACCGGCTTCCCAGAGATCTCATTTGGCATGGTGACACACTGTTTGAACATGTTTGACACCATTGTTTTTCTTATTAGAACTGCTGACCTCATTTCCTGTCGAGGCTCGAGGAAAACAACTTGTGCTGCTCGCATCCCAACATAAGCACACACACACTCACACACACTCTTAATTTGGCACCAGTCATCAGCAACCGACACACACTGAAATGGCACTTGAAAATGGCACAAATATAGAGCTGACATTAGCCAGCCAAAAACAGAACAATCAACACACACAGAAAGCACATAATAGGATAACTCAAACAATTGTGCAGCTCTCAGTTCTGTGGTTGCTGCTTTCATACCATGAAAACGGAACTGAGATTGAATTTGTATGTATTTTGTGTATTTTTCTTTCTTATACCGTACGCAATTACTCTGAGTTTCAGCAAGTGATTGGCTTTAGTGTTATTCTCCCAGATATCAGAATTTTCCCCCCTCTCAGTTTAAAAGTGAAAGAGAACAAACCTCAGGGGAATTTGTCACCGCTGGAGAAGAGAATAAAGGATATGAAGGCGAGGGTGGTGTTGGTAGTGGTTGTGGTGGTGGTGGAGGGGGCAGAAAACAGCCCAGCCAGACAGTTTTCTTGGAGGAATTGTAATTTAGAATTTAGAGGCAATAGTAGCAGATGGACGGCTAGCAATCAGACAGCTGCTGTCATCAATTCTTCCGGAGACTTAGTCATGAATCAGAGACAGTCGGTGTCAGAGAGAGACGGGGAGACAGGGAGCGAGAGAGAGATATGCTGGCTCCAGTACAGGACAGTCTGGCCCATGGCTATATCTGGACCTGGAGTAAAAAATATTCAAACAACCTTCGAGACGGACTGGCAGACTGAGCACACTAAAGCACACTAAAATGCTTCTCCTGTCTGCCCCACAACAGTCACAGCTTGGTTAGTACTATTCGGATTCCTTGGGGTGTCCCTACCCTAAACCCTTACCTTAACCCCTACCTTTCACTTAACACTGACCTAACCCTAACCGTTTTAAATGTAAACTTCAATTGGGTGATGTCAGATTTGTGAAATCCCAAGGATCCCATTTAGAGCTTGTTATCGTGGCCTTTTCTGCAATTCTTTATCTTCAGTCCTGCATGTAGACACTGTCATGGATTGGATATATTTAGTATAGAAGCATAAAACACACAATGGGACTGTTTGGGAAGGAGAGCATCCAGGAGAAAGAAGTCAGCGCAGCATCAGGTGTTTCTCATGGGGCTCCATAACAATCCTCAGTTCTTTGATACTTTCAGTGCCTTAAAATATTTTGCAGCCTTTTATGAAACTTTGCAAGTGTCTTTGCAACTTGGCAGGTGTTTAAATTATTTTGCATCCTTTTATGAAACTTTTAAGGCGTCGATGAAACTTTTTAGGGCTTTGAAATATTTTGCAGCTGTTCTTTTTCTTTTGTTTTTTAAGCCTGGGCTCGAACCAGCTAGCAGCTGCGATGCAGTGCCTTAGACTACTGCACCACCCGGGAGGCATTTTGCAGCTATTTATGAAACTTTGCAGCATTGTTTGAAATGTAATTGAGTAATTGCCTTAAAAATATTCTGTAGGCTTAGTTGAAACATTGCAGGTCTTGGCTTAAAGTCTTGCTTTATGTGCTCACGCTGTTATTTAATTTTTAAAGCTGAGGACCACCATACCCACGTCTACCTTTGACTCATTCCTCTCTGCCTCCTTCTTTCCACTCCTTTCCTCTTTTGACCTCATCCTCTCACCTTCCCCCCCTACTCACAAGGCAGGCAATACGCTCGACCTCATCTTTACTAGATGCTGTTCTTCCACTAACCTCATTGCAACTCCCCTCCAAGTCTCCGACCACTACCTTGTATCCTTTTCCCTCTCGCTCTCATCCAACACTTCCCACACTGCCCCTACTCGGATGGTATCGCGCCGTCCCAACCTTCGCTCTCTCTCCCCCGCTACTCTCTCCTCTTCCATCCTATCATCTCTTCCCTCTGCTCAAACCTTCTCCAACCTATCTCCTGATTCTGCCTCCTCAACCCTTCTCTCCTCCCTTTCTGCATCCTTTGACTCTCTATGTCCCCTATCTTCCAGGCCGGCTCGGTCCTCCCCTCCCGCTCCGTGGCTCGACGACTCATTGCGAGCTCACAGAACAGGGCTCCGGGCAGCCGAGCGGAAATGGAGGAAAACTCGCCTCCCTGCGGACCTGGCATCCTTTCGCTCCCTCCTCTCTACATTTTCCTCCTCTGTCTCTGCTGCTAAAGCCACTTTCTACCACTCTAAATTCCAAGCATCTGCCTCTAACCCTAGGAAGCTCTTTGCCACCTTCTCCTCCCTCCTGAATCCTCCTCCCCTCCACCCCTCCTCCCTCTCTGCAGATGACTTCGTCAACCATTTTGAAAAGAAGGTCGACGACATCCGATCCTCGTTTGCTAAGTCAAACGACACCGCTGGTTCTGCTCACACTGCCCTACCCTGTGCTCTGACCTCTTTCTCCCCTCTCTCTCCAGATGAAATCTCGCGTCTTGTGACGGCCGGCCGCCCAACAACCTGCCCGCTCGACCCTATCCCCTCCTCTCTTCTCAGACCATTTCCGGAGACCTTCTCCCTTACCTCACCTCGCTCATCAACTCATCCCTGACCGCTGGCTACGTCCCTTCCGTCTTCAAGAGAGCGAGAGTTGCACCCCTTCTGAAAAAACCTACACTCGATCCCTCCGATGTCAACAACTACAGACCAGTATCCCTTCTTTCTTTTCTCTCCAAAACTCTTGAACGTGCCGTCCTTGGCCAGCTCTCCCGCTATCTCTCTCAGAATGACCTTCTTGATCCAAATCAGTCAGGTTTCAAGACTAGTCATTCAACTGAGACTGCTCTTCTCTGTATCACGGAGGCGCTCCATACTGCTAAAACTAACTCTCTCTCCTCTGCTCTCATCCTTCTAGACCTATCGGCTGCCTTCGATACTGTGAACCATCAGATCCTCCTCTCCACCCTCTCCGAGTTGGGCATCTCCGGCGCGGCCCACGCTTGGATTGCGTCCTACCTGACAGGTCGCTCCTACCAGGTGGCGTGGCGAGAATCTGTCTCCTCACCACACGCTCTCACCACTGGTGTCCCCCAGGGCTCTGTTCTAGGCCCTCTACTATTCTAGCTATACACCAAGTCACTTGGCTCTGTCATAACCTCACATGGTCTCTCCTATCATTGCTATGCAGACGACACACAATTAATCTTCTCCTTTCCCCCTTCTGATGACCAGGTGGCGAATCGCATCTCTGCATGTCTGGCAGACATATCAGTGTGGATGACGGATCACCACCTCAAGCTGAACCTCGGCAAGACGGAGCTGCTCTTCCTCCCGGGAAGGACTGCCCGTTCCATGATCTCGCCATCACGGTTGACAACTCCATTGTGTCCTCCTCCCAGAGCGCTAAGAACCTTGGCGTGATCCTGGACAACACCCTGTCGTTCTCAACTAACATCAAGGCGGTGTCCCGTTCCTGTAGGTTCATGCTCTACAACATCCGCAGAGTACGACCCTGCCTCACACAGGAAGCGGCGCAGGTCCTAATCCAGGCACTTGTCATCTCCCATCTGGATTACTGCAACTCGCTGTTGGCTGGGCTCCCTGCCTGTGCCATTAAACCCCTACAACTCATCCAGAATGCCGCAGCCCGTCTGGTGTTCAACCTTCCCAAGTTCTCTCACGTCACCCCGCTCCTCCGCTCTCTCCACTGGCTTCCAGTTGAAGCTCGCATCCGCTACAAGACCATGGTGCTTGCCTACGGAGCTGTGAGGGGAACGGCACCTCAGTACCTCCAGGCTCTGATCAGGCCCTACACCCAAACAAGGGCACTGCGTTCATCCACCTCTGGCCTGCTCGCCTCCCTACCACTGAGGAAGTACAGTTCCCGCTCAGCCCAGTCAAAACTGTTCGCTGCTCTGGCTCCCCAATGGTGGAACACACTCCCTCACGACGCCAGGACAGCGGAGTCAATCACCACCTTCCGGAGACACCTGAAACCCCACCTCTTTAAGGAATACCTAGGATAGGATAAAGTAATCCTTCTCACCCCCTTAAAAGATTTAGATGCACTATTGTAAAGTGGCTGTTCCACTGGATGTCATAAGGTGAATGCACCAATTTGTAAGTCGCTCTGGATAAGAGCGTCTGCTAAATGACTTAAATGTAAATGTAAATGTAATACTTAAGGCACGTGTTGTAAAACCCTATTGGGAACGTTACACAGAGTTTTGCCTCAATAAAGCTATTAGAAAAGCTCCTGGTAAAAGCAAGTTACTATTTAACAAATCTTAGCTTTGTAGTCAACTTGATCACACAAAAGAATGCTTGCATTGCTGGAAAATCACTGCCACAGAAAACAAAATACGCATTTGCAGGTCCTTTCATAAAGTATTCACACCCCTCGACTTTTTCCACATTCAATTGAGATTTTGTGTCACTTGCCTACACACAATACCCCATAATGTAAAAGTGGAATTATGTTTTAAAAATTACAGTGAGTTGGGAAAGTATTCACCCCCCTTGGCATTTTTCCTGTTTTCTTGCTTTACAACCTGGAATTAAAATGGATTTTTGGGGGGTTTGCATCATTTTATTTACACAACATGCCTACCACTTTGAAGATGCAAAATAGTTTTATTGTGAAACAAAAGAAATAGACCCCCTTGCAGCAATTACAGCTGCAAGTCTCTTGGGGTATGTCTCTATACACTTGGCACATCTAGCCACTGTGATTTTTACCCATTCTTCAAGGCAAAACTGCTCCAGCTCCTTCAGGTTGGATGTGTTCCGCTGGTGTACAGCAATCGTGGGGATAAAAAATCATACCACAGATTCTAAATTTGATTGAGGTCTGTGCTTTGACCAGACCATTCCATGACATTTAAATGTTTCCCCTTAAACCACTCGAGTGTTGCTTTAGCAGCATGCTTAGAGTAATTGTCCTGCTGGAAGGTGAACCTCTGTTCCAGTCTCAAATCTCTGGTAAGACTGAAACTGGTTTCCCTCAAGAATTTCCCAGGATTTAGCACCATCCATCATTCCTTCAATTCTGACCAGTTTCCCAGTCCCTGCTGATTAAAAACTTCCTCGCAGAATAATGCTGCCACCACCATGCTTCACTGTAGGGATGGTGTTCTCGGGGTGATGAGTGGTGTTGGGTTTTCGCCAGACATAGCATTTTCCTTGATGGCCAAAAATCACATTTTTAGTCTCATCTGACCAGAGTACCTTCTTCCATATGTTTGATGCCTTTTTGTGAACACCATAAGTGTTTGCTTACTTTTTTCTTTAAGCAATGACTTCTTTCTGGCCACTCTTCCATAAAGCCCAGCTCGGTGGAGTGTTTGGCTTAAAATGGTCTTACGGACAGATACTCCAATCTCCGCTATGGAGCGCAGCGCCTTCAGGGTTAACGTTGGTCTCTTTGTTGCCTCTGATTATTGACCTTCTTGCCTGGTCCGTGAGTTTTGGTGGACGGCCCTTCTCTTGGCAGGTTTGTTGTGGTGCCATATTCTTTCCATTTTTTAATAATGGATTTAATGGTGCTCTTTGGGATGTTAAAAGTTTTGGATATTTTTTATAACCCAACCCCGGTCTGTACTTCTCCACAACTTTGTCCCTGAACTGTTTGGAGAGCTCCTTGGTCTTCATAGTGCCGCTTGCTTGGTGGTGCCCTTTGCTTAGGGGTGTTGCAGACTCTGGGGCTTTTCAGAACAGGTGTATAGATACTGAGATCATGTGACAGATCAAGATATTTTTTGTCATTTCTCCTCACCAAATTAGACTATTTTGTGTATGTCCATTACATGAAATCGAAATAAAAATCTATTTAAATTACAGGTTGTAATACAACAAAATAGGAAAAATGCCAAGGGGATGAATACTTTTGCAAGGCACTGTAAAAGCTGAAATGTTTTGAGTAAATACATATTCTACCCCATTTGTTATGACAAGTCACATAATAATTTGTAATGACTCAATCGGTGTGTAATAATGGTGTTTAACATGATTTTTTAATGACTACCTCATCTCTATAGCTCACACATACAATTATCTGTAAGGTCCCTCAGTCGAGCAATGAATTTCAAACACAGATGTAACCACAAAGACCAGGGAGGTTTTCCAGTGCTTCACAAACAAGTACACCTATTGGTAGAAAAAAAGTAGACGTTGAATATCCCTTTGAGCATGATGAAGTGTTTAACTACACTTTGTATGGTGCGTCAATACTCTCAGTAACTACAAAGACACAGGCGTCCTTACGACCTCAGTTAACGGAGAGGAAGGGATTTTTACCATGAGGCCAATGGTGGCTTTAAAACAGATACAGAGTTTAATGGTTAATGTTTAATGTTTAGTTTAATGGAGTTTAATGTGATAGGAGATAACTGAGGATGGATCAACAAAATTGTAGTTACTCCACAACTAACCTAGATGAAAGAAGGAAGCTTGTAAAAATAAAAATAATAATCATGTTATGGGTATGCTTGCCATCGGCAAGGACAATACAGTTTTTTAAATATAAAAAGGAACGGAATAGAGCTGGGCACAGGCTAAATCCTAGAGGAAAACCTGATTCAGTCTGCTTTCCAACAGACACTGGGAGACAAATTCACCTTTCAGCAGGACAATAACCTAAAACACAAAGCCATATACACTGGAGTTGCTGTCCAAGACGACATTGAATGTTCCTAAATGGACTAGTTACACTTTTTACTTAAATTGCCTTGAAAATCTATTGCAAGACTGGAAAATGTCTGTCTAGCAATGATCAACAATGAACTTGACAGAGCTTGATGAATTGTAAAAAGAATAATGTGCTAATATTGTACAATCTAGGTGTGCCAAGCTCCTTCGAGACTTACCCAGAAAGACTCAAAGCTATAATCGTTGCCAAAGAGGATTCTAACATGTATTGACTCAACAATGGGAATATTTATGTAAATTTAATATTTCTCTATTTCATTTTCAATAAATTTGCACACATTTCTAAAAACATGTTTTCACTTTGTCATTATGGGTTATTGTGTGTAGATGGGTGAGACAAAAATATATTTAATCCATTTTGAATTCAGGCTGTAACACAACACAATTTGGAACAAGTCAAGGGGTATGAATACATTCTGAAGGCACTGTAAACCTCCGACGTATACCACTATAACATGCTATAACCATCCTAGCCTGCTCTCACCATTTACATGAACAGCAGACATCTCTCATCTGTTCTGCACTCATACAGCTTCTTAATAAGTTAAAAATCGCGCAACATTTCAGCGCCCTGCTACTCATGCCAGGACTATAGTATATGCATATGATTAGTATGTGTGGATAGAAAACACTCAGATGTTTCTAAAACTGGTTAAATCACGGCTGTGACTATAACAGAACGTGCGTTTCATCGAAGGAAGGAAAATCTGATCACTGAAAATGGGAAAATATATCCATGCGCAACTTCAACCAATTGTTAAAAGTGACCCACATTACATGGAGCCGAGGTTGCAATACCTACAGCTTCCACACGATGTCAACATTCTTGTCATTTGTCTCGGATTTGTTTCTTGGCCAAACGGACACAAGGAAGCCGATTTCTTCCGGTCTCCGACAGGATGTTTTGGTTGAGATATATCCGGACATGATATCAAGACGTGAAGCTAAAGAATATACATCGCCCCGTGATCATTTTGATCGATTATTAATGATTGAGAAACTAAACTACAAAAACCGACCATAGAGTGTGTCATTGTGAATGCTGGTCTCCTGTGCTCCTATTGGCCAGTCTTTTGACGGTGTCCTCTATTACCTGTGTCCCAACGCTGCTGGTGACAGTTGCTGTGGACCTGTATGGCTCAGTTGATACAGCATGGTGCTTGCAACACCAGAATTATGGGTTTGAATCCCGGGGCCACCAATATGTAAAATGGATGCACGCTTGACTGTCAGTTGCTTTGGATGAAAGGCTTGTCCATGTGTGATGAGTCTCTCACAGTCAAGTTAAAGCAAGGTGTGTATATTTATGTGTGTATGAGCAGATAGCTCTGAGAAGTCTCCTATGGATGCCTCCCTGTCTCTGGTGGTTTTCCATGGGGTCCCAGGCAGCCATGAGTCCCCAGGGGGGCCAGAGAAGAAGACAGGCAGTGGTGTTACGGTGGAGCTACAGCAGCCTAAGGTGTTAATAGAATCTCCCGTGTATCAGTGAGTTGGCAGACTCCATAATCATTAGCTTGGGGGATAAGATGGAGGGAATGGAGGGAGGGAGGGGATGACTGCATGAGACTCATCTCTCCTTGTTTGCTTCCTTCTCTCTATCCTTCTTTCTTCACGATTCATTATTTTCCATCTGCCAACGCACGGCTGATACCCCCGACACACACAAAAACGCACACACACTCCACCTGAGATGGGCTGAGCAGTGCCGTGCCAAGACAATGGTGTGATGTGTAATGAATGCACAGCCATGGCTCTGAATATCATCAATAAAACATTGTCTACATCCCAAATGTTACCCTATTCCCCATATAGTGCACTACTTTTGACCAGAGCCCTATGGATCCTGGTCAGAAGTAGTGCGCTTTGTAGGAAATAAGGTGATATTTGGGATGTAGCCATTGTCACCCAAGACATGTCTTTCTTGTTAGTTCTCTCTTTCCCCATGTCTCCCTCCGCCACCTGTCTTACTTACTCTCTCCCTTCCTCGCTCACTCGCTCGTTCGCTTCCTCTCTCATTCTTTCTCTCTCACACATGCCTCTCGCACACACCTCTCTTTCCTTATTTCCCCTTCAGCCTCTTGTTCTCTCTCACTGTCATCCTCCCTCCTTTTGTTTATGAGTCTCGTTTGGTGCTGTCGTGGCTCTACAGGTGTCAAAGTAGTTTCCATGCTAATGAGAAGTGTGGACATCCTTATAACTTATGTGTCTCAAAAGATACTCTATTCCCTAAATCCGCTTAAGGATCCGCCCCTTTTTTTTCAATTTTTGACCTAAAATAACATACCCAAATCTATCTGCCTGTAGCTCAGGCCCTGAAACAAGCATATGCATATTCTTGGTACCATTTGAAAGGAAGCACTTTGAAGTTTGTACCAGCATCTATGAAATGCAAAAGAAAGGCCATAATGTATTATTCTAGCCCAAGTGCAATTTATATATTGGCCACTGGATGACAGCAGTGTATGTGCAAATTTATAGACTGAACCAATGAACCATTGCATTTCTGTTCCAGATTTTGCATCAGGACTGCCCAAATTGGCCTACTTGGTTTATTAATAACTTTTCATGTTCAAAATGGTGTACTCTCCTCAAACAGTAGCATGGTATTCTTTCACTGTCATATCTACTGTAAACTGGAAAGCGCAGTTAGATTAATATGAGTTCAAGCTTTCTGCCAATATCAGATATGTCTACAGTATGTCCTGGGAAATATTCTTGTTACTTACAAGCTCATGCTAATCGCATTAGCCTACGTTAGCTCAACCATCCGTGGAAGGGACACCGACTCTCAAAGCACTCTCCAACACATACTGTTATACAATGTCCTTTCCTTCAGTCATGTTATGCACATTTGATAATCACATAACCATGAGTGTCCTTATTTGAACTTATATTTAAATCTACTTACTGTACAGTACAATCTGAAATAATTTGTGCAATGTGTTCAGAATGTTTCAGGCATTATCAGAAACAATGAATGAAAATCACAAGAAAATTTGGCCAACAAATGTGACTCATTTCAAGAAACTAGGCATCTGTCGCAAGTCACTACTTCACAGGAGAGGCATTTGAACTTAAACATAATTTGTTGGAGAATTGCCTTCTTGAACATGTGAACGTTTATGTGCCTTAATAAAAAACTAGTATGCCATCTGTAAATACGAATAATATTTTTAAATTACGAGCCTAGTTGGTTTGTCCACGGAAAAAGCCAGGAACCTTCCTGCTAGCCATGATTGGCTGAGAGAATGGATAGGCTGGAAATGCTGAGAGATGAGTTAGGATTGGTCTGCCATGTTCGGTCTATAACATGAGCTGCTCCATATGTGTAGGTAATCCTTTATACCGTGTTTGTTTTTCAAGATATCATGAAGAACTGCAAAGGTATTGCTAATGCTCTCCACTTTCTGGAGGACAATCGTGCCATGTCTCTGACTATGAACATTTATCAGACGATGAGGAAATCCCTGAGTTAGGTAAAAACATTTTCATTGAACCAGACATTTGAGAGTGTTCTGAAACAACGATCAACAGTGTTATTGTCATGGAGGAAGTTGACAGAGTTTTGAAATCAGTGGAATGCCCGGAGGAAGGAGAGTATGATAGCTAAGGAGATGCTGGCATTTGATTGCAAATATGCAGAGGGAGTCAAAAAGGGGAGTTGTATAAAACACCTGTTTTACATTTTCAAACTAACTGTTACATATTCAAACTAAGGGCAACCATGATATCTGTGATTTAGAAGGAGAAGCGTTCATCCATGTAAGAGAGTCTAGCTAGCTTTATTTTCAGATATTATACATTTGCAAGTTAAAGGGTACTTTTAGCCAGCTAGCTAAAATTTGCATTTCTAGTTAAAGCCTAATGTTAGCTAGCTAGCTAACATTGAACCTAGTTGGTTACCTTTAGTTACCTGCAGATTAATGCATGGTGGCTAGCTATGACAATCCGTTTGTATTGCTAGTAGTATATGGTTTGGGATTATTGCCGCATTCAAAACAATTGGAAACTCGGAACTGGGAACTGACTTCCGACTTCAGTGCATTCAAGACAACTGGGAATTCTAAAGAAAACAAGCTCCGACTGAGAAAATATTTTTGAATGGTCATCCAACTCGGAATTCCAACTTTGACAAAATGTAATTTTCATGGCCAGAATCAACGTGAATGATGACACCAATGGTTAACTATACAAAACCAAAATGGCTGCCCGGTAACGTAACAGGTGGAAATCCAGGCAGACTGTTTGTACAGGTGTATTGTAGACCTTACAGTGAAGTGCTTACTTACAGGCCCTAACTGTAATGGCCGTTGGTGGTGGAAGAAGAGGAGGACCAAGGTGCAGTGCGGTATTTGTCCATATTTATTCAATGAACACGTAAATAACAAAAATAACAACGAGAACGACCGCAAACAGTTCTGGCTGGTGTAGACACACAACAGAAAACAATCACTCACCAAACACAATAGAAAACAGGCTCCCTAAATATGGTTCTCTATCAGGGACAACGATTGACAGCTGCCTCTGATTGAGAAACATACCAGGCCAAACACAGAAATAGCAAATCATAGAAAAACAAACATAGACAACCCACCCAACTCACGCCCTGACCATACTAAAACAAATACAAAACAAAAAACTACGGTCAGAAGGTGACACTAACTAACAGTGCAATTTTTAAGTAAAAAATAGGTATTAGGTGAACAATAGATAAGTAAAGAAATAAAAACAACAGTAAAAAGTAACAGTAGCGAGGCTATATACAGTAGCGAGGCTATATACAGTAGCGAGGCTATATACAGTAGCGAGGCTATATACAGTAGTGAGGCTATATACAGTAGGGAGGCTATATACAGTAGAGAGGCTATATACAGTAGAGAGGCTATATACAGGCACCGGTTAGTCTGGCTAATTGAGGTAGTATGTACATGTAGGTATAGTTAAAGTGACTTGTATATATGATAAACAGAGAGTAGCAGTAGAGTAAGAGAGGGGTTGGCGGGTGGTGGGTGGCGGGTGGCGGGACACAATGCAGATAGTCTGGGTAGCCAAGGTGCGGGGGCATCGGTTAGTCGGGCTAATTGGGGTAGTATGTAAATGAATGTATAGGGCAATGCAAATAGTTCAGGTAGCCATTTGATTACTTGGTCAGGAGTCTTATGGCTTGGGGGTTAAAGCCTAGCCTTTTGGTCCTAGACCAAAAGAGAGTGACGGAGAGAGAGAGAGACTGAGAGAGAGAGAGAGAGAGAGAGAGAGAGAGAGAGAGAGAGAGAGAGAGAGAGAGAGAGAGGGATAACAGAGGAACAATCTCCCCATCATCCATCTGAATAGAAACTATATTAACCATGCACAATGTCCCTCCTAAGGGTATTGATCACAGTGGTGGCCAAGAACCAAACCAGCCCAGATTTACTGCAGAGCTTGCATCTTTCTCCCACTGTAACGCAGCAAGCTTTTTATTTGGACTCAGCGATAGACTGGGCCTCATAATTTCCCACCTGGATAGTACAATGTTGGCTGTTGAGCTGTCACCATCCCGGCTTTGGCCCACTTTCCTCACTCATGGCATGTCGTTTACTTAATTGGAATGATTTTAATTTGAGCAAACTGTGAGGGGGATGCCAGGGTTGGAATTAGAAGCTGTTGGAGAGGGGTTTCTGGGTAATGCTGCAGTAACCAATGACAGTAGACCAACAGCTGTGTGAAGTCAAATGGCAATGGCATAAATACAACACATGTGAGTTGTGTTTATATTCAGTAAATAAGCTGCATGGTCCTGTTAGAGCTCTAGGTGCTTATTCCCAGCTGCAAAATAATAAAATTAATTTTAAACAATGATTTTTGCAATATTTACATCCTGCATAATATGCATTTATAATCAAGATGTAACTAACCCACTTTCCACTGTGATCAGAGCACCAACCCCACAGGGAGAAGGTACATAGCGTGAAGGGAATGAAAACAATGTTGCTATGGTCACAACGAATTCGCCGCAGTACACTGAGATATTTACCTACTGTAGTTATGCAGTTCACAGAAAGAAAAAAACAACTCTACGTGATAGACTGAACACACACGCCCCATGCACGCATGCACACACACATTCTCTCTCTACGGTTTCTTTATCTCCTTCTCTCTCTCCTTCTGTGTCCATTTAATCTGTTCAGGCTGTTTGCGGTGTATTTCATGGTTTAAATCTCTGCATACTTTCAGCCTGGCCCACATCCATCCCAATATGGCTCTGGCTGGGTGCTGTTCCTTAATCTGTGACCAGGGGAGGGGAGTGGGAAGACCGATTACCATCTCCTTCCTCCAAAGCTGGGAGCTTTTCCAGAGCATGGAAGTTTGTGTGTGTTGTGTATGTATGTGTGTGTGTGTGTGTGTCTGCATCTGTGTAGATGTGTGTAGAAGGTACCAGTACATTTGCTGCCTCCTCGGGCCAGCAGCCAAGCGGTCGCCTCTCCACAGGGCTGACAGCTCCATAGATTAAATGCCTTGTGGGAGGGGAGGAGAGGCACAAACAGCCCTGTAATATTCCCTCCCTTTGACCCAGCTACACATTTTGGCTATACACAGCACACACACTACCCTCCTGGAGGCTGTGTGTGTGTGTTTGTGTTTGTGTAAAACAACGTGCCAGCTTTGTAAATGACTCCACAATGCACAGAACCAGATGCCCCCTTTGTCATTTTCTCTCTTTCCCAGTTTTTTGGTGGAAGTTTGAATGTAATACTGATATTACAATATATAATATTCTTAGGATGAAGCAGAGGTTTATTAACACAGGCATCACCCTATTGAGGTAGGTCTTCACAAATGTTAAAATAATGTTGCCCTTTTCTATTTGTATGACATTTTAACAGACACTTTTATCCAAGTTTTTTTAGAGGGAGTAGGGTAGTCTATCTATCTCGTTCTTACGGAAATAAATAAAGAGATGGATTGAGGGGCTTGAATGACAGCGAAGGTTAACAGACCCACTTGTGTTGTAAGGCTGCCCTTCTCTACCGTCAGTTGCCCTCTCCTCTCTCCACACAAACCATGCAGGGCGACCTGGTCACCTCCCCTCGGGAGTCCCCTTGGGTCTCACCTCCGTGAGAGGGAAGGGACTATTATCCCTCAAGAGAGGCCTGTACGTTTGTGTGTGTGTGTGTGTGTGTGCGTGTGCGTGTTTGTGCGTGTGTGTGTTTGTGCGTGTGTGTGTTTGTGCGTGTGCGTGCGTGTGTGTGTGTGTGTGTGTGTGTGTGTGTGTGTGTGTGTGTGTGTGTGTGTGTGTGTGTGTGTGTGCGTGCGTGCGTGCGCGTGAAGCACAGAGCTGGAGGCCCATCTGTCACTCTCTCTCTGCTTCTCTCTCTCTGTTTCTCTCTCTCTTTCTGTCTCCCTTCACTCACTACAAGTGCTCTGCTGTCACACCTGCAAAAAAATACATACAGTACATACAGATGAAGTCGGAAGTTTACATACACTTAAGTTGGAGTCATTAAAACTTGTTTTTCAACCACTCGACAAATTTCTTGTTAACAAACTATAGTTTTGGCATGTCGGTTAGAACATCTACTGTCCCGCTCTGACATTAAAGATCCTTATTTATTCTCTATGTTTGGTTAGGTCAGGGTGTGACTCGGGTGGGAAAAGCTACGTTTTCTATTTCTTTGTTGTTTTGCTGAGTGTTCTTGAAAATAAATATCATGAACACTTTCCACGTTGCGCTTTGGTCCACTCTTCCTTCCACTGATGACGAGCGTTACAGAACACCCCACCAAAGAAGGACCAAGCAGCGTGGCCAGGAGGACTGGACATGGGAGGACATTCTGGAGGGAGAAGGACCCTGGACACGGGCCGGGGACTGTCGGCGTCCAAGGGAGCAGATGGAGGCAGCGAGAGCGGAACGAGCGGAACGACGACTATACGAAGAGTTAGCTCAACAACAGAAGCACGAGAGGCAGCCCCCCCAAAAATGTAGGGGGGATTGGCGGAGGTAGGGTTTAGACCTGAGCCAGCTCCCCGTGCTTTCAGTGGGGGAGCATGTGACTGGTCAGGCAACGTGTTATGCTGTGATGCGCACAGTGTCTCCAGTGAGCATTCACAGGCCGGTGCGCTCTGTCCCAGTGCCCCGCATTTGCCCGGCGGAAGTGGGCATCCGGCCAGGACGGGTTGTACCAGCTCTATGCTCGAGACCTCAAGTGCGCCTCCACAGCCCAGTGTATCTGGTACCTGCTCCACGCACCAGGCTTCCAGTGCATCTCCCCAGTCTGGTGAGACCTGTTCCGGTTCCACGTACCAGACCTCCAGTATGTCTCCCCAGCCTGGTAAGCCCTGGTAAGCCCTGTGGTAGCTTTAATCCATGGCCTGGAGCCTCCAGTGATAATCCACGGCCCAGAGCCTGTAGTGATGATCCATGGCCCGAAGCCTCCAGTGATGATCCATGACCCAGAGCCTGTAGTGATGATCCATGGCACGAAGCCTCCTGTGATGATCCATGGCCTGGAGCCTGTAGTGATGATCCATGGCACGAAGCCTCCAGTGATGATCCATGGCCTGGAGCCTGTAGTGATGATCCATTGTACGAAGCCTCCAGCGATGGTCCCCTGTCCGGAGCCTCTAGCGACGGTCTCCGGTCCGGAGCCTGTAACAACGGTCCCCGGTCCGGAGCCTCCAGCGACGGTCCCCGGTCAAGAGCTTGCAGCGACGATCTACGGCCCGGATGTCCAGGCGACGATCCCTGCACCAGAGGCACCACCGAAGTGGGGGGAGCCTAAAGCCGAGTGGGGTCTGCGTCCCGCACTGACGGAACTGTTCACTTTCGTTTTTGAAAATGTTATTTTTGTTTGAGCGTTTCTTGAAAATAAATATCATGAACACTTTCCACGCTGTGCTTTGGTCCACTCTTCCTTCCACTGACGACGAGCGTTACATCTACTTTGTGCATGACAATTAATTTTTTCAACAATTGTTTAGAGAAAGATTATTTCACTTATAATTCACTGTATCACAATTCCAGTGGGTCAGAAGTTCACATACACTAAGTTGACTGTGCCTTTAAACAGCTTAGAAAATTCCTGAAAATGATTTCATTGCTTTAGATTCTAAAGTTTAGAAGCTTCCGATAGGCTAATTGACATCATTTGACTCAATTGGGGTGTACCTGTGGATGTATTTCAAGGCCTACATTCAAACTCAGTGCCTCTTTGCTTGACATCATAGGAAAATCTAAAGAAATCAGCCAAGACCTCCACATGTAGACCTCCACAAGTCTGGTTCATTCTTGGGAGTAATTTCCCGACGCCTGAAGGTACCACGTTCATCTGTAAAAAACAAAAGTACGCAAGTATAAACACCATGGGACCACGCAGCCATCATACCGCTCAGGTAGGAGATGCGTTCTGTCTCCTGGAGATGAACGTAATTTGGTGAGAAAAGTGCAAATCAATCCCAGAACAACAGCAAAGGACCTTGCGAAGATGCTGGAGGAAACAGGTACAAGTCCCATATCGACATAACGTGAAAGGCCACTCAGCAGGGAAGAAGCCACTGCTCCGAAACCACCATGAAAAAGCCAGACGACGGTTTGCAACTGCACATGGGGACAAAGATCGTACTTTATGGAGAAATCTTCTCTTGTCTAATGAAACAAAAATAGAATAATGAGCATTGTTATGTTTGGAGGAAAAAGGGGGAGGCTTGCAAGCCAAAGAACACCATCCAAATCGTGAAGCACGGGGGTGGCAGCATCATGTTGTGGGGGTGCTTTGCTGGAGGAGGGACTGGTGCACTTCACAAAATAGATGACATCATGAGGATGAAAAATGATGTTGATATATTGAAGCAACATCCCAAGACATCAGTCAGGAAGTTAAAGCTTGGTCGCAAATGGGTCTTCCAAATGTACAATGACCCCAAACATACTTCCAAAGTTGTGGCAAAATGGCTTATGGACAACAAAGTCAAGGTATTGGTGTGGCCATCACAACGCCCTGACCTCAATCCTACATACATTTTGAAAAAGCGTGTGCGAGCAAGGAGGCCTACAAACCTGACTCAGTTACATCAGCTCTGTCAGGAGGAATATGGCAAAATTCACTCAACTTATTGTGGGAAGCTTGTGGAAGGCTACCTGAAATGTTTGACCCAAGCTAAACAATTTAAAAGCAGTGCTACCAAATACTAATTGAGTGTTTGTAAACTTCGGACCCATTGGGAATGTGATGAAAGAAACAAAATCTTAAATAAATCATTCTCTCTACTATTATTCTGACATTTCACATTCTTAAAATGAAATGGTGGTCCTAACTGACCTAAAACAGGGAATTGTTACGAGGATTAAATGTCAGGAATTGTGAAAAACTGAGTTTAAACGCAACAGGGAGGGGCATAGACTCTACAAGGAAGTCATCATGGACACGAGAGTAACCCTCCAAAAAGTACATCATAAACCTTTTAAATGTCAATATGTACTAAGAAGCTAAGGGTAGGTTTATTGGGCTTCAGGAATGTGACTGAAAAAGAGCCTTGGGCCTTCAAAAATAAAATATGGAGCTGATTGAAAGTAAGGGGATATCGGTGAACAAATGCTGTGGTCAAGGCTATGAAGGCACTAGTGCAATAAGTGGAGCTTACTCAGGTGTCCAAAAGCAAGATTCAGATGAGAGCCTAATGCTTCTTAGGTAGTTCTTCATGAGTTTTAGTTTAGTTTAGTTTAGTTTAGTTTAGTTCTCTGTGCAGTTCAAGGGGTTGATTTCCATAGCAACATCAGGGAACAGGGCAGAAGGGAGTGGTGATTCAAATACAGCAGTTCTGTAACATATTTACTTGAGCCTCTCATTCTCCTTAATTGCCGGCCTCAAAACGTTATGGAAAAATATTAACTGTATAGGAAGTTCTGGGGACAGGTTGTCTGGATACTGAACAGCCAATAAATTGGCAGATGCAGGCAGATTATAATCTTTAGCGGTCAACTGTTCTTGAGGGCTTAAACCAAAAAAGTGGTCTTCATTTCGTTAAGCTCTACAGGACAGTTGTAAAAAAAAAAAAAAAATGGTAGCTGATTTTACTAGGCAAGTCAGTTCAGAACAAATTCTTATTTTCAATGAGAGCCTAGGAACAGTGGGTTAACTGCCTGTTCAGAGACAGAATGACAGATCTGTACCCTGTCAGCTCGGGGATTTGAACTTGCAACCTTTCAGTTACTAGTCCAACACTCTAACCACTAGGCTACCCTGATCCGTATTCTATTGCATTGAACATTTATTTAACAATCTGCAATGTTTGAATTTCCAATTAATTACATTGTTGCCGCCAGCCAGCAGTCAAAATGGCAGCATTGCGACACCGTGTATAGCTTTTTGAAATGTTACGCTTAACATGAGAAAATGACGACCAAATAGGCCTACCAATAAGCTTTTATCCATTAGCTAAACTATCGGCTACATGCCCTGGCACCACAGAAAGCTGCATAGACATGTCACAGTTGCAGCACTATGGACGGGGGGTTACGCCAGTGTAAAGCAAATGGTGGTGAAGGTGGTGGCGGAAGGGGTGGTTGCGGTTGTAGTAGGGAAATAGATTTTCTTTAGACTGGCAGGGCCAAAGTGGACATCCAGCTGCTCAATTTCGTGCTGGGCAGTGTGTGTGTGTGTGTGTGTGTGTGTGTGTGTGTGTGTGTGTGTGTGTGTGTGTGTGTGTGTGTGTGTGTGTGTGTGTGTGTGTGTGTGTGTGTGTGTGTGTGTGTGTGTGTGAGTGAGAGAGAGAGAGAGAGTGAGAGTGAGAGAGAGAGTGAGAGTGAGAGAGAGAGAGAGAGAGAGAGAGAGAGAGAGAGAGAGAGAGAGAGAGAGAGAGAGAGAGAGAGAGAGAGAGAGAGAGAGAGAGAAAGAGAGAGAGAGAGAGAAGAGAGAAAGAGAAAGAGAGAGAGAGAGAGAGAAAGAGAGAGAGAGAGAGTGAGAGAAAGAGAGAGAGAGAGAGAAAGAGAAAGAGAGAGAGAGAGAGAGAGAGAGAGAGAGAGAGAGAGAGAGAGAGAGATTATATTTGTGCAATTTATGCCACGGATGGACAAGCCATTTCAAGACAATCGCTGTACTTTCCATGTGAGAGAGGGAGAACATATGGAATTTTTTAAAGATGGTCATACCATTATATATATTTTTATTTTAGGACCCCTGTAGGTATATCTTTTTAAAAATTTAGAATCAACAATTTGCTTATAATAGCTTATAATTTGCTTATAACAGCAAAACAGACAGTAAAATAATGCATCATAAGGAGTAAGTTTTTGAGGTGTCTGACCTGTATCTTGGAGATATAGAAAGCTCAGGATATTTTTCATTTTTTGACATATTTAACAAACAAACATTTGGCACAAAACCTTCCGAGGAGTCCCATGACAATTGTGGGGGTTGTGGAGTAAAATCAAATAGCTAAACCCTAACCTTAACCACTCGGAATTCATACCTAAACTGAATTTGATCAGAATTTTATCCCTATGTGGAAGCTAGGTGAATTGCAACAGCGCTAGGCTGCATAATTTATTATAATTATAATTTTTTAAAAATCTGCCCGTATCCCATAACATGGCCGAGACTCGCGGTTGAGAATTTTACTTTGGTTAGATGGTACAATGATTCCCTACACTATTCTGTGCATGTTTTCTCACATAAAGTGAAATTGAGTGAACAGTGTAGAATTTTAGCAGCCAGGAAATTACAGAGCAATTTTTACAATGGCCACTTAAATTTAAATACATTTTAGTCATTAGTCACGAAAGTAGACACTGGTTGAGAGCAACTTACAGGAGCAATTAGGGTTAAGCACCTTGCTCAAGGGCACATCGGCAGATTTGTCACCTATGCCACTCAGGGATTTGAACCAGTAACCTTTCGGATACTGGCCCAATGCTCTAAACCGCTAAGCTACCTGCTGCCCCACTTAACTCAATTTCCACTAGACAACACAGCCACAAAGTCAAAACAGCTTTCCCATTTTGACAATAGATGCTGCTCAACAGCTAATCACAACACGGGTAAGTAATACTGTGAAACACTATAATTTCACTATTACTGCAGGTATATTATGGATATTTTCTGAAATTACAATGCAATTTTTAAAAATATGTGTAGCACATTTAACCCAAACGTTAACTAATTAATGCCTAAACTTTACACTCAAGGTTTGTTTCATTTTCACTTTTGCGCAGTTTAACTGACAGCTAACAGACTGTAACACACTCCGTAATCAAAACGACAACACACTCTGTAATCTCTGTTGCCTGCAGTTGCGGAAACTCTCTCTGTTTGCCTTAGAGTTTGCGTTTCTGAAAACATACAAGAAGATGCATCTTTTTTAATTAAAATGTTTGTTGGCCAATGACAAGAACATCTCTTAGTAGCCTCCAGAGTTCTAGAATGTGCCTGAGCTGAATGAGGCATAATAGATATGAATAAATGGTAATTAAACTAATTCAACACTTAATGAATACACCTCAGGCAGAGGCCACATGGTGTATTTAGTGTTTAGAGCACACATGAGAATATATGTTGCTGTGTGTGTGTGTGTTTTGCTAATTAATAAGGAGGGGCTAGATGGATGGCAAACGGGCGTATGGCTTTTTGCCTGCACTTCATCATTAGTATTTCTGGGAGCATAGGAGCAGGAGCCCCTTACCTCGCAAGGCTAGCTCTGTATGGATGGAGTGAGCTGTGCATTATTCACTGAGACACACACACAGACACACTGGTGAGGCCTGGTGGAATATACTGTAGAGAGCAAACATACTCACATGCACGCACGTATGCACAGACGCAGGGGGCACACACACACACACACACACACACACACACACACACACACACACACACACACACACACACACACACACACACACACACACACACACACACACACACACATACACACACAGGCACACGCACACGCACACACACACACACACACACACACACACACACACACACACACACACACACACACACACACACACACACACACACACACACACACACACACACACACACACACACACACACACACACACACACACACACACACACACACACACACACACACACACACACACACACACACACACACACACACACACACACACACACACACACACACACACACACACACACACACACACACACACACACACACACACACACAGAGCTGATACATCACATACCATCAGCTGTCTTCAATGGAAAGGAAGGCAGAGACGCTTGATTACAAAGCACCATCAGCTCAGCCAATCACCCGAGACACTTCTGACAAAGACAGCCATGTAGGCTCTTAAGCACAGAGAGGTTTAGCTCTGCTCCCTGCGTTGTTTTCTTTGCTTGTTTAACATTTTTTTGCGTGTGTGCACGTGCGTGTGCATGTCCAAGTGTGCATATGAGGCTTATAAGCACAAACAGTAGTAGCTCCACTCTCTGCTTTGATTATTTTCTGCTTATCTTTTCTTGTGTGTGTGTGTGTGTGTGTGTGTGTGTGTGTGTGTGTGTGTGTGTGTGTGTGTGTGTGTGTGTGTGTGTGTGTGTGTGTGTGTGTGTGTGTGTGTGTGTGTGTGTGTGTGTGTGTGTGTGTGTGTGTGTGTGTGTGTGTGTGTGTGTGTGTGTGTGTGTGTGTGTGTGTGTGTGTGTGTGTGTGTGTCTGTGTGTGTGTGTGTGTGCGTGTGGCCCGGCCCGGCCCTAGCTGGCAGGACAGTGGATCTTCTTTGACAGAAGGAATTACGTTGAAATGACAGACGAAAGGCCAAACGATTCTGGAATGGGAAAATAACTGTTAATGAAATTACAGTGGTTCTTCCTTTAAAAATTGTGATGTACTGCAGCGCAGCTTGCGGGGTGCCGCTGAAGTGTCAGCCATTGTTGCCAGAATGATGCAATTTACCACAATCTGCCACCATCTACCACAAATGGTCGCGGCATAAGCTCAAAACTTTCAAAGGGAGAACCACTGTACCTGAAAAGTTTTGGAAAATGGGACTTCACACTCACAGCCACCTCAGCGACAGGCTGAGAATCACTATGAATATTTAATGCACTGTTCAGTTCTGCTCCACTATGGCTTATTCAGCATGTTAACATGAAGACTGCATCCCAAATGGCACCCTGGTCCCAATGTGGTGCATTACTTTTAACTAGAGCTCTATAAAGGGAATTGGTTGCCATTTGGGACATGTCCAAGGACATTATTCTGAGATCAAGCCTTCTTGCTTTGCATGTACAATTTGTCAACATGTGTGGGTACATATTTAACAACTCTTTTTAATAGGTTGCAGGTAGCCTAGCGGTTAGAGCTTTGGGCCAGTAACCGAAAGATCGCTGATTTGAATACACAAGCTGACAAGGTCAACGTTCCCTTAAGCGAGACACTTAACCCTACTTTTCTTTGGGGTGCCATATTACCAGGGTGCCATATTACCATGGCTGACACTGTAATAAAAACACATTTCACTGCAATTATCCTGTGTATGTGACAATAAAACATATATTGTTTAATACAGTTATAGAGCAGCTTAAAGCTAATATGTTACCAATCTTTTTTATTTATAATGAATTCCCTATTATACACTATTGTGGTCTGAACGTACACATTTTGGGGTATGCTGATGATTTACAAGAACTGAAAGGAAAGTAAGTCTTTCTCTATAAGATATATTAAGCAGCCACTAACAACATGAAGCTCAATTAGCTGGATGACGGCTTTATTAACATATGCAGAGGAGCAGCCTCTTCCGTCACTACCAACTAATGTTATGTTGAGAGCCTCTCATCTGCATATCATGAGCCCATGTCAATGTATTTTCAGGGCCTGTCCCAAATGGCACCCTACTCCCTATACAGTATAGTCCACTTCTTTTGACTAGAACCCTATGGGCCCTGATCAAATGTAGTGCACTACTGTAGGGAACGGAGAGCCATTTGAGATGCAGGCCCACTCTCTGCAGTATAGAAAAGCAGCAGAGGATCAATAGTTGTTTTGGAATCCACTTTTTACGTTTTTAACATTTAGCAAAGTGGTTCAATATGGCTGTCGAAACAATTCCTACACTATCCTGGTATTTCCACACTTCCTGAGAATGAAGATAATCAGTGTTTTTGACTGGCATTTGCAGCGTGTGGGTGGTTAGCCAGGGCTATATGTGATTTTGGCGCCTGCTGAAAAAGACAAATGAAAAAGACAGAGAAGAGCGGGGGAGTGAGGCCATTCATAACACATGGTTTACTTTCCCCCCCATCTTCAGCTGTCTAGGGCTATCTCTCTATGGAAACCCATTTTTTATCACTTAATAACAAGACAGGTGCTGTTAACAGGGCCGGCTCCAGGCAAAAGCGACATAAGTGATCGCTTAAGGAAGGCCCAGGTCGCTAGGGGGCCACCAACACAAAAAAAAGTATATCTGTTTATGGAGGGGGGACTCAGTCGGTGCATGTTCAAACTTTGGTTGTGCATCAGCAATTTTTATATTTTTATGTCAGTTACTGACAGTCACTCAGTTAGCCATGTCAGGAAACAGTTTGGTAAATTAGTTTAGCCAGCTATCTAAACTTTTGGTAATCATGGCCGAATACTGACCAGGCACTCAGGTGGCCCCATTGATTTTGTTAGTCACTTTCACTCAGATATCATTAACATGGCATACTGTAAATCATGGAAAAATGTGTAGAATTTCAGGAAATTAGCTTTAAGACTGAAAACATTACTCTCCACCCCATGGAAAATTGGCAAGAATGGCTGTGAAACTGCATATTTTTTCTCTCTGCGTCATGGCAAAATGAGCAGAATAAACTAATCTCACTTAGGGCCCCTAAAAGGCTAGAGCCGGCCCTGGCTTTTAGAAAGTAGTAAACTCACAATTCCAAACACTGTTCGCCTCTGTAGGCAGCTTGGTTCTAATCCACCTAAATCCGTCTGAAATCAAAACTGATGTGACAATGCCAAATGGAGATAAGCTAGGATGGTAATTGTCCTTCCCTGCCAGGCTGCTCGCGCACCTTCACGAGCACCTCATGCTTGCAGGCACACACAGCCTGTAGTTGACTGACTCACTCAGAGACCTATGGGAACAATAGCTCTGGTCTGTGTCTGTGTAGGAAGCCCGAGAAAAGGACAGTCTATCAGATTCAGATGTATTTATTTATTTAACTAGGCAAGTAAGATAAGAACAAATTCTTATTTACGATGACGGCCTTCCAAAAGGCAAAATACCTCCTGCAGGGATGGAGGCTGGGTTTTAAAAATATGTGTATATTTTTTATTTTATTTGATCAGATAGAAAAGTCAACAGTAGATAAGAAGGAGATAGATAATAGATGGAGGGCCATGACACTTCGACCAGGGAAGAAAACATATAAAACACCTAGCCAGCTGGAGATGGCCTTGCTAGTGAAAGATTTATCAAAGGATACAAAACCTCCTAGTTATATATGTTTTCTTGATTTTTCATAAGAAATGCCCATCAAGGTGTCCCATATCCATTCTGCATGCTGAAGGCCACCAGTATCTTTCTCAGGAGGAGTCTCTATAATAAGCTGAGATGTCTTATTCTGGTATTGTCCCAAATGGCACCCTATTCCCTATGTAGTGCATACAAGTAGTGTTCTAAATAGGGAATAGGGTACCCTTTGGGACTCATTCTAGCCTCTTTGATAAGAGCTGAGAGTGAATAAGAGTGAATCACAGGGAGAAGACTGAGAGATGAGACTCGTAGTTCTCTCCTCTTGTTAATGTCTTAATTGTGTGCAGATGAGCCAGGGAGTCAGGGTGCACCGAGGCCTGGACCAGGCAGCCTGGCAGGGCCCTCACTCCAGGTGAAGAGGGTCGGCAGGGAGGGGGGTCTACACACCATCACCATCACTTTGACAGGTGGTCTGGGGCAGTGTAAAGACAGCTGTGCAGTGAAGGGTTAAAAGGGGGAGAGGAGGAGATGATATATGACTGCAAGATAACCACAACCACAGGGGCTTAAAGATGGCTCAAGATGGTAGGATGGAAGCCAAATTGAGGGAAGATAGCAAAAAGAGAAGAAGGGAGGAAAGGAGGAGGAACAGCAAAGATGATATAGGCCCTGGAGTGTCATCTCATGGGGAGACTTCCAGACTTTTTCTTTTTAATTATCTTTTACCAGATCTATTGTGTAATATTGTACATTCCTTTGACATTTCAATAAACTTCAAAGTGTTTCCTTTCAAATTGTACCAAGAATATGCATATCCTTGCTTCAGGACCTGAGCTACAGGCAGTTAGATTTGGGTATGTCATTTTAGGCAAAAATTGAAAAAAAAGGGGCGGATCCTTAAATTAAAAACAAATACTTATTTACAATGACATCCTACACCAGCCAAACCCAGACGACACTAGACCAATTGTGTACAACCCTATGGGACTCTCAATCACAGCCAGTTGTGATATAGCTTGGATTTGAACCAGGGTGTCTATGGTGACACATCTAGCACTGAGATGCTGTGCCTTAGACTTCTGTGCCACTCAGGAGCCTGTAAGCTATGCTGCATTCCATTTCCCATCAGCTACAAGACAGCTGCAGATCCTCTGTTCCCTGTTTATCGCCTGGCTCTCATCCCCAAGTGACGGGTGGTAGAGCTCACAGACTCCCCCCAAAGAGAGTCTGGAGCTGCTGATGCCTCTGCCCATCTCCTCTCTAATACCGCACTGTATTATTCAGTTATTCAGAAACCACAAACACAGGTCAAATCCAACCAACTTTCTTCCCAAGAAACTCCTCCCTCTCTCATAACTCACTCCTCATCTCCAAGCAACAAATTCAAAAGGAGTTCTTCTTCCTTCATTGACTCCCTCATCACAATTGATTCTTTCCTTGACAAAGGGAAGGCATAAGAATGAGAAAGGAAGGAGCTGAGCTGTTGTTTGTTGAGGAATGAGCTGGCATTTGGAGATACTGTAGGTAGGCTAATGACAGATGGAGTCGCTGAACATGGTTCTGAGGGGATTTTCATAGCTTTTTCTGGACGGGGGGCTAAACTATGCTCTAGGGTGAGGGGAGAAGATGCGAGAAACGGAGAGAGGAGGAAAGAATGAGAGAATGGGGAGAGAAGGGGAGAGAGTGTGGACCATGTTAAGTCCTTAGTGTTGAGGACCCCAAGGAACGTGAAGCTCTAGATCCACTACAGCATCAATGTAGATGGGGGAGTGCTCTCCCCACGTTCTCCCATAGTCCACAATCAGCTCCTTGGTCTTACTGACGTTGAAGTAGAAGTTGTTGTTCTGGCACCACACTGCCAAGTCTCTGACCTTTACACTCTTCACCTGCGCTGCTACTCTCTGTTTCTTGTCTGTGTACAATCAGCAATCTATACACAATATCCCACAATGACAAAGCAAAAACAGGTTTTTAGAAATGTTTGCATATGTGTAAAATAAAAAAAAACAGAAATACCTTATTTCCATAAGTATTCAGACCCTTTGCTATGAGACTCGAAATTGAGCTCAGGTGAATCATGTTTCCATTGATCATCCTTGAGATGTTTCTAAAACTTGATTGGAGTCCATCTGTGGTAAATTCAATTGATTACACATGATTTGGAAAAGCACACACTTGTCTATATAAGGTCCCACAGTTGACAGTGCATGTCAGTGCAAAAACAAAGCCATGAGATCAAAGAAATTGTACATAGAGCTCCGAGACAGGATTGTGTCGAGGCACAGATCTGGGGAAGGGTATCAAAACGTTCCCACAACATTAAAGGTCCCGAAGAACACAGTGGCCTCCATCATTCTTCAATGGAAGATGTTTGGAAACACCAGACTCTTCCTAGAGCTGGCTGCCTGGCCAAACTGAGCAATCAGGGGAGAAGGGCCTTGGTCAGGGAGGTGAGGAAGAATCCGATGGTCACTCTGACAGAGCTCTGGAGTACCACTGTGGAAATGGGAGAACCTTCAGAAGGACAACCATCTCTGCAGCACTCCACCAATTAGGCCTTTATGGTAGAGTGGCCAGATGGAAGCCACTCCTCAGTAAAAGGCACATGACAGCCCGCTTAGAGTTTTCAGAATCGAGGCAAAGTTGAACAGAGCAAAGTACAGCGAGATCCTTGATGAAAACCTGCTACAGAGAAACCATGACCTCAAACTGTGGTGAAGGTTAACCTTCCAATTGGACAATGACTCTAAGCACACAACCAAGACAATGCAGGAGTGGCTTTGGGAAAAGTCTTTGAATATCCTTGAGTGGCACATCCAGAGCCCAGACTTGAACCCAATCGACTATCTCTGAAGAGACCTACACATTCTGTAACTGTCCAGCAATGCTCCCCATCCAACCTGATAGAGCTTGAGAGGATCTACAGAGAAGAATGCGAGAAACTCCTCAAATACAGGTGTCCAAAGCTTGTAGCGTCCTACCCAAGATGACACAAGGCTGTAATCACTGCCAAAGGTGCTTAAACAAAGTACTGAGTAAAGGGTCTGAATACTTAAAGTACCAGTCCCCCTTTGCCTTGATGACAGCTTTGCACACTCTTGGCATTCTCTCAACCAGCTTCATGAGGAATACTTTTCCAATAGTCTTGAAGGGGTTCCCACATACGCTGAGCACTTGTTGGCTGCTTTTCCTTCACTCTGCGGTTCAACTCATCCCAAACCATCTCAATTGGGTGGAGGTCAGGTTATTGTGGAGACCAGGCCAGCTGATGCAGCACTCCATCATTCTCATTCTTGGTGAAATAGCCCTTAAAGGTGTATTTTGGGTCATTGTCCTGTTGAAAAACAAATGATAGTCCCACTAAGCGCAAACTAGATGGGGTGGCATATAGCTGCAGAATGCTGTGGTTGCCATGCCGGTTAAATTGTACTTGAATTCTAAATAAATCACTGACAGTGTCACCAGCAAAGCACACCAACACCATCACACCTCCTCCTCCATGCTTCATGGTGGAAACCACGCATGCGGAGATCATACGGTAACCTATTCTGCGTCTCAGAAAGACAGCCGTTTGAACCAAAAATATAAAATGTCCATTGCTCGTGTTTCTTGGCCCAAGCAAGTCTTTTCTTCTTATCAGTGTCCTTTAGTAGTGGTTTCTTTGCAGCAATTCGACAATGAAGGCCTGATTCAATCAGTCTTCTCTGAACAGTTGATGTTGAGATGTGTCTGTTACTTGAATTTATTTGGGCTGCAATCTGAGGTGCAGTTATCTCTAATGAACTTGTCCTTTGCAGCAGAGGTAACTCTGGGTCTTCCATTCCTGTGGCGTTCCTCATAAGAGCCAGTTTCATCATAGCGCTTGATGGTTTCTGTGACTGCACTTGAAGAAACGATCAAAGTTCTTGAAATGTTCTGCATTGACTGACCTTCACGTCTTAAAACCTCTAAAGGATCAGACAGTTTTTCAAATTTTCGCCTAAAATGACATACCCAAATCTAACTGCATATATTTCAGCTTTTCTAAAAGCTTGTTTTTGCTTTGTCATTATGAGATATTGTGTGTAGATTGATGAGGGAAAAAACAATTTGATTTTAGAATAACATGACATTTTGAAAAAGTCAAGGCGGCTGAACACTTCCTGAATGCCCTGTACTTTATAAGAGTTGTCTTAACCTAATCCTTACTGAAGCCTGGAGGAGCTTGTGGCTGTTGGAGACTGTAATGGTATTTGAATCATTTACACACATAAAGGAATATGTAGTTCATATATTTATTCAAGTTTTCTGGCAGTTTCAAAACATATTAGTGATATCGTGACTTTGAGCTGGTGGGAAAAGTGCGTAAGAGTCAAAGAGGATAGAAGGAGTTTGACATTGAGGGAGAGCGAGAGAAGGGGAGATGGATCATTTGATTTGTAGTCTTATCGCTGTCGGTCATCAGGCCTACCATGTCATGATGTCAGCAAACTTGATGATGGTGTTGGAGTCGTGCATAGCCATGCAGTCGTGGGTGTACAGAGTGTACAGTCAGCTTTGCGGAGGGGTTGTTGCCTACCCTCACCACCTGGCCTGTCAGGAAGTCCTGGATCCAGTTACAGAGGGAGGTGTTCTGTCCCAGGGTCCGGAGCTTGTTGATGAGCTTGGAGGTGACTATGGTGTTGAATGCTGCAATGTAGTAAATGAACAGCATTCTTACATAGTTACGTTCCCTCTTGTCCAGGTGGGAGAGGGCAGTGTGAAGTGTAATTGAGATTGTGTGTGGATTTGTTTAGGTGATATACAAATTAGAGTGGGTCCATGTCTCTGGGATGATGGTGTTCATGTGTGCCAAGACCAGTCTTTCAAAGGGCATCATAATTACAGATGTGAGTGCTACAGGGCGAAAGTCATTTAGGCAGGTTACTTTGGAACATGTTGGGATTACAGACTGGGACACTTGCCTGCTTGTCTGCGCATGTCTGAGAACGCACCCTGGTATTCCTACTGGCCCGGTGGCTTTGCGATTGTTAACCTGTTTTACTCACTTCGACCACGGAGAGTTTATATGTCGGGGGGCTTGGGTCAGTCTGTTATATCTGGAATATTTCTCCTGTCTTATCCGGTGTCCTGTGTGAATTTAAGTATGCTCTCTCTAATTTTCTTTCTCTTTCTTTTTATCTTTCTCTTTTTCTTTCTCTCGGAGGACCTGAGCCTTAGGACCATGCCTCAGGACTATCTGGCCTGATGACTCCTTGTTGTCCCCAGACCACCTGGTCATGCTGCTGCTCCAGTTTCAACTGTTCTGCCTGTGGCTATGGAACCCGGACCTGTTCACCGGACATGTTACCTTGTCCCTGCCCGGCTGTTTTCGACTCACTCTCTCTACCACACCTGCTGTCTCCAACTCTGAGTGATCGGCTATGAAAAGCCAACTGACATTTACTCCGGAGGTGCTGACCTGTTGCACCCTCTACAAGCACAGTGATAATTATTATTTGACCCTGCTGGTCATCTATGAACGTTTGAACATCTTGGCCTTGTACTGTTATAATCTCCCCCTGGCACAGCCAGAAGAGGACTGGCCACCCCTCAGAGCCTGATTCCTCTCTAGGTTTATTCCTCGGTTTCTAGGGAGTTTTTCCTCGCCACCGTCATTCTACATCTGCATTGCTTGCTGTTTGGGGTTTTAGGCTGGGTTTCTGTACAGCACATTATAACATGTAAAATGGCTTAACAAATACATTTGATTGACTGATTGATCACACAGTCATCCAGAACAACAGCGGCTTTCATGCAGGACTTTGACCATTTCTTTATGAAGTATTTCTGTTTTTCTTTTAGCAGACGTTGTTTAATGGAAAGAGAAACACGTTGCAGTTGGTTGGGGGTCTTCCAGGACGACAGCGTGGGTTGTTCTGCTTGAAAAACAACAGCCATTGCTAATTAAGCCCAGTCCCATAAGGACAGGGAAAACAGAAAATTTAGTGTGTGTCTGTGCATTCGTGTGTGTGTGTGTGTGTACTGTATGTGTGTGTTTGTGTGTCTGCTGTCATTAGGGGCCCCATGTCAGAGTCATGCAGGTTAGGGCTCTACTCTCATTAATGAGATATGTTCTGTTCTGTTCTCCTCACAGAAAAACATCTCCCTGTCAAAACAACCTAAATCTGTGTCCCAAATGTCACCCTATTCCCTTTATAGTGCACTACCGTTGACCAAGGCCTATAGAGCTCTGGTAAGGAATAGGGTGCAATTTGGGATGCATCCTAAACCAGAGGTGTGTCCCCTGGTCCTGTCTGTCTATTGGACTAAGCGCTAACAGGTTCAATCTCATCTTAAGTATGAGAGGAGTTCTGGGTACATTGCATATTGACCCGTCTGAACAGCCTTGACAGCCCCCGTCGGGTGGGGGTGGCTTAACTAGATGACTTTTATATGTAGCCAAGGTAATGGGCAGCTCTCTGGAGAGGTAACATGGTGGTGCTGGTGATGATTTGTGCCTATGACTGGCAGAGTCTGAGGAGGAGAAAAACATTCAAACACCAAATATTCAAAGAGCAACAATCTAACTCTGTCTCTCTCTCTGACTCTCTCCATCGCTCTCTCCGTCTCTCTCCATCTCTCTCGCTGTCTCTCTCCATCTCTCTCTCTCTCTCTCTCTCTCTCTCTCTCTCTCTCTCTCTCTCTCTCTCTCTCTCTCTCTCTCTCTCTCTCTCTCTCTCGCTCTCTCCTCAGGGGACAGGTCCGATGTATTACAGCAGCAGAAGATCAATCAATCCACTCACAGTGCCCAGCGCCATCTCCCCACCTTCAACCTTACCCAGGACAGAGTGCTCTTCTTCTGGCTGTGAGGCCGCTGAGTACCAGCCCCTCCCTATGTCTCCCGCTCTCTCCCTGTGGCTGGTGCTTTTCTTCTAGCTGTCCCGCGGCTAACCTCTCCATATGCCTGCCACCTCTGTGCTCCACCCTCTCCCAATGGCAGGACAACCTCTCCATATGGCAGCTACCCTGTGCTCCACAACACCCAGTCAGAAGCTATCATGAGTCAGAATGAGAGTTGAGTTAGGTCCCTCCCCCTTCTACACCCTGCAACTTGAACATCATGAAGCTTCAGATATACAGGTGTAGCCTCCAGTCAGTCAAGTAGCTGGCTGTTTTAGTCACGGTCAGGGTGTCTGTGTTGTGGCTGGTAAGTGCATGAATGGAGGGATCTATTGGAGGATTTCTTTGAATAAAAGGATGTGGTGCCAGGTGTGGATGGAGAGAAGGATGGAGGGATAGAAGTACTTTTAAATTGGAGGAGAAGATGTGGTGCTGGGGGTAGATAATATAAACAATTTAGCAGACCATTTTATCCAAAGTTACTTACAGTTGTGCACGGTCCCGGGGATCCAACCCACAGTCCTGGCATTGCAAGCGCCATGCTCTACCAACTGAGCTACAGGAGGGATAGAAAATAAGCTGTGTATTGGAGGAGAGGATGTGGTGCCTGGGGTGGATAGAGGGATAGAAGAAGGTTTGTATTGGAGGAGAGGATGTGGTGCCTGGGGTGGATAGAGGGATAGAAGAAGGTTTGTATTGGAGGAGAAGATGTGGTGCCTGGGGTGGATTAGAGTGATAGAAGGTTTGTATTGGAGGAGAGGATGTGGTGTCTGGGGTGGATAGAGGGAAGGATGGAGGGATAGAAGAAGGTGTGTATTGGAGGAGAGGATGTGGTGCCTGGGGTGGATAGAGGGAACGATGGAGGAGTAGAAGAAGGTGTGTATTGGAGGAGAGGATGTGGTGCCACCACTCTCGTTTTGATTAATGGACCTCTCTGGCTGTGAGTGACGAATTATCAGAGGGTCGGCCCGCTCATTCATCACTGTCACTGCGGCAACGCTAGTGTTGGGGCGTCTCCGGTCGGTCCGCAGCAATCTTCCTCTTATCTCCTCCACCTGGCACCTGGGATCCCACTGCACAATAGAAGGAGAGGAGAGAGGGAATGAGAGGAGGACAGGAGACAGAAGGGGAGAGAAGGAGAGGGGTCGGGAGGAGAGGAGAGAAAGATGAGAGGAGAGGGGGAATGAAAGAGGAAGAGGAGAGGGAATGGAAGAGGAGGGAGATTGAGTGAGAGAAGGAGGGGAGGAGGGAGGACGATTGATGGAGAGGGAGAGAACGAGTGATCGAAGACGAGGAGGGAGGAAGAAGGAGAATGAAGATTAGCCTTTTAGAAGGAGGTGTGTTGTGTTTTTCACACCTCATAGCACTTTCTCACATCTCTGACTGCACAGCCATTACCAATCAGGACGCCTCAACACTTCACCTCGCTGCAAATTGACTGTACGGGCGTGTTGGTCAGATAAAGTCACTTTAATGGCTGCATGCGGGCGGCTACGACGGCCTGTTATCGTAGTATTAGCGTTCATTTGGGAGAGAGAGCGGGGCTCTGATAAGGCTGTGTGCTGTTGAACAGCTGAGTGGCAGATAGTTTTCTTTGTCACCACTCAGCCTGTGGCTCTGCATGCCTGTCCCCTAATTAAGCAGGTAGAGCGATGCGGAGCAGTGGGCATCTTATCAGTTAGCACCAACGCTGCTGCAGAGATAGTGTTTAGAAGTGGTGGGAGTGAAGAGTGTTAATTAATTACCAGCCAGGCCTGCTTTATCATGACAAAGCTGCTCAGCTGTCATCTTACCAGCTCCTGTTGCGATGGGATGGACATTGTGCATCCCATCACACTCTTATGCAGAGAAAGATTCACACACACATGAACACACACACACACACACACACACACACACACACACACACACACACACACACACACACACACACACACACACACACACACACACACACACACACACACACACACACACACACACACACACACACACACACACACACACACACACACACACACACACACACACACACACACACACACACACACACACACACACACACACACACACACACACACACACAGCTAGATAGATAGAAAAACATACACACATGCACACTTTACCCCTTCCTCTTTCTCACACTCAAACACAACCACACACACCTGACAAGCAGAGAGAGAGAGGGGGGGGGGGCAGTTCCATTCTCTTCCTCTCTCCTTTGACATGCAGAGGACAGGGCTGAGCCTGTGATGGATGAGCAATAGACAGCTGTCAGCCGGCGGGGAAACAACCAGGCCAGGGGCGCCCAACGGAGGCACACCTAATTCCCAGGTCTTATTTAGTCAATAAACACCAGCCAGTGGCACTCAATTAGACGGCTTTATTGACTGCGTTCCCTGGGCTGTGTCGGATGTCAGCTGGCTACACAGCTTGACGTCCGGCGTGGACACTTCTCTCAGAGATTACAGAAAATAGAAGAGAGGATAAAATAAATAAGAAGTAGGGGGAGAACGAGAGAGAGAATGTGAGAGAATGTGAGTTAAGGGTTAAGGTAGGAAAGAGAAAGAGAGAGAGAGGGGGGAAGGAAAGGTGAATGAAAAATATAAAGAAAGAAATGAGGGAGAGAGAGGATAGAGGGAAGGGTGAGAGAGATAGAGAGAGAGAGAGAGAGAGAGAGAGAGAGAGAGAGAGAGAGAGAGAGAGAGAGAGAGAGAGAGAGAGAGAGAGAGAGAGAGAGAGAGAGAGAGAGAGAGAGAGAGAGAGAGAGAGAGAGAGAGAGAGAGAGAGAGAGAGAGAGAGAGAGAGAGAGAGAGAGAGAGATTTGTACGTCTCCTTTTCTTTAAAGGTCAAATGCAGCCGTTCTTATCTCAATATCAAATAATTTCTGGGTAACAAATAAGTACCTTACTGTAATTGTTTTAAATTAAAATGGCCAAAAAGAAACAATAATAGCTGATTAGCAAAATGCAATTACTCAAAATCAAATCAAATTGTATTAGTCACATGCGACGAATACAACGGGTGTAGACCTTACCGTGAAATGCTTACCTACAAGCCCATAACCAACAATGCCTTTTCAAGAAAAATAAGAGTTAAGAAAAATATTTACTAATAAACTAAAGTAAAAAATTAAAGAGCAACAATAAAATAACAATAACGAGGCTATGTATCCACTACAGCCCCGTCAATGAGAATGGGGGCGTGCTCGGTCCTCCTTTTCCTGTTGTCCACAATCATCTCCTTTGCCTTGATCACGTTGAGGGAGAGGTTGTTGTCCTGGCTCCACACTTCCAGGTCTCTGGCTGTCTCCATGTAGCAATACTTTTGGACTGTGTGGGAGTGGTCTGAGAGAAGGGCCTAATTGGAGGACCTTAATGAGAGGGATGTGTAACCTGAAAACGAGCTATTACCGACTCTCACCCGCTACTGCAAGAACAGGTCCTGAACCCAACCGCAGTCCCTCAATGTAGTTAACTATAGCCTAATATACAATAGGTATGCCGAGGCCAATGCATAGAAAGCAGAAAGACGACTGTTTCCACGTAGTCTGCTGGACAACACATTTAAGTCATCTGTCTGACAACTCGCTCCCACCGTTGTATGAAAAATGCAGACTGCGCCGCGATTATCTCTGTCGGGACCCACAGGTCCAGCGGGAATGCAGCCCTCTACCTCGTAGTGTGGAAATACAGTATATATACAGCATAGACAAATCTATTTTTTTGACTGCCCTGCCTCTAAGAAAGAGAGGTTATTAGGCCTGTAATATTTCTCTGTTTTTCCCCCCTCACACATAATACTGAATGGGTGCCCAAGAAAAGCGTTACAAAATAACATATATCATGTCAGAAATAGTGTCTTCTAATTGGCAGGAACCACTTTGTCGTCTTTTATGTTTACTTTCGCAACTAGAACAAAAAATGACTCTCCATCCTAGTGTCTTCCTATAATTGAGCACAGATCCCCTAACCATTGTTTTGCTTTCTCCTTCTTCTTGTCCTTCCTCTTTTGTTTTGACATCAAACACTACCGTTACTACGGTTTCCTCTTCGGAAGAAGGGAAAATGAGAAAAACAAACAAAATAGCCTGCAGCATGGGCCACTTTTTGCAATAAATTGATTTAAGTGCTGTGCCCCACAGGGTTTTTGCAAGAATATGCAAACAAACTGAAATAAATTGAGTTTTTTCCTAAGACTTTCTCCACATGAGGACATCTATGTGCTCAGTCCTGTGGATGACACCTACAGTAAAGGACACAGAAGGCTAGGCATGATCTTGATTTAATGAAACAATTCTAAGCAAACCTAATCTTTTTCAGCATGTTGTAAATGTGTTCGCTGGATTGATGGAAGTTGGTTACATACCTTGGAGGTCCAAAGTGTTCCAACTCAGTCTTTGCTCTAATTATGATCATTAACACACAATGTGATCCACACACACACACACACACACACACACACACACACACACACACACACACACACACACACACACACACACACACACACACACACACACACACACACACACACACACACACACACACACACACACACACACACACACACACACACACACAATCATTCCCGCTACTGCATTGGGCCCACGATGCATCTAAAACACTGGCCACATTGGGCAAATGCGCCTTTGCTCATCAGCTCCATGTTAACCCACTGTGGCCTAGTGTGGGCAGCCTATATCTGGTGAGGGCAGCACTCACATTGCCTGAAATAAGCCCATGTTCTCCCAGCAAACATGCCCACATTGGCACGATGTGGGCCCAATGCGGGCTTAAATATTGGCCTTATATACAGTAGGGTGACCCTATTGGGGCGATGCACCTTTGCTTCTTAATAGTAATGTATTTATAATTTATTTATTACAATTTAATTGAATGCATAGATTGCATAATTGTCTAACCTTGAAGATATTTAGGGAACGTGTTAAATTGTTTCAGAAGGACAACCAAGTTTTTACTACACTGCAAAAAATATGACTTGTTTTTACGGTAACTTACTGGCAGACAGTTACCTGTAAGTTACTGTAAGAAAGATACAGAATGTTACAGTAAATTCCAAATAAACTTTGGTTTAACACTACTGGAAAAATAATATTTACAGTAATATACTGTTAAAGCAACGTTTATTTGTGATTTATGGTAACACACTATTTTTTTACGGCAATTTACAGATAATTGGCTGCCAGTAAGTTACCGTGAAGTTATGGTTTTCACAGTGTATCATACATATTTTTTACAAGATAAGTTTCACATAAGCGAGTCACTGCTTTGATGTTTGCAGAGAACGACAGGGTGTTGTCTAGGGTCACGCCAAGGTTCTTTGCACGCCGGGAGGGGGACACCGTGGAGTTGTCCCCTGTGATCAAGAGGTCTTGGAGCGGGCAGGTCTTCTGCGGGAGGAAGAGCAGCTCTGTTTTGTCAAGGTTGAACTTGAGGTGGTGGGCCCGACCTCCAAACTGAAATGTCTGCCAGGAATGCAGAGATGCGTGTCGCCACATGGGTATCAGAAGGGGGGAATGAGAAAAGTAGTTGAGTGTCGTCTGCATAGCAATGATAGGAGAGGCCATGTGAGAATATGACAAAGCCGCGTGACTTAGTGTAGAGAAAAAAGAGGAGATGGCCTAGAACTGAGCCATGGGGACACCAGTAGTGAGAGTACATGGTACAGACACAGATCCTTTCCACGCCACCCGGTAGGAGCAATCATGCAAGTAGGATGAAATCCAGGAGTGTGCAGAGCCCAGCACTGAGAGGGTGAATGGAGGATCTGATGTTTCCCGTGTCGATGGCAGCAGGTACAATGCATTCTGAAGGTTTTCAGACCCATTGACTTCTTCCACATTTTGTTACATTACAGCCTTATTCAAACATTTATTAAATGTTTATTTCCCTCACCAATCGACACACAATACCCAATAATGACAGAGTGAATTTTTTTGTTGAAATGTTTGTAAATGTATATATATATATATATATATATAAAAAAACGGAAATACCTTATTCACATAAGTATTCAGACCCTTTGCTATGAGACTCAAAATTGAGCTTAGGTGCATCCTGTTTCGATTGATCATCCTTGAGTTGGTGCTCCCCCTTGGGTTGTGCCGTGGCGGATATCTTTGTGGGCTATATTCGAGCCTTGTCTCAGGGTGGTAAGTTGGTGGTTGAAGATATCCCTCTAGTGGTGTGGGGGCTGTGCTTTGGCAAAGTGGGTGGGGTTACATCCTGCCTGTTTGGCCATGTCCGGGGGTATCATCAGATGGGGCCACAGTGTCTCCTGACCCCTCCTGTCTCAGCCTCCAGTATTTATGCTGCAGTAGTTTATGTGTCAGGGTCAGTTAGTCTGTTATATCTGGAGTACTTCTCCTGTCTTATCTGGTGTCCTGTGTGAATTTAAGTATGCTCTCTCTAATTCTCTCTTTCTTTCTCTCTCTCGGAGGACCTGAGCCCTAGGACCATGCCTCAGGACTACCTGGCATGATGACTCCTTGCTGTCCCCAGTCCACCTGGCTGTACTGCTGCTCCAGTTTCAACTGTACTGCCTGTGGCTATGGAACCCTGACCTGTTCACCGGACGTGCTACCTGTCCTAGACCTGCTGTTTTCAACTCTCTAGAGATAGCAGGAGCGGTAGAGATACTCAATGATCGGCTATGAAAAGCCAACTGACATTTACTCCTGAGGTGCTGACCCTCGACAACTACTCTGATTATTATTATTTGACCATGCTGGTCATCTATGAACATTTGAACATCTTGGCCATGTTCTGTTATGATCTCCACCAGGCACAGCCAGAAGAGGACTGGCCACCCCTCATAGCCTGATTCCTCTCTAGGTTTCTTCCTAGGTGTTGGCCTTTCTAGGGAGTTTTTCCTACCCACCGTGCTTCTACACCTGCATTGCTTGCTGTTTGGGATTTTATTGGTAAATTAAATTTATTGGACATGATTTAGAAAGGCACACACCTGTCTATATAAGGTTCCACAGTTGACAGTGCATGTCAGAGCAAAAACTCGAAGGAATTGTCCGTAGTTCTCCAAGACAGGACTGTGTCGAGGCACAGATCTGGAGAATGGTACAAAAATGTCTACAGCATTGAATAGTCCCCAAGAATACAGTGGTCTCCATGATTCTTAAATGAAATAAGTTTTGAACCAGCAAGACTCTTCCTAGAGCTGGCCGCCCAACCAAACGGAGCAATCAGGGGTGAAGGGTCTTGGTCAGGAAGGTGACCAAGAACCCGTTGGTCACTCTGACAGAGCTCCAGAGCTCCAATGTGGAAATGGGCGAAACTTCCAGAAGGACAACCATCTCTGCAGCACTCCACCAATCAGACCTTTATGGTAGAATGGCCAGACGAAAGCCACTCCTCAGTAAAAGGCACATGACAGCCCTCTTGGAGTTTGCCAAAAGGCACCTTAACCTCTCTAGGGTATGTGGGACGCTAAGCGTCCCACCTGGCCAACATCCAGTGAGATTGCAGAGCACCAAATTCAAATACAGAAATAGTCATTATAAAAATTCAGAAAACAAAACATATTTTACATAGGTTTAAAGATGAACTTCTTGTGAATCCAACCACGGTGTCAGATTTCAAAAATGCTTTACGGCGAAAGCATACCTTACGATTATTTGGGAACATAGCCCAGCAGACAAATCATTACAAACAGTAGCCAGCCAAGTAGAAAAGTTACACAAGTCAGAAATAGAGATAAAATGAATCCCTTACCTTTGATGATCTTCACATGGTTGCACTCAGAAGACATTCATATACTCAATAAATGTTCCTTTTGTTCGATAATGTCTCTTTATATCCAAAATCCTCCTTTTTGTTTGTGCGTTTTCTTCAGTAATCCACAGGCTCAAAAGCAGTCAAAACAGGCAGACAAACATGTTTTGAACCTGGTTCTTCTATGAAGCGTAAAGTTCATAGAAACATGTCAAACGATGTTTATATTCAATCCTCAGGTTGTTTTTAAGTCTAAATGATCTATAATATTTCAACCGGGCAATAACGTTGTCAATATAAAAGGTAAATAAGAAAGGCACTCTTTCGGGATTGCGCCTGAAAAAGCTCTGTGACACGTAAGGGTCCACTCATTCAGACTGATCTTACTCCCTCATTTATCAGAATAGTTGACATCTAGTGGAAAGCATAGGAACTGCAATTTGAGTCCTAAGTCAATGGATACTGTAATGGCATTGAATAGAAAACTACAACAACAAAAACTACTTCCTGAATGGATTTTTCTCAGGTTTTCGCCTGCCAAATCCGTTCTGTTATACTCACAGACACTATTCTAACCGTTTTGGAAACTTTAAAGTATTTTCTATCCAAATCTACCAGTTATATGCTTATCATATCTTCTGGGCCCAAGTAGCAGGCCGTTTAATTTGGGCATGCTTTTCATCCAAAATTCCGAATGCTGCCCCCTACCCTAGAGAAGTTAAAGACTGTCAGAGGGAAAGATGAACGAAGCAAAGTACAGTGAGATACTTGATAAAAACATGTACCAGAGTGTTCAGGACCTTAGACTGGAATGAAGGTTAATCTTCCAACAGGACAACGACCCTAAGCACACAGCCAAAACAATGCAGGACTGGCTTCGGGACTTCTCCTAATGTCCTTGAGTGGCCCAGTCAGAGGACAGACTTGAACCCGATCTAACATCTCTGGAGAGACCTAAAAATGGCTGTGCACCTTCGCTCCCCATACAACTTGACAGAGCTTGAGAGGATCTGCAGAGAAGAATGGGAGCTTGTGTGCCAAGCTTGTAGCATCCTCCTCAAGAAGATTTGAGGCTGTAATCGCTGCCAAAGGTGCTTCAACAAAGTACTGAGTAAAGGGTCTGAATACTTATGTGACATTTCAGTTTTTTATTTGTAATAGATTTGCACAGAAAATAAATACAGTTTTTGCTTTGTCATTATGGGTTATTGTGTTAAGATTGATGAGGAAAAATCAATTTAATACATTTCAGAATGAGGCTGCAACGTAAGAAAATGTGGAACAAGTCAAGGGGCCTGAATACTTTCTGAATGCACTGTAGAACAGAGGAGAGAGAGTCAGCTTTGGCCTGCTTTGGTCACTGTCACTCTCATCCGTGACACAGAGGAAATCAGTCTCGGTTGTGTGACCCGTCTTGAAGCCTGACTAGTTCGGGTCAAGAAGACCGTTCTGAGAGAGATGGTGAAAGAGTTGGTCAGAAACGGCACGCTCAAATGTTTTGGACAGAAAATAAAGAAGGGGTACCGGTTTTGTAGTAAAGATCTAATTTAACTTAAAAAATGTATTGCATTTTAATGTGCCATGAACACAACCAGTCATGATGTTTTCACTGACTGTCAAACAAATGACCAAAAAGTAGGCTTACCTTTGTACGTTCATTCAAAATAATTCCAGCATCCAAACAGTGCACTGTGCACGTGCCAACTGTCCTCCAATTCACAAGTGGCTGAAACTGTTTCACTGGAGAAAGCATCTGAGCGAGTGAAACAGCATCCCTCTTTCTTACTATATTTAACTCACGTATCTGGTGCTGACAAAATGCATGTCCTCTGCTTCGACGTAGATGGGAGTATTATCAGCAGCACTTGAATTTATACTAAAGAAATGCATATTGCATCCTCTTAAAGTGTAAGGGTTTCTAGTAAGCTTGCTTTATCGAGAATCAGGCATCCCTAACACGGGTAAGTAAGCCTGTTGAAGGTCATGGCAGAAAACATTGAAATAATACATACAAATATTACTGGATAAAATGATTTTATTTTTTTGTATTATTTATTTATTATGCCTGGAGCATGGGGGGCCTCGAGCAGAGATTTATTTTATTTTAATTCAATATTTTGTTTATTTTTATGGTCAGCTCAGGAGGTCTCTTGATGATGTGAGGCCTGAGGCTAATGCCTCTTATGCCTAATGGTAAGTCCGCCAGTGGCCATGTGTAACATTTAGCTACCCATGAGCAGTTTGTTGAGAGTATTAGTCCAACACTTTAATAGTCAGTGATGTGTGACACTTCCACTGACACAAATGAGAAGCTATTGTCAAGTCTAAGCAGACGTGCTTTATGCTCGCTTGCCAAGCATGACTAAGTACAGAGTGAAGTTTGGCAAACAAATTAATTTCAATAATCCAAAACGAGACACGAGAAAAACCTAATGACATCAGAGGAACAGAGGTAACAGCCATTGTCTGAAGTGTCCATTTTATCTCTGCCCCTGTCCCGTACATGTGTCCGTGTTTCAGCCATGGCTCCCAGCCTGGCTTTATGACTGATGGGCTGTTTGGAGATGCATCTGTGATGTTTTCTAATGGGTCTCTCTCGTGTCTCTGGCCTAATTGGCCTCCTGTAGCCCCAGCCGGCTGAGGAACACAAGGACGAAACAGGCAGAGGCTCAATCTCTGCCACAGTACACCTGGCAGTTAGTCAGTCACACACACACACACCGATGCATGAACACACGCAGATATGCAGACACGCATGCATACATTCACACACCCACACACACACACACACATTTGGCTGCCAGTCACAGGTCTTACCTGCACTGACAAAATATACACCACTGTCCCTAGACCACACTAACGCAAGCCAATAAATAAACAGAGATGCATTAAAGGCTTAAGAAGAGAGCGATACATAGAAAGAGAGAGAGAGGGTGAGAGTCAGAGAGAAGTGCCATTGACTCCACTACAGACAGTGTCACCCAGCGAGAGAGATGGAGCACAATGAACATGTCAGCTACCTTCCTATCAAGGAACAAGACAAGTGTGTATGTGCGCATGTGCAGAGATTGGCACTATTTCCGTTACATGTATTTAAGAGAGAGAGACAGGAAAAATGAGAGGTAGAGGGAGAAAAAAAGGCCAGTTTAGATGGGGAGGGCTTCACATGTTCCACATTTGTACACAGCAAATTTGCCAGTGTTCACTAGTGTTAATTAAGGAGTTAAACTAAATCTATAAGAGTTCAATGAATCACTAGTGTAATCATAACATATTCCCTTCGGACCTTACTGTTAATTAATAAATGCAATAATGCAATTTCTCTGTCACAAATAAATACAGTCATGGGGGGTAACTCTACAATTAACTTGAAAGGCAAAGCACACAGGGAAATATGCAAATAAGGCTTTACACTAACTGTTTAACACTGAAATGTGTGGACCCGTATTGACACTGGAACAGTGTTAAATGTAACACTGTTGGTGTTGATTCAACACTGGAGAATTTGTTGTGCAGAGAGAAGCAATTTCCAGAGTAGCAGAAAGACAGGCAGATACATTTAGACTGAGTTGCTTTCTCACTTCCTTCCCCGTTTGGGATTTCTGCGGCAGTGGGCACACATGCTTCTGGTGATGAGCAATCGTTTCCAACCAACCTGAAGATATGGAGACGACAGCACAGGTACTCCTATTGTCATATAAATTACAATCAGACTTCCAGGCTCCTGGACAGGGCCCCAATTTAAAACCATGCTCTGCCAAACGCTCAATAACGAGGTGATTTGTCTGACCGGCACTTGGAATTTTCATTTCCCGCCGTGCGATTACAAAGTCATCTTCAAAATTGTTTTTTGGTGTCCAGGAAATAAATTGTATTACCTCACACAGCCAGAGACAGAGAGGACATTTGTCTAATTTGTAATTGCATCAGAGCTCATGAATATTACATTTATTACATTAACTTTCCATTTCTATCATATAATCTACATTCGAGTTTGGCACAGGGAGGTAAAGACATATGAACTCCTGCAGTATTGTCTCATGCAGTGCATCCGAGCAGTTACATCCGAACATAGATAGGAAGTCTAATAATCGCTTCCTGTCCTTAATTTAATTGTAACAGTTGTACTAACAGTAGTACTAACACTACTGCAGAACTGTATAACAGAAGTACAACAGTAGTACTAACAGTACTCCAGGACATCTTCTAATGATCCGCTACTCCTACACTACTACGACCATGGAATATTTAGCATCCTAGTTATGGCCCATCTTTTGTCATTTTCACGGTTTCAGCACCACAATACTCCTGTAATTACATGGAACTATTTCTCAGGCATGAAGGCAATTTACTCTAGATTAATCAACCGCTTGGCACCTGAGGTCTGCACTACAGGAAGGACTAAACTAGGAGAGGCAAACACAGAGAGAAAAAGAAGAGACAGAAGGTGGACGGGTAAGAGAGCGAGCGAGAGAGAGAGAAAGAGAGAGAGAATAAATTGTATTTGTGCAATTTATGCCATGGATGGGCGAGCAATTTAAAGACAATCGCCGGACTTTCCATGTGGCTATTACTGGCGACAGAGTCCCAACTTCATTGAGGGGACAAAACAGGTCAGGACTCCACGGCAGATTAACTGGGTAAATAAATAAGAAGATAGGCTGTAAGCATAAACAGAAGGCAGGGTGAATCAATCAGGTCAGACTGAGGAAAGATGGAGAGAGACATCCCAAATGGCACCATATTCCCTATAGTACACTACTTTTGACCAGAGCACTATGTAGTGCACAATATGGGGGACAAGGTACCATTTGGGACACAACCAAGGAGAGGCTGACTGGGAGAGAGCTGTATGTAGGTAATCAACCAGTAATTTACTCTCACCAATCTGCATAAGAACTCAACAGGCCATGCAATGTTCCCTGTAGGAAATGACTCATTGGCCACAAAAAGAGGCCCTGCTCATACACAATAACAAATTGCTGTAAATTTACAGAAACAATTATACAGTTAGCTACTGTAATTCTATACTGCAATACAGTACTGTAAAGAGCAATGAATTATGGAGGTTCAATCTCATTCCGCTGCACTGCTGTAAAATGTTACAGTAACGTTTGGAGAAATAATCTCTGTCTCTGTAAAATATTTTGAGGTGTGCCTTGTAAGAGGCTATATTTGTTGCACCTGTTAGTGAAAATTCTGTACCCCACAGAATACAGTACAGTACCATTCTGTATTTTTGGAATCTAAAAACCTTCTTCTGTAAAACTACAGTCAGTTCCTGGATACTGTGCTGCCAGTAATTTACTCCAAATCAGTACCAGACTACAGCATCATACTGTATTTTTTAAATCTAAAAACCTTTTCCTCTAAATCTACAGTAATTTACTCGCTACTGTGCTGCCAGTAATTTACTGTAATTCAGCACCACCCTACGGAATACAGTACGATATAGTGTTTTCGGAGTGCCAAAACTGGTTGAACACTTGTTGGTGCGTACTATTATTGTTTCTGGCTCATCAACGTATTTTGAGGCTTGCCTTTTAACAGACTATATTTGTTTCACCTGTTATTGTGAGTGTTGTACCAATTTAACTGAAAGGTTGTAGTAATTGCCAAACAATTGAATGTGTATAGGGAACAGACCAAATGGCAGTAAGTCTTAAACCATTCATGTCTGAGTGTTCAGCCATGTCCTTTGGATCTGTTTTGCTCTGAAGTCACTGCCAGTTTGGAAACCTTTGTTTAGGCCTCTACAAGTGCAAGTGATATTAAACACCAAATATTCATTGGTATGCTGTGATAGATGTAATGTAATGTAAATGTAATGTGTATCAAGGAAAGGTCTGTGTCAGCAAGTCTTAACCCATTACTGGTTTTGTGGTTTGCCAAGTCCTTTTTGGTCAGTTTGGAAGCCTTTGTTTAATAATCTAGAAGTGATATAAAGTGTTAATTTTCATAAATATGCCGTGTTATGTTATACCTAACAGACAACCTGCTTGCACCATGCTCATGTAATTCCTGTAAAATACTAATGTTATAACTACAGTAGCGTTTACTTTCTTACAGTATAGTAGACACATTTTACAGTATTGTACTGTATCATTGCTCTGATATTACACCAACTTACAAGAAGCTGGGGGGCAATATACTGTGAATATTACAGTAATGTACGTTGCACTAGCCAGAGATGGTCAAAGATACAGTACATCAAAATACCTTGAATACCATTAACTACAGCAATGCTCTCAGTAATGGTTACAGGAACGTTTTACTTGCTATGACTGTGATACGTGTTTGTTTTTATCAACCTGGAGAAGAGCGTCTGCTAAATGACCAAAATGTAAATGTAAAAAAGAACACTTGCAAAGCACACTGCTGGAGCTCATTAGAATAATAACCAGCAGTATGCTCTGCAAGGGCTCGTTTTTACATTTACATTTTGGTCATTTAGAGTGAACAAGAACATGTCACAGTCATAGCTAGTACGGAGAATGTCGTAGTAAATTACAGGAAATGTTTACTCTTCATTTCTCTATATACTGTTTTAATGGATTCATCCTATTTAATGGATAAAAAAAACGCATTTTACAAAAGAAAACAGTTAAGTGAGTAGGATGTGGAGTAAGATGTTGCTATGGTTCTTGGAGGGAGCGAGGTTTGTAGTGTAAGCACAAACTACAATTATGCTGAAATTCTGTTTGAGAACCTGAAGCAATGATATTGGTTTTATCAAGCGAAAATAGTGGAATGTGTGTGTGGAAAAGCCTAGCCAATTGAAATAAGACTGGATCTGGGAGAAATGGTAACGAGTTTAGTGGACAGGGAAGGACCAGAGAGAGAAAGAGATGGAGAGAGAGGGAGGGAGAGGGAAGGGGTGTATAAAAACAGTTGACATGTAAGGGTTATGATGAGTAATAAAGATGTGGGTGGTATTCTATAGAGAGAGACAGGGGGATGAGACAAACAGAGCGATGGGGGGGAAGTAAGAGACTAGGAACGGGAGTATTATTAGTACATAGTTTGTGGGGGAGAGTTTGAGAATACTAGATACTGAAGAGGAGATGTAGTTGAGGCTGTTTAATGTGACATTTCACCTCTAAGGCCTTTCTCAAGTCCAGTTGTTCATGGAAATTGTGTTATTGGGTTACTGAGAAGTAGAGAGCAACACAATAACATCGTAATAAATAGAGACTACAGTCTGGTATAGGGTATACTCTGTCTGGAGGACTAGGGACTTTAGAGGACTTAGAGAAGTACAGAACAGGACAGGATCACCCTGACCTGTACCTGTATCCATCTAGGATGTATCCTGCTCTTAATGGCTTCCGGTCTCAAGTCTGTCTCTGCCTGCCTCTGTGTCTGTGTCTGTCTGCTTCCCAAATGCCACCCTAGTCCCTATACACATTATTAGAAAAAAAGGTGCTATCTTGAACCTAATGCTGGGTATAAAATTAAACTGATTTAATCAATACGCTCAATACTGACTGAACTCACCTTCTGACAAATGACAGTGTTATTGGAGACATTAAATAGCAATAACAGATTCCTGTCCCTCTGAAAATTAACTCTACAAACGGAGGTTTCCAATTGCAGAGCTACAGTCTCAGAGCTAGCGTCTCTCTGTGGCATTGTAGATATTGCTTAGTTGGAAATGGGGGGGGAACATTGCTTTCTGTTATATATTTGTAGATCAAGACATTGAATGTGTTGACGTACCTACTGTAGCCTCAGAGGAGCTGCCCCAAACAACTCCTCACCCTGAGAGTCAGTTACTTTTTAAACACAATAACAGTTTTGAAGAACATAATTTATGATTCAAATGTTATTCAAAAAACAACTATCATCTTTAAACACAGGGATCTAGGGGGAGGATTTGTCTTTGACATTGCTGGGAAATTCTCTCTCTTGCACCATGGGTGGGTTATGAAGGTAGTTCTTACAGTAAAATGAAAAGTGACAAGTAACCATATCTGCATTTGTTCTCTCCCTGGTCAAACTCTGCCCATCTGGGGCTCAACATACAGTCTATTAGCAGGATGTATGGAGAAGGATCAAAATGTCGCCCCTACTCCAACCATGCTTACAAGCCCTTAACCAACAATGCAGTGCAAGAAAGAGCGAAGAAAATATTTTTCCAAACAAACTAAAGTAAAAAAATTATGAAAAAGTAACACAAAATAACAATAATGAGGCTATGACTGTGACATTTTCTTGTTCACTCTCCGGGCAGCCGAGCGGAAATGGAGGAAAACTCGCCTCCCTGCGGACCTGGCATCCTTTCACTCCCTCCTCTATACATTTTCCTCCTCTGTCTCTGCTGCTAAAGCCACTTTCTACCACTCTAAATTCCAAGCATCTGCCTCTAACCCTAGGAAGCTCTTTGCCACCTTCTCCTCCCTCCTGAATCCTCCTCCCCCCCCTCCTCCCTCTCTGCAGATGACGTCGTCAACCATTTTGAAAAGAAGGTCGACGACATCCGATCCTCGTTTGCTAAGTCAAACGACACCGCTGGTTCTGCTCACACTGCCCTACCCTGTGCTCTGACCTCTTTCTCCCCTCTCTCTCCAGATGAAATCTCGCGTCTTGTGACGGCCGGCCGCCCAACAACCTGCCCGCTTGACCCTATCCCCTCCTCTCTTCTCCAGACCATTTCCGGAGACCTTCTCCCTTACCTCACCTCGCTCATCAACTCATTCCTGACCGCTGGCTACGTCCCTTCCGTCTTCAAGAGAGCGAGAGTTGCACCCCTTCTGAAAAAACCTACACTCGATCCCTCCGATGTCAACAACTACAGACTAGTATCCCTTCTTTCTTTTCTCTCCAAAACCCTTGAACGTGCCGTCCTTGGCCAGCTCTCCTGCTATCTCTCTCAGAATGACCTTCTTGATCCAAATCAGTCAGGTTTCAAGACTAGTCATTCAACTGAGACTGCTCTTCTCTGTATCACGGAGGCGCTCCGCACTGCTAAAGCTAACTCTCTCTCCTCTGCTCTCATCCTTCTAGACCTATCGGCTGCCTTCGATACTGTGAACCATCAGATCCTCCTCTCCACCCTCTCCGAGTTGGGCATCTCCGGCGCGGCCCACGCTTGGATTGCGTCCTACCTGACAGGTCGCTCCTACCAGGTGGCGTGGCGAGAATCTGTCTCCTCACCACGCGCTCTCACCACTGGTGTCCCCCAGGGCTCTGTTCTAGGCCCTCTCCTATTCTCGCTATACACCAAGTCACTTGGCTCTGTCATAACCTCACATGGTCTCTCCTATCATTGCTATGCAGACGACACACAATTAATCTTCTCCTTTCCCCCTTCTGATGACCAGGTGGCGAATCGCATCTCTGCATGTCTGGCAGACATATCAGTGTGGATGACGGATCACCACCTCAAGCTGAACCTCGGCAAGACGGAGCTGCTCTTCCTCCCGGGGAAGGACTGCCCGTTCCATGATCTCGCCATCACGGTTGACAACTCCATTGTGTCCTCCTCCCAGAGCGCTAAGAACCTTGGCGTGATCCTGGACAACACCCTGTCGTTCTCAACTAACATCAAGGCAGTGGCCCGTTCCTGTAGGTTCATGCTCTACAACATCCGCAGAGTACGACCCTGCCTCACACAGGAAGCGGCGCAGGTCCTAATCCAGGCACTTGTCATCTCCCGTCTGGATTACTGCAACTCGCTGTTGGCTGGGCTCCCTGCCTGTGCCATTAAACCCCTACAACTCATCCAGAATGCCGCAGCCCGTCTGGTGTTCAACCTTCCCAAGTTCTCTCACGTCACCCCGCTCCTCCGCTCTCTCCACTGGCTTCCAGTTGAAGCTCGCATCCGCTACAAGACCATGGTGCTTGCCTACGGAGCTGTGAGGGGAACGGCACCTCAGTACCTCCAGGCTCTGATCAGGCCCTACACCCAAACAAGGGCACTGCGTTCATCCACCTCTGGCCTGCTCGCCTCCCTACCACTGAGGAAGTACAGTTCCCGCTCAGCCCAGTCAAAACTGTTCGCTGCTCTGGCCCCCAATGGTGGAACAAACTCCCTCGCGACGCCAGGACAGCGGAGTCAATCACCACCTTCCGGAGACACCTGAAACCCCACCTCTTTAAGGAATACCTAGGATAGGATAAAGTAATCCTTCTCACCCCCCCCCCTTAAAAGATTTAGATGCACTATTGTAATGTGGCTGTTCCACTGGATGTCATAAGGTGAATGCACCAATTTGTAAGTCGCTCTGGATAAGAGCGTCTGCTAAATGACTTAAATGTAAATGTAAATGTAAATATACAGGGTGCACCAAGTCAATGTGCAGGAGTATATGTCACGTTCGTCTCATGAATTAACGGACCAAGGCGCAGCGTATGTAGAGTTTCACATATTTATTAGACAGTGAAACTTAGAAAAACAAAACAATAAAGAACGAAACGTGACAACAATGCAGTGCTAACAGGCAACTAAACATAAACAATATCCCATATACCAGGTGGAAAAATGCAACTAAAGTGAAATCCCAATTAGAGACAATGATTACCAGCTGCCTCTAATTGGGAATCATACACAAACTCCAACATAGAAAATAAAACCTAGAACCCCACATAGAAATAATATACTAGACTAAAACCCCTAGTCACGCCCTGACCTACTCTACCATAGAAAATACAAGCTTTCTATGTTCAGGACGTGACAGTACCCCTCCCCCAAAGGTGCGGACTCCGACCGCAAAACCTGAAACAAAAAGGAAGGGTTAGGGGGGGGGTCTAGTGTCGATGGTGGTTCCGGACCGTGGACCGTCTCAGGAGGTTCCGGACCGTGGACCGTGTCAGGAGGTTCCGGACCGTGGACCGTCTCAGGAGGTTCCAGATCGTGGACCTTTCGCCAAAGGTTCCTGACCGTGGACCGTCGCCGGAGGTACCGAACAGTGGACTATAGCCGGACGTTCCGGACCGTGAAATGTCGCTGGAAGCTCTGGACTGGGAACCGTCGCCGGCGGCTCTGGACTAGGGAGGCGCACTTGAGGGAGAGTGTGAGGAACAGGCACAGGACGTACCTGACTGGGAACATGCACTCCAAGGAGAGTGCGAGGAGCAGGCACAGGACGTACCTAACTGGGAAAGCACACTTGAGGGAGAATGTGAGGAGCAGGCACAGGACGTACCTGACTGGGAACACGCACTCCAAGGAGAGTGCGAGGAGCAGGCACAGGACGTACCTAATTGGGAAAGCACACTTGAGGGAGAATGTGAGGAACAGGCACAGGACGTACCTAACTGGGAAAGCACACTTGAGGGAGAATGTGAGGAACAGGCACAGGACGTACCTAACTGGGAAAGCACACTTGAGGGAGAATGTGAGGAACAGGCACAGGACGTACCTAACTGGGAACATGCACTCCAAGGAGAGTGCGAGGAGCAGGCACAAGACGTACCTGACTGGGAACACGCACTCCAAGGAGAGTGCGAGGAGCAGGCACAGGACGTACCTGACTGGGAAGGCACACTTGAGGGAGAATGCGAGGAGCAGGCACAGGACGTACCTAACTGGAAAAGCACACTTGAGGGAGAATGCGAGGAGCAGGCACAGGACGTACCTAACTGGGAAAGCACACTTGAGGGAGAATGCGAGGAGCAGGCACAGGACGTACCTAACTGGGAAAGCACACTTGAGGGAGAATGCGAGGAGCAGGCACAGGACGTACCTGACTGGGAAGGCACACTTAACGAACCAAGGTGCAGCGTACGTAGAGTTCCACATATTTATTAGACAGTGAAACAAAACAATAAAGAATAAACGAAATGTGACGACAATGCAGTGCTAACAGGCAACTAAACATAAACAATATCCCATAACCCACAGGTGGAAAAATGCAACTTAAGTATGAGCCCCAATTAGAGACAACGATTACCAGCTGCCTCTAATTGGGAATCATACACAAACCCCAACATAAAACCTAGAACCCCACATAGAAATAATATACTAGACTAAAAACCCTAGTCACGCCCTGACCTACTCTAATACAGACTTTCTATGGTCAAGACGTGACAGAGTACAAGTTAGTCGAGGTAATTTGTACATGTAAGTAGGGATGAAGTTACTATACATAGATAATAAACAGCGAGTAGCAGCATTGTAAAAACCATATGGGAGAGGGTGGGGGGGGTTCAATGTACATCGTCCGGGTGGCAATTTGATTAATTTTTCAGCAGTCTTATGGTTTGGAGGGTAGAAGCTGTTAAAGGAGCCTTTTGGTCCTAGACTAGGTACCACTTGCCATGCGGTAGCAGAGAGAACAGTCTATGACTTGGTTGACTGGAGTCTCTGACAATTTTATGGGCTTTCCTCTGACACCGCCTAGTACATAGGTCCTGGATGGCAGGAAGCTTGGCCCCAGTGATGTACTTGGCTTTACACACTACCCTCTGTAGCGCCTTATGGTCAGATGCCAAGCAGTTGACAAACCAGGTGATGCAACCATTCAGGATGTTCTCGATGGTGCAGCTGTATACCTTTTTGAAGATCTGGGAACCCATGACAAATATTTTCATTCTCCTTAGGGGAAAAAGGTTTTATCGTACTCTCTTCACAACTGTCTTGGTGTGTTTGGACCATGATAGTTTGTTGGTGATGTGGACACCAAGGAACTTAAAACTTTCGACCTGCTCCACTACAGCCCCGCCGATGTTAACCCTTTCACACGTACCATCACACGGGTGTGATCGTTCTACAGTGGTCCCTGAAGCGTACGATCACACCCGTGTGTTTAGAACACTCATTTAGAATGCTCGTTTAGAACGGCAGTTTCTTTGAGCTGGCCACACTTTTTTCAGAAACTATTTACACAAACACAGTCCTTACAAAGTTATGTCCAGAATGTCAGCAGTTTATTTTTGGATGCATTGTTCAGATATTCACAGAAGAAGATATAGCATAACACAATCATCCTAACCAGAAAAATGTAGGCTACATTTGTCCTAGCGCTGAGGAAAGATTGACCCAACACAAGCAGTCATATTTTCTAACTCTCGGCTGATGTAAACTACAATATGAATTAGCTAATAGCAATTACTGTATATAATTAATCACATCACGGGTGAGTGAGCTCACCATTGATCGAAATAACTAGGTAAAACACTTTATAGAAATCGAAAGTAATCCGACGATTAGTTTCAGCGCGCAGCCATGCATTTTTTCCTCACAGAAACCGAAGATAATAAGAGAAGAAGAGATGAGTTTGGTCTGTTTGTAGTATGCATGTTGAAGGGGTGTGTCATCTACCGTCGTTCACATCCCACCATTAATTTCCGGAAGTCCTCAAAAAATTAGTGAACTCTTACTCACCTCATTTTGTTATAACATCTTTGGTCAAACAGACGTGAATCCCAGAATGCATTGTATGTCAACAAACATTGCTTCACAGCTGGGATTATCTTAGCTCATCATAATCAGTACAACCTTCAAAAAGGTATTTTACACACATAATATGTGCCCATTACAATCTGTGCAAGAATCGGAATGCATGATTTGTCACCTAGAATTGAAAACGTGAATAAAATCGTAAATACACAAATAATTACCACACAAAACATTTTCTGATAGTGATTTATTGATACAAGTAGCGCGTGCCGGCAGTCAACCAGTGTTGTTGCAGCCATGATACTATGCCTTAGAGATGGGGGTGGAAATGCAGTTGTTGTTCAGTCACTGCATGGATATTAAATATGGGTTATGCATATTCAGTTTTTTGTCCTCTAGTAAAACAAGTTGTTGAACCAACTACCAGTACTGCAATAAAATAGATTAATATTACATATTGGCATATGTGTTTTCTTGCTGTGTTTTCATCCAGTACAACTGTTAAGGAGTGTACGTTAGCATACAAAAGCTATCCTCATTCTTCAGCTCCAAAGATGTCCAGCTCCAGTTATGATATTGGCAAATAATGTTTCTGGTTTCTGAAAGTACAGAATAAAGAGGAATTATTCATTAGAATACAATATAAGGATATAGCAATAAAACAATACTACAAAGAAGTAACATAATAAACACTGCTATAAAAAAAATAGTTTATTGCATTCACAAAATCACAGATTTGAGTTATAACAGTAAGAAACTAACTTTTGAGCTCCATAAGGGGGCAAGGCAGGGCAGAACAGAGCTATGCTGAATAGACCAAATAAACAAACCATGGTCATATTTTTTATTTATTTAACTAGGCAAGTAATTTAAGAACAAAATATTATTTACAATGATGGCCTACACCGGCCAAACTCGGACAACGCTGGGCCAATTGTGCGCTGCACTATTGCACACAGCCAGTTGTGATACAGCCTGGATTTGAACCAGGGTGTCTGTAGTGCCATAGACCGCTGCGCCACTTGGAAGTCATAAGGCCAGGGTAGCTTCAAAATACAACACATGCTAATAGTTTTCTGACGCAACTAGCATCGTTTTACAGAGCTAATAGAATAATGTAGCTAGGTAAGCATGATTGACAATAACACCATAAAGGTTATAACATGTGTAACGTTACCTCACGTGTCCGCAGTTATAAGGAATATATTATGATCTACAGCTACAGCAGAAACGGCATACGGAAACTATTATTATAACTATTATAACGTAATAAGGCACTTACTTTGATGGAAACGCAGCCTGGATTTGAACCAGGGAGTCTGTAGTAACGCCTCTAGTACTGATGTGCTGTGCCTTTGATCGCTGCACCACTTGAGAGTCATAAGGCCATGGAAGCTTCAAAATGCAATTCAAGATAATACTTCTCTGACACATTTAGCATTGTTTTACAGAGCTAATAGAAGAATGTGGCTTCATAAGCACGATTGACTATAACACCATAAAGGTTATAAAATGAGTAACGTTACCTCACGTGTCCGCGGTGATAAAGAATATACACAAATATATTATGCTCCATACATACAGTACGCTACAATAGAAATGTGGAATAGAACATGTGAACACGTGTGCAGATCCTGTTCTGACGGGAGATGAGCAAATGTCTGCAGACGTGAACTGCACAAACAATTGGGAAGTGCTTGGGGAATTTTGTCCATTTCAGAAATGTCCCAAAAATGTAATTATCCGCAAAAGTAAAAATGACTATTTTTATGTGAATGAATGAGGAGGCGGAACACACCTAAATTCAAACTGTTTTTAGAAAATAAAAACTTGTTTGAAAATCATTTGAAATTGAAGTTAAAACAACCTATACATGTAAACAGGCTGCGTGCTTTAGTTTGAGGGCAGCGCGGATCAAATGTACTGTTACGTATCAATCACATTCTGGAATGGAGAGAACATTCTAACATCACGTGCATAAAAAAACTCACGCTGGGGCGACCGTTAGAGATATTTGGAACTCACGCATGAAAGGGTTAATGGGGGCCTGTTCAGTCCACCTTTTCCTGTAGTCAATCAGCTTTTTTGTCTTGCTCACATTTAGGGAGAGGTTGTTGTCCTGGCACCACACTGTCAGGTCTCTAACCTCGTCCCTAAAGGCTGTCTCAACATTGTCGGTGATCAGGCATCCTGCTGTTGTGTCGTCAGCAAACTTAATGATGGTGTTGGAGTTGTGTTTGGCCATGCAGTCGTGGGTGAACAGGGAGTACAGGAGGGAACAAAGCATACACCCCTGAGGGGCTCCAGTGTTGAGGATCAGTACAGCAGACGTGTTGTTGCCTAACCTTACCAACTGGGGGCGGCCCATCAGGAAGTCCAGGATCCAGTTGCAGAGGGAGGTGTTTAGTCCCAAGGTCCTTAGCTTAGCGATGAGCTTTGTGGTCACTATGGTGTTGAACGCTGTCAATGAACAGCATTCTCACATAGGTGCTCCTTTTGTTCAGGTGGGAAAAGGCAGTGTGTACTGTAGTGTGTTTGAGATAGCGTCATCTGTGGATCTGTTTGGGTGGTATGCGAATTGGAGTGGGTCTAGGTTATCCGGGATGATGCTGTTGATGTGAGCCATGACCAGCCTTTCGAAGCACTTCATGGCTACCAATGTAAGTACTACGGGGCAGTAATCATTTAGGCAGGTTACCTTCACTTCCTTGGGCACAGGGACTATGGTGGTGTGCTTGAAACATGTAGGTATTACAGATGTGGTCTGGAAGAGGTTGAAAATGTCAGTGAAGACACTTGCCAGTTGGTCCACGCATGCTTTGAGTACACGTCCTGGTAATCCGTCTGGCTTGCGGCTTTGTGAATGTTGACCTATTTAAAGGTCTTGCTCACTACGGCTACCGAGAGCATTATCACACAATCCTCCAAAACAGCTGGTGCTCTCATGCGTGCTTCAATATTGCTTGCCTCGAAGAGAGCATAAAAGGCATTTAGCTCATCTGGTAGGCTCGAATCACTGGGCAGCTCATGTCTGGGTTTCCCTTTGTACTCCATAATATTTTTCAAGCCCTGCCACATCCGATGAACGTCAGAGCCGGTGTAGCGAAAGTACTTGAATATACTACTTAAGTAGTTGTTTTTGTAGTATCTGTACTGTACTATTTTCATTTTTGACTACTTTTACTTCACTACAATCCTAAAGAAAATAATGTACTTTTTACTCCATTTTACATTTTCCCTGACACCCAAAAGTACTTGCTACTTTTTGTATGATTACACGCACTTATCAAGTGAACATCACTGGTCATCTCTACTGTCTCTGATCTGGCGGGCTCATTTCCTTTGTTAATGATGTCTAAGTGTTGTAGTGTGCCCCTGGCTATCCGTAAATGTTTTTTAAAAAGACTAGAAAATGGTGCCGTTTGGTTTGCTTAATATAAGGAAATTGATATGACTTATTCTTATTTATTTTGATACTTAAATTGATTTAAAACCAAATACTTTTTGACTTTTAATCAAGTAGTATTTTACTGGGTGACTTTCTCTTTTACTTGAGTCATTTTCTATTTAGGTATATTTACTTCTACTTAAGTATGATAATTGGCTACTTTTCCCACCACTGCGCTGCTACATCTCCCCCCAAAAAATGTTCTCCCACCCATGTTGTCTTGTTACCAGGAAGCTGCTATTATTGGTTGTTTGGTGCCACTGACCCATGGGGTCGCCTGGCATCTCATACTCCCAGCTCTTAGCCAAAGTGATTCAGACAGGCACATTAAAATGCAAATTCCTTCCTGCCTCCCTGCTCATTCCGCTCATTGCCATTTTGTCACTTTCCCTCGTGTGGCGGGAGGCTGCAGCGAAGGGAAAAGAATTAGAACCGTTGGCCCATGGGTTGAATATTCAAATGGTCAACTGATTGCAGTAGCACTATAGGCTACATCTCAAATTGTACCATATTGCCTTTATCGTGCACTACTTTTGACCAGGGCCCGGGCCACTATAAAGGGAATAGGGTGCATTTGGGACAGAGTCATAGTAATGTTCCCCCTGCTACCATGTCACCGCTCAGCTCTTCTCTCCTCTTTCCACCTAATGACCATTACTTAGTTATGCTTCCAAAACTATCAGCCGGCCTCTTAATGCTCATACAGGGTTACGGGTGTGAGACACAAACAGTAAAACTTCCAATTGGACTGACTGTAAGGGGATCAAAGAATAGGCCTAAGCCAGAGGTATTCAAAGTCAGTGTCACCAGCCCTAGTGGGGTCCCAGGGGAACCAATTATTTTATTTTATTTTATTTATGGAACGTAAAATTAAGAGAACCGATTATTGTATGGGACAATATACAAACTTTTTTGAGAAAGATCATTTCAAAAATACAATTCAATTGAATATGTATTTATTGGTTACTTTTCATTTTGATTAGAGATGAAAATGCAATGAATTCAAGGTTATTTGTTCATGTAAAAATCTACATTTAGCGATTATATGTGTTTAGTGAAATCTCATTTTCAGTAGTGATTTGATTTCAGGTTGGGTGTGTTCGCGATAAATTATTGGGGAAAAAATGGGGTCTCCAAAAATTCTGCTGGAAGTAATGGAGTCCCAACTGAAAAAGTTTGAATACCACTGAAGCCCTCCACTTCACCAACTCCACCAACCCTCCTCAAGGGCAATATAAATGGAGGCACAAAAGCACAAATGTGTGAGAATATGTCGTGAGTTTTCCACTCTTCCTCTTCCAAGTGTGTTTGTATTGAATTGATAATAGCCTGGATGAGGTGGGTGGGGAGCAGTCAAGTACAGCAGAACCAGTGCCCTGCGGAGCAGTCTGCACAGGTGAGCTGTGTTTTCCACTCCGTCGCCTCGGCTCCCGCCCACCACACCTCAGCATGGCAGCATGCGCGCACACACACACACACACACACACACACACACACACACACACACACACACACACACACACACACACACACACACACACACACACACACACACACACACACACACACACACACACACACACACACATAGAGGCAGGATAGCCACATTACACTTTTGTCTTTACTAACTTACCAGAAAATAGTTCTGCTTCCGGTTCCTACTCAGTGGTATTTGCCAGAGGAGTGAGGAGCATCTGCTTTAAACTGTAGGGGACAACATAATCACATTGCACAGAGATATAGTGTCACCTCAGTTGTGCTCCAGTTAAATAAACACACAGGGCTGTTTTTGACACCAAACACCTCCTGGCAAGGTTTACTCATACTACTCCGAGAATCAGGCAAAACTATAGACCAACATCTTTTTGTTTTGTTAGCTTTTTGACTTGTTGACTTGTTTTGTTGTCTAGGAGCACCTAGCCTCTCACTTCTCACTGCCCACTGTGTGTAAGTTCATCGATAAATCAACAGCTTTCCAGCTATAGGGACAGATTATCTCTCTGGTTTTGAGTGACTGATTGGGCTTCATGAAAAATGTAAATCAACCTAAAAGCTAAAAGTGTGTATGTGTGTGTGTGTGTGTGTGTGTGTGTGTGTGTGTGTGTGTGTGCATGTGTGGTCTGTCTGTAAGGGGATCAAGGGATAAGCTGTAGGGGGGGGGACGGGGGGGACTGTAGTGGGGTAGCAAAAATGAAACCATTTTTTTGGGGGGGTGGGGGTGGTATTTTCTTTGTAGAGTACAGATTACATTTTTGAGAAAGATAATTATAAAATAATTATCTGAAGAAGATTGAATTACGACCGAAGATCTTCATCTCACCAGACCCCCCCACCCCACCCTACCCTACCCTACCCTACCCTACCCTACCCTACCCCACCACCTCACCACCTTTTCCTCCCCTCTCAGCAGTGGCGACTGTTGATTGGCTAAATATTTTGAGTTGTCAACAAAGCAGCATAACAGAAATAAGATGACAACAGAACAGCGTTGCCACACAGACCTCCTGGTTGTGGCCGGCTGCGACAGAGCTTGGGCGCGAACCCAGAGTCTCTGGTTGCACAGTTAGCACTGCAATGCAGTGCCCTAGACCACTGTGCCACCCGGGAGGCCAAATCCTGTCATTTGAACAGTAAATTACTGGCAGCACAGTTGCCAGTAGGTTACTGTAAATGTACAGTAAATTACTGGCAGCACAGAAGCCAGTAGGTTACTGTAAATGTACAGTAAATTACTGGCAGCACAGTTGCCAGTAGGTTACTGTAAATGTACAGTGAATTACTGGCAGCACAGAAGCCAGTAGGTTACTGTAAATGTACAGTAAATTACTGGCAGTACAGAAGCCAGTAAATTACAGTATATTTACAGGACCTTTACTTTAACACATATTTAAAGCATTTTACTGAAACACCTGACTACAGTAACATGCTATATTTCTAGAATTTACAGTGCAAAGCATAGCGGTTGCCAACCATGCACACTATTTATGTTATACTGTATGTATTTGATATAGGTATTTCAATACTTTCAATACTGATTTTGTCATTTGTATTTAACTGGCCTGAATGACAATTAATGTAGCCTATGCAAATACTGTATATACTCTGCTTGCAAGTAGCCCACTTAACGACAACATTCTCTGTAATGTTAATATAAACTTTTTACTTTCTATGACTGTTAGAGGAATTAAATTCCTATATGTTTATTACCCAATTCAATACACTCAGCCCATTTCTAAGGATTTATAAAATACTCATTTGCATAAAATGGGCGGAGACCAGTCTCAAAATCAAGCAATAGCGTTTATCCTCGAGAGTACTGAACATGATACAATTTACAACAGGTTATAAACTGAAAATGACGTCATTAGATTTCAAACTGTCCCGTCCCTCCTCCACTCCGGTACAATGGCAGTATAGTTCTCAAGCCATCTACCCTCACCAGTTTAGATCATTTATGACCAGGCCAAGGCCTCCCTGTGTAGATAAGCATTCTAGCCAGTCTGATGATAAGTTCATACATTTCTACCAAGGAACAGACAGTCATTGTTCTAACTCTTGACTATAATTACACACATTATATTCAGTACTAGGATTAAAATAAAATCCCTTAACATATCCACCCAATGATCTATACTGAACAAAAATGTAAATGCAATATGTAAAGTGACGGTCCCATGTTTCATGAGCTGAAATAAAAGATACCAGGACTTTTCCATGCACACAAAAAGCTTATTTTTACATCCCTGTTTTACATCCCTGTTAGTGAGCATTTCTCCTATGCCAAGATAATCCATTCACCTGACAGGTGTGGCATATCAAAAAGCTAATTAAACAGCATCATCATTACACAGGTGCACCTTGTGCTGGGGACAATAAAAGGCCACTCTAAAATGTGCAGTTTTGTTACACAAAACAATGCCACATATGTCTCAAGTTTTGAGGGAGCATGCCATTGGCATGCTGACTGGAGGAATGTCCACCAGGAGCTCTTGTTAGAGAATTGAATGTGAAGTTCTCTACCATAAGCCACCTCAATGCCATTTTAGAGAATTTGGCAGTACGTCCAACCGGCCTCACAACCGCAGACCACATGCAACCACTCCAGCCCAGGATCTCCACATCCGGCTTCTTCACCTGGAGGATTGTTTGAGACCAGCCACCGGGATAGCTGATGAAACTGAGGAGTATTTCTATCTGTATTAACACCCTTTTGTGGGAAAAAATCTAATTCTGATTGGCTGGGCCTTGCTCCCCAGTGGAGAGGCCTGTCTCCCAGATGGGTGGCTCTAGTCGGTCTCTGGCCCTCCCAGGCCCACCTATGGCTGTGCCCCTGCCCAGTCATGTGAAATCCATAGATTAGGACCTAATGAATTTATTTCAATTGACTGATTTCCTTATATGAACCGTAATTCAGTAGAATTGTTGAAATTGTTTCATGTTTTGTTCATATTTCTGTTCAGTATATGTTTTCCAAGTGTTGGGTGTTTGAAAATGTTTTTGTCATAACAATTAATTTCACAAAATCACCCAACCTTCAAGAAAAATGTAAAGAATATCAATATTCAGGAGGTTTATGCCTACTAGTTGAAGATCAATATTCAGGTGGTTTATGACTACTAGTTGAAGATCAATATTCAGGTGGTTTATGCCTACTAGTTGAAGATCAATATTCAGGTGGTTTATGCCTACTAGTTGAAGATCAATATTCAGGAGGTTTATGCCTACTAGTTGAAGATCAATATTCAGGTGGTTTATGACTACTAGTTGAAGATCAATATTCAGGAGGTTTATGCCTACTAGTTGAAGATTAATATTCAGGAGGTTTATGACTACTAGTTGAAGATCAATATTCAGGTGGTTTATGACTATTAGTTGAAGATCAATATTCAGGTGGTTTATGACTACTAGTTGAAGATCAATATTCAGGAGGTTTACGCCTACTAGTTGAAGATCAATATTCAGGTGGTTTATGCCTACTAGTTGAAGATCAATATTCAGGTGGTTTATGACTACTAGTTGAAGATCAATATTCAGGTGGTTTATGCCTACTAGTTGAAGATCAATATTCAGGTGGTTTATGCCTACTAGTTGAAGATCAATATTCAGGAGGTTTATGCCTACTAGTTGAAGATCAATATTCAGGTGGTTTATGACTACTAGTTGAAGATCAATATTCAGGTGGTTTATGCCTACTAGTTGAAGATCAATATTCAGGTGGTTTATGACAACTAGTTGAAGATCAATATTCAGGAGGTTTATGCCTACTAGTTGAAGATTAATATTCAGGTGGTTTATGCCTACTAGTTGAAGATCAATATTCAGGAGGTTTATGACAACTAGTTGAAGATCAATATTCAGGAGGTTTATGACAACTAGTTGAAGATCAATATTCAGGTGGTTTATGACTATTAGTTGAAGATCAATATTCAGGTGGTTTATGCCTACTAGTTGTAGATCAATATTCAGGAGGTTTATGACTACTAGTTGAAGATCAATATTCAGGTGGTTTATGACTATTAGTTGAAGATAAATATTCAGGTGGTTTATGCCTACTAGTTGAAGATCAATATTCAGGTGGTTTATGCCTACTAGTTGAAGATCAATATTCAGGTGGTTTATGCCTACTAGTTGAAGATCAATATTCAGGAGGTTTATGCCTACTAGTTGAAGATCAATATTCAGGTGGTTTATGCCTACTAGTTGAAGATCAATATTCAGGAGGTTTATGACTACTAGTTGAAGATCAATATTCAGGAGGTTTATGACTACTAGTTGAAGATCAATATTCAGGTGGTTTATGACTACTAGTTGAAGATCAATATTCAGGAGGTTTATGACTACTAGTTGAAGATCAATATTCAGGTGGTTTATGACTACTAGTTGAAGATCAATATTCAGGAGGTTTATGCCTACTAGTTGAAGATCAATATTCAGGAGGTTTATGCCTACTAGTTGAAGATCAATATTCAGGTGGTTTATGCCTACTAGTTGAAGATCAATATTCAGGTGGTTTATGCCTACTAGTTGAAGATCAATATTCAGGAGGTTTATGCCTACTAGTTGAAGATCAATATTCAGGTTTATTTATGCCTACTAGTTGAAGATCAATATTCAGGTGGTTTATATCAGGTGGTTTATGACTGGTGGTTTATGACTACTAGTTTATGTCTACTAGTTGAAGATCAATATTCAGGAGGTTTATGCCTACTAGTTGAAGATCAATATTCAGGTGGTTTATGCCTACTAGTTGAAGATCAATATTCAGGTGGTTTATGCCTCAATATTCAGTTTATGACCTAAGAAGATCAATATTCAGGAGGTTTATGCCTACTAGTTGAAGATCAATATTCAGGAGGTTTATGCCTACTAGTTGAAGAGCAATATTCAGGTGGTTTATGCCTACTAGTTGAAGATCAATATTAAGGAGGTTTATGCCTACTAGTTGAAGATCAATATTCAGGAGGTTTATGCCTACTAGTTGAAGATCAATATTCAGGTGGTTTATGCCTACTAGTTGAAGATCAATATTCAGGTGGTTTATGCCTACTAGTTGAAGATCAATATTCAGGTGGTTTATGCCTACTAGTTGAAGATCAATATTCAGGTGGTTTATGCCTACTAGTTGAAGATCAATATTCAGGTGGTTTATGCCTACTAGTTGAAGATCAATATTCAGGTGGTTTATGCCTACTAGTTGAAGATCAATATTCAGGTGGTTTATGCCTACTAGTTGAAGATCAATATTCAGGTGGTTTATGCCTACTAGTTGAAGATCAATATTCAGGTGGTTTATGCCTACTAGTTGAAGATCCTTGCCATCATCTTACTCAACATCGATAAAATATGATACATTTATGAGTTGTGAGTCTCCCTACCACCTCTACCTAGCATGTGCACAATACTAATATGCCTAAAATTATATTTGAGGCCTGGTGCATTTAATATGTAGGTAGAGGTGGTAGGGGGACTCACATTTTGGGTAGAGGTGGTAGGAGGCCTGGTGCAGGCCTGGTGCATTTTGTATGACTTAGTCAAAATCGTCCATGAATGGCTACAAAAATATATATCTTAATCTTCAAAGACACAAGTAGGCATATCATATTTCAAATATGACATTACACTGGCAAATTCGGAAGAATCAGAATACTAAAATAAGTATGGGGAATGACAAGCACAATAATTACCCTTTATTTTAGCCCCTTGTTAAGAATTAGAATTGTTCCACTGATCAGTTATATAAAGTAAACAGATAATACAATCTCCAGAAGACAAGACTACCCTACACCCTCACCAAATAATGATTAGATTTATTGTCCCCCCTCTATAATCAAACGTACACTTTTGGTTTCACAATCTGTTTGACAAAATGATTTTCATAGTTACAAATCAGGACACCATACCAAATCACCAGACAAGGCTGCACTCTGTCACAAGGCTGCACTCTGCAATAGGGATGGGAGTAACAGCAATCCGATTTTGTTGACAATATTGTACATAAAACAACGCTACCGTGATGCTCTTTTTATAGTTTTATAAACTCAGTGTAAAACATTCTCTCTCTCCATCAGTTCCACTCTAATCTTGAGGGGCGTTTCTTTAAAACGTGCATCCAATCCCCTTGATCCCTTAAATAACTAGACCAATCATATGCTTCAATATGCCGCAGTTTATGACAGTGATAGAGGTTCAGCTTGTGATGTTAAATTGCAGGTGCTCTGATTTCAAAACTATTTGGAGCATAGATGAAAAGTTAACGCACTGAAAAATAAAAGCAGTAATTTTTGATGCGTGTAATATAAAAAGCGTGGCGTGTGAACGTGAGAAGTGGGTCAAATGCTTGTGTCTCATGGCCAATGTGTGAGAGTTGGCAGCTCTGGGTCCTTCACCCCGCGCCTCTGGTTTGGGTGGTGATGGTGTCTGGCCTCTCCTTCTCTTGGTCTTCTCCGGGTGGTTGGCGGTCAGGTAGTCCTGGTCTGGTCAGTGATGGCCTGAGCAGGACAGATGGAAAGGGGAGGAGAATAAGGCTGCAGGCCAAGGGTAGTGGGACTAAGGCTCGCCTTGGCAACACTCTACTCGCCTCAAGGCCTGCAGTACGTCCTCTCCTCCTTGGGAAGAGAGACAGCGGAACAGCATCGCTCCACCATAATGCATTGCTCTTTACAGTACAGTACTGTAATATGGAATTGACATTGTAGAACAATTTGTTTGAGTGTAGATAACTGGTTAATTTGACAATAAAAAGTAGACCTAACTATTTCTTAATGTGTTTCAAAATTACTGTAGCTGGCTAATTAGTTTGATAATTCTTTGCAATACAACCGGTTTTATGCTGTTTAAGTCCACACATATGTCACCCTGTCACCTGAAATAGAACCTAATGAACACCATGAGGCGAAACAAATTTGGCCAGCCACCGTCATGCTTTTCTGTCCTACCAGATCTGCGTTGAGAAGGTCCCAGGCTCCCATGACTGTGATGAGCAGAGTAGTAAAAGAACAGCTTGTTTTGAACAATATATTTTTGAAACGGTAAAATGTAAACATTTACCACACTTTTATGACCATATTAAACATAATCAATGAATGATATAAAATGTATTTGTTTCACAAGTGGGACACCCTAATTGACGGGCCGCCACTGCCTCTCATACAGCCAGGAGCAAGACAGTCATTCCAAACTGCTGTACAACTTCTACTCTTTAAATGTATTGTGTAAATGTATCTCTCATCTGTCCCTCCATCCATGCAGGTCAGATCTGTTGCTGTACAGCACTGGACGACTGTTCGCTGTCCTATACTCTCCAATTAGGAACAATTAGCATGTAATACAGAATAGCAGTTCATTAGGACATATTTACTCTCATAATGAAGAAAAGTCCACCCAATTCGTGACCGTTTGTGCGCTTTTGTGTGTGATTGCATGTATGTGTGAGTGCAGAAGTCATTCTGTCCTCCGCTGGATGCCCTTTCCTACCCACCCTCCCAGTGTTTTTGTGTTGAATTGATAATAGCCTGTATGAGGTGGGTGGGGAGCAGTCAAGTACAGCAGAATGTCTGCTGGAGTCCCTCCAAAAGACAAGTGCCCTGCGGGGCAGTCTGCACAGGTGAGTTGTGTTTTCCACTCCTCTGCTCCCGCCCACCAAAACTCAGCATGGCGGCATACACACATACACACACACGCACACACACAGGCACACATACCGTTGTTGTCTCACCAACTTACCACAAAATAGTCCTCCTCCTGCTTCACGTCTTCTTCAGGTCCTGTTCAGTGGTACTTGTCAGAGCAGAGAGGAGCATCTGCTTTGAACTGCAGGGGACACAATAATCACATTGCACAGAGGCACACAGTTTCAGCTCAAATCAGCTCCAGACTGTTATAAAAACACACAGGGCTGTTTCTGACACCAAACACGCCCTGGCAAGGTTTCCTCATACTACCCTGAAATTCAGGCAAAACTTTAGACCAGTTAAAATAAATGTTGTGTTTTTGTTTTGATGGCACTTGGAGCACCTTTAGCCTTCACCTTCAACTCTCACTGTTCACAGTGTTTATGTCATCCATAAATCAACAGCTTTCCGGCCATACTGTCACGTTCTGACCTTAGTTCTTTTGTTGTTATGTCTTTGTTTTAGCATGGTCAGGGCGTGAGTTGGGTGTGTTGTCTATGTTCCTTTTTCTATGTGGTGTTTTTGTGTTTGGCCTGGTATGGTTCTCAATCAGAGGCAGGTGTCGTTAGTTGTCTCTGATTGAGAATCATACTTAGGTAGCCTTTTCCCACCTGTGTGGTGTGGGTGATCATTTTCTGTTCAGTGTTTTTTGTATTCACTGTTCAGGACTGTTTCGTTTCATTCTTGTTATTTTGTTTTGTGTTCATGATAATAAATTATCAATATGGACACTTACCATGCTGCGCATTGGTCCTCCTCTTCTTATACCAATGACGAACGTTACAGAATCACCCACCACCAAATGACCAAGCAGCGTGGTAACGGGCAGCAGCAGCGATCTCCAGACTTCTGGACATGGGAGGAGATCTTGGATGGCAAGGGTCCCTGGGTACAGCCGGGAGAATATCGCCACCCCAAGGATGAGGAGGCAGCACGGCAGCGCGGCTGGGACGAGAGGCAGCCCCAAAAATATCTTGGGGGAGGGGCACACGGGGAGTGTGGCTAAGTCAGGTAGGAGACCTGCGCCAACTCCCCGTGGAGAGAGGTGGTTATGCCGTGAGGCGCACGGTGTCCCCAGTGCGCAGGCATAGCCCGGTGCGTTACATCGCAGCGCCTCGTATCAGCCGGGCTAGAGTGGGCATCGAGCCAGGTGCCATGAAGCCGGCTCAGCGCATATGGTCTCCAGTGTGTCTCCTCGGGCCGGGGTACATGGTACCAGCCCTACGCATGGTGTCCCCGGTTCGCCAGCACAGCCCAGTGCGGTCTATTCCACCTCGCCGCACTGGCCTGGCTACGGTGAGTATCCAGCCAGGTAGGGTTGTGCAGGCTCGGTGCTCGAGACCTCCAGTGTGCCTCCACGGTCTGGTCAATCTGGTGCCTCCTCCACGCACCAGGCCTCCGGTGGCAGCCCCCCGCACCAGGCTGTCTCTCCGTCTCCTCCCAACAGGTGCTCCCGCCTGTCCAGAGCTGCCAGAATCGCCCATCTGTCCTGAGCTGCCAGAGTCGCCCGTCTGTCCAGAGCTGCCAGAGTCGCCCGTCTGTCCTGAGCTGCCAGAGTCGCCCGTCTGTCCTGAGCTGCCAGAGTCGCCCGTCTGTCCTGAGCTGCCAGAGTCGCCCGTCTGTCCTGAGCTGCCAGAGTCGCCCGTCTGTCCTGAGCTGCCAGAGTCGCCCGACTGTCCTGAGCTGCCAGAGTCGCCCGTCTGTCCTGAGCTTCCAGAGCCGCCGGTCAGTCAGGAGCTGCCAGAACTGCCGGTCAGCTAAAGTTGTGTAACAAAAGTAGTTTGAAATGTTTTGGCAAAGTTTACAGGCAACTTTTGAAATATTTTGTAGTGACGTTGCGCAATTTGGAAGCTGTTTTTTTTCTGTATATATATGGACGGAATTAATCGGACAAAATAACCAATTGTGATGTTTATGGGACATATTGGAGTGCCAACACAAGAAGCTCGTCAAAGGTAAGACACGTTTTATATTTTATTTCCGTGTTTTGTGTAGTGCCTGCAGGGTTGAAATATGCTACCCTCTTTGTTTACTGTTGTGTTATCATCAGATAATAGCTTCTTATGCTTTCGCCGAAAAGCCTTTTAAAAATCTGACATGTTGGCTGGATTCACAACGAGTGTAGCTTTAATTTGGTATCTTACATGTGTGATTTATTGAAAGTTAGATTTTTATATCATTTTATTTAAATTTGCCGCACTGCATTTTCCCTGGCTTTTGGCCAAGTGGGACGCGAGCGTCCCCCTATACCATAAGAAGTTACAGTCTCCGGCCGCTAGGAGCGCCACCTCTGGTTGAGCAGTTTCCTGTTGTCTTATTTTCTTATACAGCTGACTGAGTGCGGTCTTAGTGCCAGCATTTTTCTGTAGTTGCTTCCTCTATATTTGGGAGAATCTCAATTGTGTTCCTTGATTCGTTGCATCTTCTCTCCTTGTCTCCTTCTCAAAACCCATTGGATGAGAAGTTTAGAGGTAAGGCCCCTCTGACTGTCTTATCCAATGGGTTTTGAGAAGAAGGTGAGGAGAGAGAGGACATGAGGACTGAATGGAATGCAATTTAGATCCTCCTCTTGTTGCCTCCATTCCCCACTTCCATCTAAAAACACATTGGGGGAGAGGAAGGAAGGTTCCTCTGCTCGTGCTCTAATTCACTTTCAAATAGAGACAAGGAGTGGATGAAACAAGGACAGAGGAAGCAACTATGTCATGTCTAGTTTTCACATACACATCACATCATGATTTAAAAGTTTACTTATTTTAATGATTTCATTATCAGTTATTATTATTGTCAGTGATTTTGTTGACACAGCCCATTGTTTTAAATTATTATATCAAGTATAAAATAATATATAGAAATTAATATATAGAAATGCTGTTTTTCATTCTTCTGGAACATTTAGCATGGCTATAAATGATAGAGAAGTTGATTTAACCACAAACAGACCTAGCTACTAGGCTTGACAACGAAACATGCAGTGTTCATGTCTCATGTGCCATTTTGATGACATGTAGATGTTTTGTAGTTGCTAGGAGTTCAATGGTCTCATTGTGACTATCTAGACTCGTAATTCATGTAAATACACATGTGAAACTGCAAGAAGATGATATTTAAATGTTTATCAAACTATTTTTACATTTTGACCCTGATGTCACACATTTCCCCCTTTATTCATAGAAAGATCGAAATACGCTGCAATACAATAGACAACAAACTCACAAGTACACCACATGTCATTACAAAACATAACAAACTCAAAGGCCCTGCAACAAAGAAACAAAAAAAAGTATTACCCCTCCAACAGAGGCAAGGAAATATTATTACCCCCCCAACAAAGCAGCAAACAAATATTATTACCCCCCAACAAAGAAGCAAACAAATATTATTACCCCCAACAAAGAAGAAAACAAATATTATTACCCCCCAACAAAGAAGCAAACAAATATTATTACCCCCAACAAAGAAGCAAACAAATATTATTACCCCCCAACAAAGAAGCAAACAAATATTATTACCCCCCAACAAAGAAGCAAACAAATATTATTACCCCCCAACAAAGCAGCAAACAAATATTATTACCCCCAACAAAGAAGCAAACAAATATTATTACCCCCAACAAAGAAGCAAACAAATATTATTACCCCCCAACAAAGAAGCAAACAAATATTATTACCCCCCAACAAAGAAGCAAACAAATATTATTACCCCCCAACAAAGAAGCAAACAAATATTATTACCCCCAACAAAGAAGCAAACAAATATTATTACCCCCAACAAAGAAGCAAACAAATATTATTACCCCCACAACAAAGAAGCAAACAAATATTATTACCCCCCCAACAAAGAAGCAAACAAATATTATTACCCCCCCCCCCAAAAAAAAAAAAAAAATAAAAAATATTACCCCCAACAAAGAATGAAACAAACATTATTACCCTCCCCAACAAAGAATCAAACAAACATTACTACCCCCAAACAAGGAAGCAAACACACATTATTACCCCCCCAACAAAAAAGAAAACAAACATTATTACCCCCAACAAAGAATAAATAAACATTATTACTCTCCCCAACAAAGAGGCAAACAAACATTACTACCCCCAAACAAAGAACCAAACAAACATTATTACCCCTGCAAGAAATAAAACAAACAATATTACCACAAAACAAAGAAGCAAACAAACATTTTTAACCCCTCCAACAAAGAAGCAAACAAACATTTTTACCCTCCGCCCCTACAAAGTAGCGAACAAACATAGATATTGCACATCAGAAGAAAGACACTACAGAGCAGAAACACACACACTCACACACAGAGAGTGATGATGTGTTCAGAATACACAGAATCAAACAAACATTATTACCACCCCCTCAACAAAGCAGCAAACAAAAATTATTATCCAAACACAGAATCAAACAAACATTTTTACCCCCCCTCCCAAATAAAGAATCAAACAAACAAACATTATTACTCCTTCCCCTACAATGAAGCAAACAAACATTACCCCTCCTCAACAAAGAAGCAAACAAACATTATTACCCCTGTCAAAGAAGCAGACAAACACTGTTACCCCCCAAACAAAGAAGCAAACAAATATTATTACTCCTTCCTGTACAACGAAGCAGACAAACATTATCCCCCCCCCCCCCATTTAACAAAGATGCAAACAAACATTATCACCAACCCTCAACATAGAAGCAAACAAGCATTATTACCCCCCCCCCCATTTAACAATGATGCAAACAAACATTATTACCAACCCTCAACATAGAAGCAAACAAGCATTATCCCCCCCAGCAAAGCCACAAATACTACCCCGCTAACAAAGAAGCAAACAAACATTATTACTCCTTCCCGTACAAAGAAACACACAAACATTTTTACCCTCCCCAACAAAGAAGCAAACAACCATTAGTATCCCCCCAAACAAAGAAGCAAACAAACATTATTACTCTTTCCCCCACAAATAAGCAGACAAACAATATTACTCCTCCCCCACAAAGAAGCCAACAAACATTATTACCCCCCAACATAGCAAACAAACATTATTACCCCCAAAACAAAAAAGAAAAACAATTTTGTTACCCCCCCATCAAAGAAGCAAACAAACATTGTTACCCCCCCCCAACAAAGAAGCAAACAAACATTATTACCCCCCAAACAAAGAAGCAAACACATATTATTACTCCTTCCCATACAAAGAAGCACACAAACATTTTTACACTTCCCAACAAAGAAGCAAACAAACATTATTACTCCTTCCCTACAAAGAAGCAAACAAAAATGATTAGCCCCCAAATAATCCAACAAACATTACCCCCTAAAAGAAGCAAACAAACATTATTACCCCCCTTTAACAAAGATGCAAACAAACATTATTACTCTTTCCCCCACAAATAAGCAGACAAACAATATTACTCCTCCCCCTACAAAGAAGCCAACAAACATTATTACCCCCCAACATAGCAAACAAACATTATTACCCCCAAAACAAAAAAGAAAAACAATTTTGTTACCCCCCCATCAAAGAAGCAAACAAACATTGTTACCCCCCCCAACAAAGAAGCAAACAAACATTATTACCCCCCAAACAAAGAAGCAAACACATATTATTACTCCTTCCCATACAAAGAAGCACACAGACATTTTTACACTTCCCAACAAAGAAGCAAACAAACATTATTACTCCTTCCCCTACAAAGAAGCAAACAAAAATGATTAGCCCCCCCAAATAATCCAACAAACATTACCCCCCTAAAAAAGAAGCAAACAAACATTATTACCCCCCTTTAACAAAGATGCAAACAAACATTATTACTCCTTCCCATACAAAGAAGCACACAAACATTTTTACACTTCCCAACAAAGAAGCAAACAAACATTATTACTCTTTCCCCTACAAAGAAGCCAACAAATATCATTGCCCCCCAAACAAAGAAGCAAACAAACATTATTACTCCTTCCCCTACAAAGAAGCACACAAACATTATTACCCTCCCCAACAAAGAAGCAAACAAACATTATTACCCCCCAACAAAGAAAACAAACATAGAAGCAAACAAACATTATTACCCCCCACCCCAAACAAAAGAGCAAACAAACATTATTACCCTCTCCAACAAAGAAGCAATCAAACAGTATTACCCCCCAACAAAGAAGCAAATAAACATTATTACTCCACCATCAAAGAAGCAAACAAACCTTAATACCCCCCAACTAAGAAGCAAACAAACTTTATTAATCCACCAACAAAGAAGCACACAAACATTACCCTCCTCAACAAAGAAGCAAACACACATCCGGTATCGTGACTACGGCTCAAGCTCATTACCATAACGCAAAATGCAAAAAAATATTCTTAGAAATATTTAACCTCCACACATTAACAAGTCCAATAGCTCAAATGAAAGATAAACACCTTGTTCATCTACCCAGCAAGTCAGATTTCTAAAATGTTTTACGGCGAAAACATAGCACATATTTATATTAGACCACCACCGAAACAAAAGACGAGAGGCAGCCATTTTGTCCCAGAAAATATAAAATTATAAAAGCAGGATTAAAAATAAATCATCCACTAACCTTTTGAAAATCTTCATCAGATGACAGTAATAGTACATGTTACACAATAAAAATGTTTTTTTCAATAATATGCCATTTATATTCATAAATCTCTGTTTACAATGACGACATTTCAAAAAATGCTACTCAAATGTCCAGAGAAATTATGATAGCTCCGACAGATAATGTCAGATAACAAGCAATAAACATGACTAAATATACATTTTCTACATATAGTTACAAAGATACACTTCTTCTTAATGCAACCGCTGTATTACATTTATTTTTAACGTTACAGAATTCGTACACTGGCTATACAATGAGACGGCGCTCAGATATTAGCAGTATGTCTCCTCTACGTTTGGAGTCCACAGAAACCCAAAATAACCACATAAATATTCCCTTACCTTTGATGTTCTTCGATCAGAAGACGTAGAAGGAGTCATACTTACCCAATACATCGTTTGGTTTCACGTTGTGTGTCTCTGTATTAGCATATGCTAACAGCTTCAGCTGAAATGCACCCAAAATGACTTCTGATCCCGCACTCTTGCGCATCAAAACTTCAAATTTACATATTATATGTCGACTAAACTGGTCAAACTATGTGCAGAATCGAGCTTTATGGTGTTTTTAGCATGTAAAACAATGATCAGCGCGAACAGACAAACCGCCTTCAATTGCTGTTCCTTGGAAAAGAACGTGCCCCAAATCGGCCGCGCGCAATAGAGTGCATGTATTGGAGAGTGACACTAACAATTTCATCCGCCAAACGACAAGGGCTCGCGGGATTCTCACAATGAACGCGCCATTTGAAAGCAGGCATCGCACTGAACACATACATACTGTTCCCAGATCGGTAACTGCCTGGGAAGGGTGGGGGCGATGACGTCAAAGTTGACCCAACTTTTCTCTTGACAAGAGAGAGTTTGGGAGAAAGGCTGCCCTGAGAGTTCTGCTTTACATACAGACATAATTTAAACGGGTTTTGAAACTTTAGAGTGTTTTCTATTCAATAATAATTATTATATGCATATATTAGCAATTTTGGAAAAAAATATTTTCAGTTTACTATGGGCACGCACTTCCTCCAAAGGGGGGCCTAGTCTTAAGAGGTTAACCCCCCTCAACATAGAAGCAAACAAACATTATTATCCTCTCCAACAAAGAAGCAAACAAACATTATTATCCCCTCCAACAAAGAAGCAAACAAACATTTTTACACTTCGTCCCAACAAAGAAGCAAACAAACATTTATTTTGCACATCAGAAGAAAGACAATACAGAGCAGAAACACACACACACAAACACACTCACACACAGAGAGTGATGATGTGTTCAGAATACACAGACACAAACAAACATTATTACCACCCCCTCAACAAAGAAGCAAACAAATAGTATTACTCCTTCCCCTACAAAGAAGCAGACAAACATTAATTCCCCCCCTTTAACAAATAAGCAAAAAAACATTCTTTCTCCTTTCCCAACGTAGAAGCAGACAAACAGTATTACTCCCCCAAACAAAGAAGCAAACAAACATTATTACTCCTTCCCCTACAAAGAAGCACAAAAACAGTATTACCCTCCCCAACAAAGAAACAAACAAACATTTTTACTCCCCCAACAAAGACATTTCTACCCCGAACAAGGCTAACAAACATTATTACCCCCAAACAAAGCAGCAAACAAACATTATTACCACAACACATAATCAAAGAAGCAAACAAACATTAGTGTCCCCCAAACAAAGAAGCAAACAAACATTATTACTCTTTCCCCAACAAAGAAGCAGAGAAACAGTATTACTCCTTCCCCTACAAAGAAGCCAACAAACATTATTACCCCCCAACATAGCAAACAAACATTATTACCCCCAAACAAAGAAGAAAACACATTTTGTTACCCCCCATCAAAGAAGCAAACAAACATTGTTCCCCCATCAAAGAAGCAAACAAATATTATTAACCCCAAACAAGGAAGCAAACAAATATTATTAACCCCAAACAAGGAAGCAAACAAATATTATTACCCCCTCCAACAAAGAAAACAAACACTATTATCCCCCCAAACAGAGAATCAAACAAACATTATAACCTTCCACAACAAAGAAGCAAACGAACATTATTACCCCCCAAACAAAAGAGCAAACAAACATTATTACCCTCTCCAACAAAGAAGCAAACAAACATTATTACCCCCCCCCAAACAAAAGAGCAAACAAACATTATTACCCTCTCCAACAAAGAAGCAAACAAACATTATTACCCCCCAAACAAAGAAGCAATCCAACATTATTACTCCACCAAACAAAGAAACAAACAAACCTTAATACCCCCCAACTAAGAAGCAAACAAACTTTATTCATCCACCAACAAAGAAGCAAACAAACATTACCCTCCTCAACAAAGAAGCAAACACACATTATTAACCCCCCTCAACAAAGAAGCAAACAAACATTATTATCCCCTCCAACAAAGAACCAAACAAACATTTTTACCCTCAGTCCCAACAAAGAAGCAAACAAACATTTATTTTGCACATCAGAAGAAAGACACTACAGAGCAGAAACACACTCACACAGAGAGTGATGATGTGTTCAGAATACACAGACACAAACAAACATTATTACCACCCCCTCAACAAAGAAGCAAACAAACATTATTACCGCCCAACAAAGAAGAAAACAAACATTATTAACCCCTCAACAAAAAAGAAAACAAACATTATTACCCCCTGTCAAAGAAGCAAACAAATATTGTTAACCCCCCAACAAACAAGCAAACAAACATTATTATCACCCAAACAAAGAAGCAAACAAACATTATTAACACACAAACAAAGAAGCAAACAAATAGTAATACTCCTTCACCTACAATGAAGCAAAAAAACATTATTTCTCCTTTACCCAACAAAGAAGTAGACAAACATTATTACTCCTTCCCCTAAAAAGAAGCACACAAACATTATTACCCTCCCAAACAAAGAAGCAAACAAACATTTTTACCCCCCCTCAACAAAGAATCAAACAAACATTACTACCCCCAAACAAAGAAGCAAACACACATTATTACCCCCCCAACAAAAAAGAAAACAAACATTATTACCCCCAACAAAGAATAAATAAACATTATTACTCTCCCCAACAAAGAGGCAAACAAACATTACTACCCCCAAACAAAGAACCAAACACACATTATTACCCCCAACAAAAAAAAAACAAACATTATTACCCCCAACAAAGAATAAATAAACATTATTACTCTCCCCAACAAAGAGGCAAACAAACATTACTTTATTACCCCTGCAAGAAATAAAACAAACAATATTACCACAAAACAAAGAAGCAAACAAACATTTTTAACCCCTCCAACAAAGAAGCAAACAAACATTTTTACCCTCCGCCCCTACAAAGTAGCGAACAAACATAGATATTGCACATCAGAAGAAAGACACTACATAGCAGAAACACACACACTCACACACAGAGAGTGATGATGTGTTCAGAATACACAGAATCAAACAAACATTATTACCACCCCCTCAACAAAGCAGCAAACAAAAATTATTATCCAAACACAGAATCAAACAAACATTTTTACCCCCCCTCCCAAATAAAGAATCAAACAAACAAACATTATTACTCCTTCCCCTACAATGAAGCAAACAAACATTACCCCTCCTCAACAAAGAAGCAAACAAACATTATTACCCCTGTCAAAGAAGCAGACAAACACTGTTACCCCCCCAAACAAAGAAGCAAACAAATATTATTACTCCTTCCTGTACAACGAAGCAGACAAACATTATCCCCCATTTAACAAAGATGCAAACAAACATTATTACCAACCCTCAACATAGAAGCAAACAAGCATTATCCCCCCAGCAAAGCCACAAATACTACCCCGCTAACAAAGAAGCAAACAAACATTATTACTCCTTCCCGTACAAAGAAACACACAAACATTTTTACCCTCCCCAACAAAGAAGCAAACAACCATTAGTATCCCCCCAAACAAAGAAGCAAACAAACATTATTACTCTTTCCCCCACAAATAAGCAGACAAACAATATTACGCCTCCCCCTACAAAGAAGCCAACAAACATTATTACCCCCCCCCCCCAACATAGCAAACAAACATTATTACCCCCAAAACAAAAAAGAAAAACAATTTTGTTACCCCCCCATCAAAGAAGCAAACAAACATTGTTACCCCCAACAAAGAAGCAAACAAACATTATTACCCCCCAAACAAAGAAGCAAACACATATTATTACTCCTTCCCATACAAAGAAGCACACAAACATTTTTACACTTCCCAACAAAGAAGCAAACAAACATTATTACTCCTTCCCCTACAAAGAAGCAAACAAAAATGATTAGCCCCCCCAAATAATCCAACAAACATTACCCCCCTAAAAAAGAAGCAAACAAACATTATTACCCCCCTTTAACAAAGATGCAAACAAACATTATTACTCTTTCCCCCACAAATAAGCAGACAAACAATATTACTCCTCCCCCTACAAAGAAGCCAACAAACATTATTACCCCCCCCCCAACATAGCAAACAAACATTATTACCCCCAAAACAAAAAAGAAAAACAATTTTGTTACCCCCCCATCAAAGAAGCAAACAAACATTGTTACCCCCCAACAAAGAAGCAAACAAACATTATTACCCCCAAACAAAGAAGCAAACACATATTATTACTCCTTCCCATACAAAGAAGCACACAGACATTTTTACACTTCCCAACAAAGAAGCAAACAAACATTATTACTCCTTCCCCTACAAAGAAGCAAACAAAATGATTAGCCCCCAAATAATCCAACAAACATTACCCCCTAAAAAGAAGCAAACAAACATTATTACCCCCTTTAACAAAGATGCAAACAAACATTATTACTCCTTCCCATACAAAGAAGCACACAAACATTTTTACACTTCCCAACAAAGAAGCAAACAAACATTATTACTCTTTCCCCTACAAAGAAGCCAACAAATATCATTGCCCCCCCAAACAAAGAAGCAAACAAACATTATTACTCCTTCCCCTACAAAGAAGCACACAAACATTATTACCCTCCCCAACAAAGAAGCAAACAAACATTATTACCCCCCAACAAAGAAAACAAACATAGAAGCAAACAAACATTATTACCCCCCACCCCAAACAAAAGAGCAAACAAACATTATTACCCTCTCCAACAAAGAAGCAATCAAACAGTATTACCCCCCAACAAAGAAGCAAATAAACATTATTACTCCACCATCAAAGAAGCAAACAAACCTTAATACCCCCCCAACTAAGAAGCAAACAAACTTTATTAATCCACCAACAAAGAAGCACACAAACATTACCCTCCTCAACAAAGAAGCAAACACACATCCGGTATCGTGACTACGGCTCAAGCTCATTACCATAACGCAAAATGCAAAAAAATATTCTTAGAAATATTTAACCTCCACACATTAACAAGTCCAATAGCTCAAATGAAAGATAAACACCTTGTTCATCTACCCAGCAAGTCAGATTTCTAAAATGTTTTACGGCGAAAACATAGCACATATTTATATTAGACCACCACCGAAACAAAAGACGAGAGGCAGCCATTTTGTCCCAGAAAATATAAAATTATAAAAGCAGGATTAAAAAATAAATCATCCACTAACCTTTTGAAAATCTTCATCAGATGACAGTAATAGTACATGTTACACAATAAAAATGTTTTTTTCAATAATATGCCATTTATATTCATAAATCTCTGTTTACAATGACGACATTTCAAAAAATGCTACTCAAATGTCCAGAGAAATTATGATAGCTCCGACAGATAACGTCAGATAACAAGCAATAAACATGACTAAATATACATTTTCTACATATAGTTACAAAGATACACTTCTTCTTAATGCAACCGCTGTATTACATTTATTTTTAACGTTACAGAATTCGTACACTGGCTATACAATGAGACGGCGCTCAGATATTAGCAGTATGTCTCCTCTACGTTTGGAGTCCACAGAAACCCAAAATAACCACATAAATATTCCCTTACCTTTGATGTTCTTCGATCAGAAGACGTAGAAGGAGTCATACTTACCCAATACATCGTTTGGTTTCACGTTGTGTGTCTCTGTATTAGCATATGCTAACAGCTTCAGCTGAAATGCACCCAAAATGACTTCTGATCCCGCACTCTTGCGCATCAAAACTTCAAATTTACATATTATATGTCGACTAAACTGGTCAAACTATGTGCAGAATCGAGCTTTATGGTGTTTTTAGCATGTAAAACAATGATCAGCGCGAACAGACAAACCGCCTTCAATTGCTGTTCCTTGGAAAAGAACGTGCCCCAAATCGGCCGCGCGCAATAGAGTGCATGTATTGGAGAGTGACACTAACAATTTCATCCGCCAAACGACAAGGGCTCGCGGGATTCTCACAATGAACGCGCCATTTGAAAGCAGGCATCGCACTGAACACATACATACTGTTCCCAGATCGGTAACTGCCTGGGAAGGGTGGGGGCGATGACGTCAAAGTTGACCCAACTTTTCTCTTGACAAGAGAGAGTTTGGGAGAAAGGCTGCCCTGAGAGTTCTGCTTTACATACAGACATAATTTAAACGGGTTTTGAAACTTTAGAGTGTTTTCTATTCAATAATAATTATTATATGCATATATTAGCAATTTTGGAAAAAAATATTTTCAGTTTACTATGGGCACGCACTTCCTCCAAAGGGGGGCCTAGTCTTAAGAGGTTAACCCCCCTCAACATAGAAGCAAACAAACATTATTATCCTCTCCAACAAAGAAGCAAACAAACATTATTATCCCCTCCAACAAAGAAGCAAACAAACATTTTTACACTTCGTCCCAACAAAGAAGCAAACAAACATTTATTTTGCACATCAGAAGAAAGACAATACAGAGCAGAAACACACACACACAAACACACTCACACACAGAGAGTGATGATGTGTTCAGAATACACAGACACAAACAAACATTATTACCACCCCTCAACAAAGAAGCAAACAAATAGTATTACTCCTTCCCCTACAAAGAAGCAGACAAACATTAATTCCCCCCCTTTAACAAATAAGCAAAAAAACATTCTTTCTCCTTTCCCAACGTAGAAGCAGACAAACAGTATTACTCCCCCAAACAAAGAAGCAAACAAACATTATTACTCCTTCCCCTACAAAGAAGCACAAAAACAGTATTACCCTCCCCAACAAAGAAACAAACAAACATTTTTACTCCCCCCCAACAAAGACATTTCTACCCCCGAACAAGGCTAACAAACATTATTACCCCCCCCCCAAACAAAGCAGCAAACAAACATTATTACCACAACACATAATCAAAGAAGCAAACAAACATTAGTGTCCCCCCCAAACAAAGAAGCAAACAAACATTATTACTCTTTCCCCAACAAAGAAGCAGAGAAACAGTATTACTCCTTCCCCTACAAAGAAGCCAACAAACATTATTACCCCCCCAACATAGCAAACAAACATTATTACCCCCCAAACAAAGAAGAAAACACATTTTGTTACCCCCCCATCAAAGAAGCAAACAAACATTGTTCCCCCCCATCAAAGAAGCAAACAAATATTATTAACCCCAAACAAGGAAGCAAACAAATATTATTAACCCCAAACAAGGAAGCAAACAAATATTATTACCCCCTCCAACAAAGAAAACAAACACTATTATCCCCCCAAACAGAGAATCAAACAAACATTATAACCTTCCACAACAAAGAAGCAAACGAACATTATTACCCCCCAAACAAAAGAGCAAACAAACATTATTACCCTCTCCAACAAAGAAGCAAACAAACATTATTACCCCCCCCCCAAACAAAAGAGCAAACAAACATTATTACCCTCTCCAACAAAGAAGCAAACAAACATTATTACCCCCCAAACAAAGAAGCAATCCAACATTATTACTCCACCAAACAAAGAAACAAACAAACCTTAATACCCCCCAACTAAGAAGCAAACAAACTTTATTCATCCACCAACAAAGAAGCAAACAAACATTACCCTCCTCAACAAAGAAGCAAACACACATTATTAACCCCCTCAACAAAGAAGCAAACAAACATTATTATCCCCTCCAACAAAGAACCAAACAAACATTTTTACCCTCAGTCCCAACAAAGAAGCAAACAAACATTTATTTTGCACATCAGAAGAAAGACACTACAGAGCAGAAACACACTCACACAGAGAGTGATGATGTGTTCAGAATACACAGACACAAACAAACATTATTACCACCCCCTCAACAAAGAAGCAAACAAACATTATTACCGCCCAACAAAGAAGAAAACAAACATTATTAACCCCTCAACAAAAAAGAAAACAAACATTATTACCCCCTGTCAAAGAAGCAAACAAATATTGTTAACCCCCCAACAAACAAGCAAACAAACATTATTATCACCCAAACAAAGAAGCAAACAAACATTATTAACACACAAACAAAGAAGAAAACAAATAGTAATACTCCTTCACCTACAATGAAGCAAAAAAACATTATTTCTCCTTTACCCAACAAAGAAGTAGACAAACATTATTACTCCTTCCCCTACAAAGAATTACACAAACATTATTACCCTCCCAAACAAAGAAGCAAACAAACATTTTTACCCCCCCTCAACAAAGAAGCAGACATTTTTACCCCCCAACAAGGCAAACAAACATTATTACCCCCCCAAACAAAGAAGCAAACAAACATTATTATTCCTTCCCCTTCAAAGAAGCAAACAAACATTATTACTCTCCGCAAACAAAGAAGCAAACAAACATTACCCCCCTCAACAAAGAAGCAAACAAACATTATTATCCCCTCCAACAAAGAACCAAACAAACATTTTTACCCTCAGTCCCAACAAAGAAGCAAACAAACATTTATTTTGCACATCAGAAGAAAGACACTACAGAGCAGAAACACACTCACACAGAGAGTGATGATGTGTTCAGAATACACAGACACAAACAAACATTATTACCACCCCCTCAACAAAGAAGCAAACAAACATTATTACCGCCCAACAAAGAAGAAAACGAACATTATTAACCCCTCAACAAAAAAGCAAACAAACATTATTACCCCCTGTCAAAGAAGCAAACAAATATTGTTAACCCCCCAACAAACAAGCAAACAAACATTATTATCACCCAAACAAAGAAGCAAACAAACATTATTAACACACAAACAAAGAAGCAAACAAATAGTAATACTCCTTCACCTACAATGAAGCAAAAAAACATTATTTCTCCTTTACCCAACAAAGAAGTAGACAAACATTATTACTCCTTCCCCTAAAAAGAAGCACACAAACATTATTACCCTCCCAAACAAAGAAGCAAACAAACATTTTTACCCCCCCTCAACAAAGAAGCAGACATTTTTACCCCCCAACAAGGCAAACAAACATTATTACCCCCCCAAACAAAGAAGCAAACAAACATTATTATTCCTTCCCCTTCAAAGAAGCAAACAAACATTATTACTCTCCCCAAACAAAGAAGCAAACAAACATTATTCCTCCTTCCCCTACAAGAAGCAAACAAACATTATTACCCCCCGAACAAAGAAGCAAACAAACAGTATTACCCCCCGCCCCAACAAAGATGCAAACAAACATACATATTGCACATCAAAAGACAGACACCACAGAGCAGACACACACACACTCAAACACACGCACACAGAAGACGTGTTCAGAAGAGCCAGACACAAACAAAGAGTAGTAAACTGGAAGATGTCTATATTTAATCAAATTCCAGGACAGAACATCAGGCTGCAGTAGTTCCCAAGTTTATAGAGTTCCCAAGTTTCAAAGCACCCCTCCATCAAAGGCGAGCAGAGAAGGACGGAGACCGTACCGACCGCCATCATTCATCTAGCCAGCCCTTTAAACTTGGACTATCCGTTAACTGACAGTAAACTATCGCGTGCTGCTATTTATCAAGGAGATACAACAGCAGACTGGTGCTTAATAGCTCACCACACGTTTCCATAGGGAATTAATTCCACAAAAGTAATTTACCTATCTCTTGAAAAATGCCCATTGGCCTCATAGGAGCAGAGTCTCACCATACAGTGGCGTGGTTCAGCTTTTAAACACAGCGCAAATTCAACACCCATTTAAAATCAAACGATTTCTTAATTTGATTAGAGTTTAATTTCAACTCATTGTGTGTTATTGGGAATTTTTTATTTAGAAGCGACTCTCACTCTGGCCTCTCTTACCAATCCTCTAAAATGTACCTGCAGGATCCAGTTATTAGTTCATTACCTTGGTGCTTTCCCTCTGACCTCACATGTTAATGGATTTCCAAGAAGGCTTTGAATCTGATTACTGTTAAACACAATCTAATGTGCTATCTAGCCATCCATTATTAATGCTCCTATATTGAATACTAAACCGTTTGCCCCTCGTGATCTTGGGATAGTTTGTTCATTTTATTTTTGATTTTAGTAATCGGGACATTTTCCTTTTTTTCTAACAGAGAAATACTAATAGTCTAACATTGTTCCATACTCAATCCCTTAAACTGTTGGCTTTGCATGTTGTCTAAAGTCAGCACTTCAAAGCCGTGTCGTGGTGTTACCTGTTGACAGCTTCACCTCAGACAGAGGGTTTAATGTGAATGCAATTATTAAGGAGCTAATTTCAAACAGTGTTTCTCACTTTTGAACGTTATTATTATTTTTCTCTGGGGAAGAGAAGTTGGGAGGGGTGGTGGTAGGTGGTGGGGGGGTTGTGTCTTGTCATGTCACTATGGTGTAAAGTGTTTCTATTTTTTTAAGTGTAGCTAACTTTGAAAACCTAATTAAAGAACATTTCGGTTTTCAAGTTAATGCTGAAGATCAAAGTATACCTCCGCTAGAGCATTACTTGGCCAGAAGAGTCATTCTGCTCTAAATTGTGGGTATAGTATAAGTATTAACTGTTTAAGGACTTCTGAATCTACTACAACATCATGGTGTCAGGGCCAGTTAGGGCTAGCATAGGAAGTTGTCAGGTGTAAGTGAGAGGTAGAAAGTACAATTTTTGTATCAGCAAAAACATTGAAAGCCTCCGTTACTAATCCTGAAGGACAGCTAGCTCGAGCTCGAACACAGTTACAATCCTAGGGGAAGCAGTCAAGGCAATGCAATACAATCAAACAACACATCGATTTATAAATCGTCAAGGCCTACTGTAGAGAGAGAGTGTGTGTGTGTGTGTGCGCGTGTGCGCATGCGTGAAGGCTATTCCGTAACTTAAATTGCCAAGTCCTCAACTGGCAGCTTCATTAAATAGTACCTGCAAAACACCAGTCTTAACGTTAACAGTGAAGAGGCGACTCCGGTATGCTGGCCTTCTAGGCAGTTCCTCTGTCCAGTGTCTACGTTCTTTTGCCCATCTTAATTTTTAATTTTTAATGGCCAGTCTGAGATGCGTCTTTTTCTTTGCAACTTTGCCTAGAAGGCCAGCATCCCAGGGTCGCCTCTTCACTGTTGACATTGAGACTAGTGTTTTGCAGGTAGTATTTAATGAAGCTGCCTGTTGAGGACTTGTGAGGCGTCTGTTTCTCAAAATAAACACTCTAATTTACTTGTCCTCATGCTCAGTTGTGCACCGGGGCCTCCCACTCCTCTTTCTATTCTGGTTAGAGCCAGTTTGCGCTGTTCTGTGAAGGGAGTAGTACACAGTTTTGTACGAGATCTTCAGCTTCTTGGCAATTTCTCTCATGGAATAGCCTCCGTTTCTCAGAACAAGAATAGGCTGACGAGTTTCAGCAGAAAGTTATTTGTTTTTGGCCATTTTGAGTCTGTAATCGAAACCCACAAATGCTGATTCTCCAGATACTCAACTAGTCTAAAGGTGGTCAGTTTTATTGCTTATTTAATCAGGACAACAGTTTTCAGCTGTGCTAACATAATTGCAAAAGGGTTTTCTAATGATCAATTAGCCTTTTAAAATGATAAACTTGGATTATCTAACACAACCTGAGATTGGAACACAGGAGTGATGGTTACTGCTAATGGGTCTCTGTACGCCTATGTAGATATTCAATAAAAAATCTGCCATTTCCAGCTACAATAGTCATTTACAACATTAAGAATGTCTACACTGTATTTCTGATCTATTTCATTTTATTTTAATGGACAGAAAATGTGCTTTTCTTTAAAAAACAAGGACATTTCTAAGTGACCCCAAACTTTTGAACAGTAGTGTATGTGTTTGTGGACTCAAATGCCAATGAAAAGTCAGTAGAAAACATTGCTTCATGGTTCACCTATCTCTAAGACTGAAAGACAGTATTAAATCACTTTAAACACGTTAATCACTTCATTAGCTTATTGAATACTTAATTAGTAATTAGCAATATTACCAAGGCCATATTAAGACAGCATAATCACCTGTTTCACTATTATAATTTTTTATTAACTCTTTGTTGAATTATGGTTGGAAAACTGAAAGGTGTATTATAATTCTCAGACATGTCCCTTGAAGAAAATTGAAACTAGTTTCCTACTTTCAATACTTTGCAGAATGACAACTGGAATTAAAGAACAAATAAGTAAACACAGAGTCACCTGAATAATTGAATGGATAGATGTTTTCTCTGCTAAGGTAAAAATACATTTTAATCAGTAACGATGACAAAACATTGCCAGACACATGTTTACCATTCTCTGTCCTTTTCACTGCCCTTGTCTATAATCTGATTAAGATCATCTTCAAGGGGATTTGTTTGCACAAACACACACACACACACACACACACACACACACACACACACACACACACACACACACACACACACACACACACACACACACACACACACACACACACACACACACACACACACACACACACACACACACACACACACACACACACACACACACACACACACACACACACACACAGCCAATGATGGGAATCAGGCTTTCCTTGAAAACAGCCAGCCCAGCCTCTATATCAAAAGAACAAGTGATCTTGGAGGAGTGGACTTTGTGCATCCACCATGCTGGTACAATCTAATTTGCTTTTTGATTGACACATTTATAAGGGGGCAGCATGATTTTGATGCATTCGAAGTCTCTCTCCCACTCCAGGTACAGAGAAAGGCCTGCCTGGGTTATTCCAGATTGACTTTGTGGCTATGCACTGTTGCTGTGTTTGACTGAAGCATGAATGACTCCATGTAAATAAAGTTAGCTTTGCATTGTCTGAAGGATCCACCAGCTTCTGTTGTTTTGTGTAATGTCCCAATTTGTACATGTGACTGTAATAATGAGCGATTCAATTAATATGAAAAAGATATGGTTTAAGTTTTTTGAACGATGCACCATGGTGCCTTGATGACAACATGACCAAGTGGAGCAGATTACTGTTAGATTTGAGGGCACTTCTCCCTTACAGCTTTTGCCCGTTCAAGTCACGAGCCACAGCCGGTTGACCTTACTGTAATCAAACTCCCTCTGTAAATGCATTATCAAGACAAAGCTCCCAAAGTCATTCCGTGTGCAGCCTGTCTGACAGTTATCAGGGCACCTCCATCTCTCTATGCCTTGTCAGCTGTATTTTACTCGAATTTACACAGCCGTCCCCAAATTTTGTTGAAATTGCTTGTGGTGAGGAAATGTACCAAAAACGAATGGTCAATTTGTGGTAAACATTTAAATGATAGTATAAGCAAGTTCAGGGTAGTCTCCATGACCACTACTCACTAACCATTTGTTTTCCCCTCTAAACACACAAATCTCATGCTACGCTAGGAGACCCAGTTGTAGCTGCACAAAATTACTGTATACATAAATGCATGTGTTTTTCTGCTTTATGTTTTAAGTCCTGCAGATGAACATTCTGTATTTAAAGTCATTGCTATACAACACTTTTCTTTAATTTTACTGCTTCACAGTCTTAAAAGGTCAAATAAAAAATCTCTGCATCTCCTAAAAGAGTTGGAGTATTTAGTCTGTTGGCATCATTGCAAAGTAAACTTATCATAAAATAATGGGGATGGTGTAACGGTTTTCTTGAGTCGAAGGAGAGGCGGACCAAAACGCAGCGTGGTTATTATTCATGGTTCTTTAATAAAGAAACTCTACATGAATAGACTAACAAAACAAGAAATGTGAAGAAAAAAAAACAGCCCTAACATACAAAGCAAACTATGGTCAGGGTGTGACAGATGGGGGTCTTTTCTCAGATTCACAAGAAGGTGTCCTTTTATCAAGTTAGTAATTGGCCCTGATGGAGTTGTCTATTACATTTACATTACATTTAAGTCATTGAGCAGACGCTCTTATCCAGAGCGACTTACAAATTGGTGCATACACCTTATGACATCCAGTGGAACAGCCACTTTACAATAGTGCATCTAAATCTTTTTAGGGGGGGTGAGAAGGATTACTTACCCTATCCTAGGTATTCCTTGAAGAGGTGGGGTTTCAGGTGTCTCCGGAAGGTGGTGATTGACTCAGCTGTCCTGGCGTCGTGAGGGAGTTTGTTCCACCATTGGGGGGCCAGAGCAGCGAACAGTTTTGATTGGGCTGAGCGGGAACTGTACTTCCTCAGTGGTAGGGAGGCGAGCAGGCCAGAGGTGGATGAACGCAGTGCCCTTGTTTGGGTGTAGGGCCTGATCAGAGCCTGGAGGTACTGAGGTGCCGTTCCCCTCACAGCTCTGTAGGCAAGCACCATGGTCTTGTAGCGGATGCGAGCTTCAACTGGAAGCCAGTGGAGAGAGCGGAGGAGCGGGGTGACGTGAGAGAACTTGGGAAGGTTGAACACCAGACGGGCTGCGGCGTTCTGGATGAGTTGTAGGGGTTTAATGGCACAGGCAGGGAGCCCAGCCAACAGCGAGTTGCAGTAATCAAGACGGGAGATGACAAGTGCCTGGATTACGACCTGCGCCGCTTCCTGTGTGAGGCAGGGTCGTACTCTGCGGATGTTGTAGAGCATGAACCTACAGGAACGGGACACCGCCTTGATGTTAGTTGAGAACGACAGGGTGTTGTCCAGGATCACGCCAAGGTCTATGATACAGATTGTTACTATCTGGGCTCTGGTCAAAAGTAGTGCACTATATAGGGAATAGGGTCCCATTTGAGACATACACATAGTTGTCATTCAAATATATGCCTAAAAATAAATGGCAAATGGCAAAGATAAGAGCAGGAGAATAGATGTCACATTAGCGCCACACTATAAACGTAAATAGAAGAAGACATCCCAATCACACACGTGACTGTAGAAGGAAATGCTTTCTCGACAGACAACCAATGCGCCGAAATAATCTGAGATGATCCACAGCCCTATCCCACCAGTGACAGCTGTATATTCGTTTCCTGAGAGCAAAGAGTGGGGAAAGGAGGAATTGACGTACAGGGGATTTAGAAAGTATTCAGACACCTTGACTTTTTCCACATTTTGTTACATAACAGCACTGTTCTAAACTGTATTGCATTATTTTTTCCCCCTGATAAATCTACACACAATACCCCACAATGACAAAGGGACAACAGGTTTTTAGACATCTTTGCAAAAGTATTAAAAATAAAAAACAGATACCTTATTTACGTAGATATTCAGACCCTTTGCTATGAGACTCGACATTGAGCTTAGGTGCATCCTGCTTCCATTGATCATCCTTGAGATTTTTCTACAACTTGATTGGAGTCCACCTGTGGTAAATTAAATTGATTGGACATGATTTGGAAAGGCACACACCTATCTATTTAAAATACAACAGTTGACACTGCATGTCAGAGCAAAAACCAAGCCATGAGGTCAAAGGAGACAGGATTGTGTCGGGGCACAGATCTGGGGAACGCTACCAAAACATGTCTGCAGCATTCAAGCTTCCATCATTCTTAAATGGAAAAAGTTTGTAACCACCAAGACTCTTCCTAGAGCTGGCTGCCTGGCCAAACTGAGCAATCGGGGGAGAAGGGCCTTGTTCAGGGAGGTGACCAAAAACCCAATGGTCACTCTATCATGGCTCCATAGTTCCTCTGTGGAGATGGGAGAACCTTCCAGAAGGACAACCATCTCTGCAGCACTGCACTAATCAAGCCTGTATGGTAGAGTGGCCAGATGGAAGCCACTCCTCTGTAAAAGGCACATGACAGCCCGCTTGGAGTTTGCCAAAATACACCTAAAGACTCTCAGAACATGAAAAAGAAGATTCTCCAGTCTGATGAAACCAAGACTGAACTTTTTGGCCTGAATTCCAAGCGTCACATCTGGAGGAAATCTGGCACCGTCCCCATGGTGAGGCATGGTGTTGGCAGCATCACGCTGTTGGGATGTTTTTCAGCTGCAGGGACTGGAAGATTAGTCAGGATAGAGGGAAAGACGAACGGAACAAAGTACAGCGATATCCTTGATTTAAAAAATGCTTTGGAGTGCTCAGGACCTCAGACAGGGGCAGAGGTTTACCTTCCAACAGGACAACGACCCTAAGCGCACAGCCAAGACAACGCAGCAGTAGCTTCGGGACAAGTCTCTGAATATCCTTGAGTGGCCCAGCCAGATCTCGGACTTGAAAAGGATCGAACATATGTGGAGAGACCTGAAAATATCTGTGCAGCGGCGCACCCCATCCAACCTGACAGAACTTGAGAGGATCTGCAGAGAAGAATGGGATAAACTCCCCAAATCCAGGTGTGCCAAGGTGTGCCAACCTTGTAGCGTCATACCTGTCACGTTCTGACCTTAGTTATTTTGTTATGTCTTTGTTTTAGTATGGTCAGGGCGTGAGTTGGGTGGGTTGTCTATGTTCGTTTTTCTATGATTTGCTATTTCTGTGTTTGGCCTGGTATGGTTCTCAATCAGAGGCAGCTGTCAATCGTTGTCCCTGATTGAGAACCATACTTAGGGAGCCTGTTTTCATTTGTGTTTTGTGGGTGATTGTTTCCTGTTGGATGTTTGTTTCACATTTCAGGACTGTTTCGGTTTTTCGTTTGTATCAATCACTTTGTATTCTTTGGTGTACAGTTTTAATAAACTAAAATGGACACTTACTACCCTGCACATTGGTCCGATCTCTCCTACTCCTCCTCAGAAGAGGACGAAAACCCCTACAATACCCTAGAAGATTTGAAGGTGTAATCGCTGTCAAAGGTGCTTCAACAAAGTACTGATTAAAGGGTCTGAATACTTATGTAAATATGATATTTCATTCTTGTTTTTTACATTTGCTAACATTTTTTGCTAACTGTTTTTGCTTTGTCATTATGGGGTATTGTGTGTAGATCGATGAGGGGAGAACTATTTAATCAATTTTGGAATAAGGCTGTAACGTAACAAACTGTGGAAAAAGAAAAGGGGTCTGAATACTTTCCGAATGTACTGTATGTAGCTGTAACCCACAATTCTTTCTGTGTCTGGGATTGTTTTTATTTTTTGTTCTACCGGTACATGAATGAAGATGGAGGATGAAGCCAGAGCCCTCCTTGTCTTCTGGAATAAGCAGCCGCCACTGCCGGTGAGTCACATGCCACCTACCCCCCACACCCTCCTCTTTTAGGTTTCCATTTATATCCCAGTCTGTAATGGCAGTGAATGAAGCTGATAAAGTAAGTGCCCGCGAAGCTGTCAGAAAGACACAAGACAGCCGAGTTCGAGCCGCTCTATGAATTGAGGGCAGAAAAGGAAGGCATGGTATGGTACATCACTATACTATACTGACTGTCAATGGTCCCTGATCAAAAGTAGGGCTCTAAATAGGGAATAGGGGGACATCTGGGATGCTGCCAATGATCTGTCTGCTAGTATGATCCCCTGGGTGAGGCGGCACAAAACAGGGCCAAAAGTTTGTCTTGGCCAGTGAAAACATGTGCAGCAGCATGCTAATTCTAGTGAAATGCATTGTGGGTCTAATGACCAGTCATGTGTATTCTTATCGCACGTGCACATACATGCAAGAATGCACACACGCACACACAGGCAAGCACACATGCACACACAATCCTCTTTCCTTTCCTTTCCTTTCCTTTCCTTTCCTTTCCTTTCCTTTCCTTTCCTTCACCCTGCCTAACACTGATTTGGCTTTGGTGGAGAAGCAGAGGATTATGTCAGCTCTGTTTGTTTCCTGGAAGGAAGGAGGAAGGAAAGGAGGAGAGAAAACAGCACATTAAGACTTTGTGAGCTGGGAATAGCCGCCAAGGGACTTTTTTCCCCTTGCTTTTGTCCTCCAAAATGGAGACAGCGAAAGCAGGGTATGAGTCCCAAATGGAACCCTATTCCCTGTAGGCCCTGGTCCAAAGCAGTGTACAATTGTGGAATAAGTAGGGTGCCATTTGTACACCCACAGACAACTAGCTTAACTTTACCTTCTCCTTATTGTCCGACACAACAGTGGTAGGCTTGATTACCAACAACGACGAGACGGCCTACAGGGAGGAGGTGAGGGCCCTCGGAGTGTGGTGTCAGGAAAATAACCTCACACTCAACGTCAACAAAACTAAGGAGATGATTGTGGACTTCAGGAAACAGCAGAGGGAACACCCCCCTATCCACATCGATGGAACAGTAGTGGAGAGGGTAGCTAGTTTTAAGTTCCACATCACAGACAAACTGAATTGGTCCACTCACACTGACAGCGTTCGCAGCAGCGCCTATTCAACCTCTGAAGAAATTCGGTCACCAAAAGCACTCAAAACTTTTACAGATGCACAATCGAGAGCATCCTGGCGGGCTGTATCACCGCCTGGTACAACTGCTCCGCCCTCAACCGTAAGGCTCTCCAGAGGGTAGTGAGGACTGCACAACGCATACCGGGTGCCCTCCAGGACACCTTTGTTACAGGAAGGCCATAAAGATCATCAAGGACATCAACCACCCGAACCACTGCCTGTTCACCCCGCTATCATCCAGAAGGCGAGGTTAGTACAGGTGCATCAAAGCTGGGACCTGAAAAACAGCTTCTATCTCAAGGCCATCAGACTATTCCAGTCCAAACAATGCTACCTTATATAATGCAAATTATTCATCTCATATGATATAGACAGTGCATCTTATGAAAGTATTCCACAACCCACTTTGTTTACTTATTCACACATTATCTTGTGTTACAGCCTGAATTCAAAATGGGTTCAGTAGTTTTGATTTTTCCCACTCATTGTCCTATCTACACACAATACCTGTTTGATTTGTTTGCTCATTGCCTTCAGAAAGTATTCATGACAGATGTTCACACCTTTTAGCACAATTACTGAAACACAGATGGTTTCATTGTGCATTTAAACAACAACCTTGATATAGTGATTAATTCATTACATATTGACGATAATTAGCTTCAGTACACAGATATAAACCTGTATGATACTAATGGCCTTCTAATTGCCTGTCTCCACAACCTGGGTGAGTTATTCCAGCCTGGGTGTGTGTGTTTGCGTGCTTTCGTGTGTACATTTTTGTGTACGTGCATGTGTGTGTTGTGGTGTTATTGTTTATATTGAGGCATCATGCTATGCTCCAGGTATCGCTTTCGCCTTGAGACTGTAATGGGGACTGACATGAGGTGATGTGGCTCACATCCAGAATCCCTTCTAAGTGTGTATGACTGCCTCACTGTGGTGTTGTGAGTGGTGTTTGAAATGTATGCTGCCCAGCCATCCATCTCATTTTTATGAAGGAGAGAAAATATGATTGACGACCCTCAAACAGCTCTCTGGAAAGATCACAAATCTCTCTCTCTCTCTCTCTCTCTCTCTCTCTCTCTCTCTCTCTCTCTCTCTCTCTCTCTCTCTCTCTCTCTCTCTCTCTCTCTCTCTCGTCTCAATAGTTTGACCGATGGGAAAAGTGTAATAGATAGCAGTTTTTGAGGGACAAAATATCAGAAGGAGATAAATAAAGAAAGGAAGGCGAGCTACAGTGGAGGAAGTTGAGGAGCGTGCGTTCAGTTAGAGTCCCTGGGTGAATGTGTATGTGAATGGCGGCTAGCATTCATAGACAGAACAGAATGAAGGCTCAGTCTGAAAGACAGGGGAAGCATCCACAATGGCATCCTATTCCCTATAAAGTGCACTACTTATGACTGGGGCTATATGGTGCACTTTCTAGGGAATAGGGTGCCATTTGAGACTAATCCTCAGTCAGGCCGTCCCTGAATGGAAAGGCAGGATGGATCCTTTGTGCTTCCAAGATGCCTTGGCCTTTGATTTATTATCCCGCTCAGGGAATAATTATAAAATAACCTTTTATGTCATAGCCTCCCCCCACCCTCTGGGAGCCAGGCCGATCATACATACTACTGGGTTGAGTGACTTGGTATTTCTAGGCGTATGAAAAGGCTGCCGCTGTTATCGAACCTGGAAACAGATGTTAATGTGGGCCTGCACTGAAAGGTGTGCTTTTTAGCTCCTCCACGACCATGAAACAGCCTGGTCTCATAGACGAGATCTAACATAGTTAACGGAAATCCAGGACACTCAAATTAGTATGATATGTTAAGTTTGGTATAGATACAGTATATAAGACTGAAGGTTACTTAAGGCAACAATGAAAGGAGGGTGGTTGGTCTGATTGGATGGGTAGGCATATAACACGAACGTCTAAAAAGATTGTGTGTTTGAATCTCATCACGGACAGTTTTAGGATTTTAGCTTATTAACAATTTTTGCATCTACTCACTACTTATAGCTACTTTGCAACTACTTAGCGTGTTAGCTAACCCTTCCCCTAATAATAACCTTAACCCTTTAACCTAACTTCTAACCCTAACCTTATCCCTAACCTTAAAGAGCAACTGCCCCTAAAAAGAAAAGGCCTACGTGGCATCGATATGTGTCAAACATTTATTCTAGTGTCAAAATCGACTACAAAGTGTAAATAGTATACATTTGGTCTTAAAGTCAGTCTCACCTAAAATGGAGTTTGTAACCTGAGTGGGTCAAAACTAGTAAATTAATGTGGAGTTTGGTTTACAATTATGTAAACAATTCATGCCCCCTTTTGTCAAGCTCCACGTGCAAATAGCACCTCCGTCCACTTCACTTTCCTTTCCTCGTTTCATCACCCCCAACACGTTCACAGTATCACAGCAATTTGAGACTGAAAAGCCGTATATGGATTGACCATGCCTCAGGCTCCAGTTTGACAATGCATGTTTCCAGCAGGATCCACAGCCAACTATGGTTTGCATGCCCTGCCAAAGAACCCTACTATGCGGAATAGGTAGTTGGAGTTAATTGGTCTCCAGTGGTGGTGAATATACCAGTAGCTATACCATTTACTGAGAGTCATATATCTGGTTTTGTATATTTCGGGAGTCATTAACAGTTTGATCGCTAGCATAGCTGACGTTAACTAGTTAGCTACCTAACTAGCTAGCTACATAATTAACGTCACCATACCTCGAAACAACTCGGATTTGGCTTGGAAACACAATAACATTTGAAATTAAGGCAGACAATTTGTGGGAAAACCTTTTGTCGTGATTATGTCACCAGATAGACTTTAAAAGCAGTATAACTTTAGCCAGGTAACTTAGATTGGGGGGACCACCGCATTTTTGCTAGTTACTGTAAGATTAGCGCATTGCTAGCTATTTTTGACAAACTTTGCTAGTAACAGTAAAGGCAACATTGCCATTTCTTTAAACTAAATTTGACGGCATTATAATATGGCAAAGTTGTTTCCTACTAATTATTTGCCTACTTTAGCAATGTCATCATATTTCCATGCCATTAAGTTACTGTAATTTAGATGAAACAGTCACATTAGCCTCCGAGGTGCAACCCATGTCTAGGGCACAAATAAATATTGGATGCAGCTATGGTGGTCTAACTAACTAATGTGTGACTACAGTGTACTAACTAACAGCAACAAACTCAAACCAACCCAGGACCATAGTAAAACATGTCACAGTTGGTTGCATAGTGAGCTAGTCAGTATACATCCCTAAAGCACAGAATTAGCTTACAAACAAGATGATGTTATTTCTCACGTTATGTTTGTAATTGAGGGATGGTGACAATCGTTGATCCTGTTTTTCTGTTAGACAAAGTGCGAGGTTGGGTGCCAGACTGATCCCCTGGTCATGCACAATTGCCGGGAGCTACAAGAAGGAGCAAAGGTGGGTATCATAACATGTCCAGCAAAGTGATTATAATGATTTGGCGACCTCCAATTTTTTTGGGGTTCACTTTATGTCTTCACAGCTTGTCAAGCAAGATCTCAGAATAAAAGTGTGTATCCTTGTTACACCTCCTCAGTTGTTGCCAGTCTCCGTCAACTCCTTTGAAAAAGAAATGCCATCGTGAGGGCTTTGATAGTGACCCAAGTTGCAACAGTGACAGGTACAATCTGTGACTGTTATGTGAAATGTAAAAAATTGCATTCAAAAATATCTGGCTTGATAAACTAGTAGGTTAATTGCCTAGGCCAGCAGAAACAACTAGTAGAGTCATTTTGGTTTTGAAGTGCAAAAAAAAAAAAAATGCAATTTACCACTTTGCTGTCTATTATATCACCCTGTCACAGTCCTGCCAGTCAACACCACCTCATGAGATTGCCTGCTGCAGTTGTTCAAGAGATGTCCAGTTTGCAGCCTAACATGCAGCATAGAGAAGACCAGCAAGGGGACGCTTATCAGCATTATGCAGACATGCCCTCGCTATGAGCAGTCCTGTGAATGCAACCGTCAGCCACATGTTGGCAAGTATCTGGCCAGCAAGCTGTCAGCGGCCACAGCTTTCACAGGCTCATCATTTGTACAAATACAGAAGGTAACCCACTTCATTACTTGATATATTTGATAACCCAAATGTAAAACATAATTTCTGCAAACTGACATTATTTGTTGCTTATTTTGTACTTCTTAGATGCATATAATGTCCCGGGCATAACCTAGCCAGGTGGAACCAGTGCTGTGTTCACCATTCTATTTCAATTCACATTTTATGATATCTTAATTGAAATAGAAAGGTAAATGCAGCGATCAGGTTGGTTCCAGCATGCTAATCATAACCACCATTGATAATGGTGTGTGTGTGTGTGTGTGTGTGTGTGTGTGTGTGTGTGTGTGTGTGTGTGTGTGTGTGTGTGTGTGTGTGTGTGTGTGTGTGTGTGTGTGTGTGTGTGTGTGTGTGTGTGTGTGTGTGTGTGTGTGTGTGTGTGTGTGTGTGTGTGTGTGTGTGTGTGTCTCCAACCAATCTGTATCTTTTATGAGGGACCAGGAGCTGATCTACACTGCTATGTCCATAAATAGGGCTCTGGCAAAAAGGACTCACCACTAGCCTCACACGCCTGTTCACCAACAGTCATCGATGGGGAGAACAGAATTATGTAGGTTTAGTCTGACCTGTTCAAACTTAAACATAGTATCTGTTTGTGTGTCAGACATAACCTATGCTAACTGCCAATGGTAATAAAATAGTGAAATACCTATACTTGCGTCCTAAATAGTAGGCCGTTTGAGTATGCAAAAAAAGTATGCTTAATTGTATTTATTGACATTTATAAAATCGAGTATACTTTAAATGCCCAGACGGGTATACTAATTTAGGCTTTGACAACAGCTGATCATTTATATATAGGTGATGTGATCCCGAAATCAACGAATAGCGGGAAACAACGCAATTGTGCATGACACATTCTCAGTATGCAAAAATAGAGAGCATTATAGTATGTGCATTTAAAAAAATCTTGTATGCTTTAAATGCCATGATGTTATACTCATTCATTATTTTCATCTAGGTGAATTTTCTCATTTTACGTGAATTTCACAGCCGCAAAGCATTGGAAGAGGGGGCTGTAAGTTGTGAGTGCTAAATCTCTTCAAGTTAATTAACAACAAAACAACTTGGAAGATGGCAAATAGCAAAACTTTTTCTTTGATGTTGAAATGTAACTAGTTTGTGTTGTCCTTAAAATGATCAAGACTATTTGATCATTAACGTAACATCTTTGAAAACAGGTCTACAGCCTGCCATGCCTTTAGCTAACTACGTGTTTTAGTAAGACTAGAAGTTATAACTGTTCCAACAGTAACGTTAGCTACAGGGTTACTTGTTCGCTGTTAAGCAACAACTTCATATTTAACATTAGCCTCATTAGCTAGCTAGCTACTTGTTGTAACTGTTAAAGGGTCTGACGACGATGCCAGGCATTTAATTCACTGGCAAACACGGCAGGAGAAATGCCGCAAAAAAAGAATTTGAGTAAGTCATGTGGCCATTGTTGGCTCTCTTGCCACTGCACTGCCACTACCTATAGATAACGTTAGTAACGTGGTAGCCTAGCTATATTCCTATTTTCCACAGCGGTGCTGGTCCCGACACTTCTCTTTTTTTCTTGTTGTTCTTATTTGTTGTTCTTAAATGTTCAAGCTATGCAATGTTAGTTTCTACCTGAATGGTTACAGCCTGAATGGGTCTAGCTCGTTTCATTGCACATACCCTGTTGTGAGAGTAATGGTAAGCTACACTTGATACTGTTTCACCTTCGCAATCCAATTTTATAAACTATATGGCAGTCTAGCTATCTACAGAATGTTCACACAACTCTACTTTGCTCATGTTTTGGTTAATGTTGTACTTCATCTTATGTCTTTTCAGGATCTACGTGAAGGAGTGTGAGCTGGAGAGGCAGTTGTCACCTGGATGGGTGAAAAAGAAGTGGGAGAACTATAAGCAAAAATACACGGTATGTTACTGTATCTTATCTTGACATTTATTGCTGTGCTGTACTTGGCCAATAAAGTTTCCCTTTTTCTGAGAGCAGCAATATTTTCATATCTATTTCCTATGCTTCACTGGCACTTTTTTGTAAGTGTGGAGATATACATTTTAGAAAAGTGCAAGTATTCCAGATAAATATACTGCAATTGGCATAATACCTTTTACAAGCCTTTGCATGTAGTATGTATGATGCTGAAAGCTATCCTTTTCCATATTTTCAGGAGTTGAAAGCTCCCCCCACCGGAGTCAGCACAGAGGGAGGGGAGGCTACAGCCGCATACTGGACGTTGTTATATGTGGTGATGGATTAGGTGCGGCAGGAGCTGCAACTCCATCACCCCACCTGTCATCTTCTCCTCTCCATCCCAGAAGGGTCCAGATGTGGAGGAGGAAGAAGTAGGTGACTGCCAGAGACGCATGCTTTATTGCCATTTTAAAGGCCATGATTAAGAAGTAGTTTTATGTATTTTGCATGTATTTTATTTATAGCTATTAATTTTCTACTGTTTTTGGTGAAGTAATAAAATAAAATAAATCCAAAGTGGGATTCTGTTTTGTCATAAAGTGTTTCTTGTTTATAATAAACATTTTTATTTGATACCGGGACATTACTGGTGTGTTTTAGTTTCAACATTTCAACATAATAATACACTTGCAAATCAGAGCTATCTTGTTGCAGGTGCATGGTAACAATTAGATAAGTTGAAAGAAAAAAGAAGCCCACACAGTGCTCTTACTAGTATCACTTTTTTTGTTGAAGAGAATGGGCCTCTTGGACTTCGTCAGAGTTTGTTGCTCTACTAAACTAAATGCATCCCCGAAAGATGGAGAGGGACAGTTCATGGCTTGATCAGAGGAAGGTGGTCAGGGAGATGGTTGATGAAGATGGAGTCTGGAGACAATCTTGTAGAGGGCTACTCAGGGAACCAGCCTGAGTTGTGTAGCCATTGGACTTCTCCTTCACAATGTATGGCACCCACTTGGGTGAAGCCTCAGCAGCTCTGGGTGCCAGAAAGCTCACCACACACAGTTCAGAGTGGTAGCCAATTGTTATCATTATGAGCCCTCTGCCTCAGCACTGCATTCCTATGCTGCAGTGATCACCAACCTAGTCAATCACCAAACATTTCTGTAGAAAAGCAAATTATAAAGATTTAATTAAAGCTTGCGCTCCTTTTCTTTTCTTTGTGTTGCGCTGTTGGCGGTAGGTGCACTTGATTCAGAAGCCCTGTGCACCTGGTAAGCAAAGTGATCCCATTCTGAACCATTTAATTAGTTGGAAAAGACAAACTCTGCCTACCCGGCAATCCGGTAGATCTATGGCTAAATCGAGTGTGCCTACTGCGCTTCCACGATTGATACTATAGCATACGTAAGATTTAATAACTTTTAAAACCATAACCACAGAGAGACTGTCAAAGAACACAGAAAATAGCTGCTGTTCTTAAGAGTGAGTTCATGTAAAACTTTTTATTCAGCATTGTCAACACTGTTTTTATTCAACACTCTTACAAAACAAGCTTCTCGTTTTTTTACGAGTTCCCAGTTGTCTTCAAAGCACCATGACCATCAGATGCAGGTAAATCAAAAGCAAATTATTAGCAAATTATTTCATTTATGTTCAGCTGTGCCTCGCAAGTGCTACACCAACTGATCTATTTTGTAATCAAAGCTTGGGCTTTGAAATTTAATATGGTCTGAGAAGATATTGGCAGGCAAGGAATATAGCCAATAAGCTGTGATAATGTATTAGGCCTGCTGCCGAAACTTAATTCTTACAGAAGTGTTTTTATTTGGTTAATGTTCAATTTTTTAAGTCATATTCTCAGCGGTAGATCTCGGCATGCTTTTTGACTGCAAAAGTGATCATGACTCTGCAGTGGTGACCACTGCTCTACTGCAGCTCCCATTCCTGTCAAGTTTCAGGCCTACGGTACAGTCAAGTTTACTCCAAATATGCAGTGTAAATATATCGTTCCAAAGGCTAGCTACGTATAATAGCTAATGTTAGCCCAAAACAACAATACGAAAGGTCACTGGGTGGGGCTACAGATGATCCTTTCAGGGTCATCATATGAAGCCATAACTGATGGTGTGTTCAAGACAACAAGGAGCGAGGGAAAAAAACATTCTCTGACTGGGAAAAATAGTTTTGAACTGTCATCCAACTCTGTAAAATGAGCTTGTTTTGTTTCCAAATTCCCAGTTGTCTTGAACACACCCAAAGTAGTATGTTTCAGTCATGGCATACTGTATATGTTTTACTGAACAGTATGTGACAAATAGTACCTAGTACGATTAGTACACAGTATGCAGTTTAAGTAGTAGGCAAGTCAGATTACGGACACGGCCAGTGACTATGTGTGTACTGTATGTGGTCACAGATACCTGTATGGAGCCAGCACTTGGGAGACTTGAAAGATGATGTGATGGAGTCCAGACTGACAGACGGCCTTGATGCTGATGTCTCTGAATGGAGAGAGACCTTGCACTCAGCAATAACATGATACAAGACACATTTATTACTTTAAAAAAAAAAATCATCTATTGTTATTATTTAAATCTAATGGGGGGTGGGGGGGACCTGTGTATTCTTCAAACATATCAGGGAACTCCTGTCTTATGCTATATGGTGTCCCGTACATCATACAGGACGGCTGAAATGTTTGGTAGTGTAGCTCCAGCACCACAAGACAAAATGCGGACAGGTACAGTTTATGTACCGCCTGTGAATGACAATAAAAGATGACAGACAAGTGCAATATTTGCACATTATTATATTAGCAGAACACTGCTTCTGCAGTATTATGTGAAGGATGGTTTATTCTATATTACATGTAACTGTTGAACATGAAAGTTATCAAAACACATTGTTTAGAATATTAACAGAGCATCAATTCAGCTATTGCATTCTCATACTACCCTGTAGTGCCATCCTCCTGCATCTCACATCTGCCTGTAGTTATTGCCTGCTGGTCCCGTGAGGCAAACTGTCATAACAAGGATGGAGTGTCATGCACTCCACTCCTCCTGCCAATTGACTGTACCTGTCCATTACCTGTAATACATTACATAGATGAAAGGGGCTTCATCACCCAATGGAGACTTGAAGACAGAACCCAACCCAGAGCTGTTTGTCAGTGTGTTAGCCAAATCCTTAGATTTGGGCAAATAGACCATTGAAATAAATGTTATTCTAGTTCAAATAAAATTGGATTTGTCACATACTTTGTACGCCCAACAATGTAGAGACAAAAAAAGAAAGAAAAAATACACAATAAGTAATGATAACTTGGCTATATAAACGGGGTACCAGTATCGAGGTAGATATGTACATATACAGTACACTGATTATACAAAACAGTAAGAACACCTGCTCTTTCCATGACATAGTCTGCCAGGTGAAAGCTATGATCCCATATCGATGTCACTTGTTAAATCCACTTCAATCAGAGTAGATGAAGGGGAAGATACAGGTTAAAGAAGGATTTTTAAGCTTTGAGACAATTCAGACATAGATTGTGTGTGTGTGCCTTTCAGAGGGTGAATGGACAAGACAAAACGGGATATGGTACTAGGTTCCAGGTGCACCGGTTTGTGTCAAGAACTGCAACAGCGTATATCAAAAATGGTCCACCACCTAAAGGACATCCGACCAACTTGACTCAACTGTGGGAAGTATTGGAGTCAACATGGGCTAGCATCCTTGTAGAACGCTTTTGCCACCATGTAGAGTCCGTGCGCCAACAAATTGAGGCGGTTCTAAGAGGACAAAAGGGGGGTGAAACTCAATTAGGAAGGTGTTCCTAATATTAGATATTGGGGCAGACCAGGGGGTTTGTGTAACGGATGTCGTGGCTTGAAGAAGGTGAGGACCAAGGTGCAGCATGGTACGTGTTCATCTTTATTTATGAATTGAACACTGACTAAAAAAACAAGAAAAGAGAATGAACGAAACCGAAATAGTCCTGTCTGGTACAGAATACAAAAACAGAAAACAACTACCCACAAACACAGGTGGGAACAGACTACCTAAGTATGGTTCTCAAACAGAGACAACGATTGACAGCTGCCTCTGACTGGGAACCATACCAGGCCAAACACATAGAAATACAACACACAGAACAAAACATAGAAATGAAAAACATAGAATGCCACCCCAACTCACGCCCTGACCAAACCAAAATAGAGACGTGACAGTTTGGTCAAGACGTTTACACAGACCAGACACGGACAGAGTAGGATTAGCTCGGTTTCAAGGGTGTTTATTTAAATAATAAATACAAAATGAAAGGATAGGTCTCCCCCATGAAACCCTCTCCGGGATACCATCGTCTGGGCTCCGGGTCTTGCTGTATCCTGTCAGGATCAAAACTGCACTCACTCCGGTTACCTATGTAACCATCCCCAACTATACGGGAGTCCTTTCTTCCCCCACTCTTCCCTGTGTGCTGCTCTTCTGGCATCTTTATGAGCCTTACACAGCTGGTGAGCAATCAGCCCTTGATTTCAAACGTGGGAGCTCAGCCCCAGTAATGTATTGGGCCGTACGCATTACCCTCTGTAGCGCCTTGCAGTCAGATGCCAAACAGTTACCATACCAAGTGGTGATGCAGCCAGTCATGATGCTCTCAATGGTGTAGCTGTAGACCTTTTTGAGTATCTGGTGGCACATGACAAATCTTTTCAGTCTCCTGAGGGGAAGAGGCGTTGTCGTGCCCTCTTCACGACTGTGTTGGTGTGTGTGGACCATGATAATTCCTTAGTCATGTGGACACCCAGGAACTTGAAGCTCTCGACCTGCTCCACTACAGCCCTGTGGATGTGGACATGCTAGGCCCTCCGTTTCCTCTAGTCCGTGATCTGCTGCTTTGTCTTGCTGATGCTGAGCGAGAGATTGTTGTCCTGGCACCACACTGCCAGGTCTCTGACCTCCTGCATGTAGGATGTCTCATCATCGTCGGTGATCAGACCTATTGTGTCGTCAGATTATTTTTTAAATTATTATTTTATTATTTATTACAAAAAACATAAGGAAGGGGTAACATTAAAGTATTAGAACATGAAGGACAAACAATACAGCATCAAGACACTATCAAACATGTATCAGTCTTTCCGCAACAGAGCATTCCTTATGTGTGAGGGTGCGTGTGCATGATAGTGATCTAAAATATATGTCATAGTTTCCTTTTTCATGATCACAATCTTGTGAAACCCGAACCCTCCAAGATCCCCCCACAGTTCCCCAATAACTGCTCCTAAACCATTCGAGACCCCTCCCACAGCACAGCCCCCCAGGAAAAAGAGAATGAACTAAAGAGGAAAAGACAGAAGAAAACAGGAAACAACAATACAAAAAAAAACAAAGGACATCAAGGACAACTGAAATCATAACAGCAATGCCTACTTTATATGCTTGTGTGCATGTCTGGCACTATGACATGTATGTATTTTCTTTCATGTGTTTATGTGAATGAGAGTGTGTGTATATGCATGTGTACGAACACCTGCACGGCATCAGCCTCAGGCAAACCTAGTTTTTTCAAGCAGAAATTTGGTTCCTGCAACACTAACTCAAAAAAGTTCTGGGACACTGTAAAGTCCATGGAGAATAAGAACACCTCCTCCCAGCTGCCCACTGCACTGAAGATAGGAAACACTGTCACCACTGATAAATCCACTATAATTGAGAATTTCAATAAGCATTTCTCTACGACTGGCTATGCTTTCCACCTGGCTACTCCTACCCTGGTCGACAGCACTGCACCCCCCACAGCAACTCGCCCAAGCCTTCCCCATTTCTCCTTCTCCCAAATCCAGTCAGCTGATGTTCTGAAAGAGCTGCAAAATCTGGACCCCTACAAATTAGCCGGGCTAGACAATCTGGACCCTTTCTTTCTAAAATGATCTGCCGAAATTGTTGCCACCCTAAACGATATCTTAACCGCCATCGATAAGAAACATTACTGTGCATCCGTATTCATTGATCTGGCCAGGGCTTTCGACTCTGTCAATCACCATATCCTCATCGGCAGACTCGACAGCCTTGGTTTCTCAGATGATTGCATCGCCTGGTTCACCAAACTACTTTTCTGATAGAGTTCAGTGTGTCAAATCGGAGGGTCTGCTGTCCGGACCTCTGGCAGTCTCTATGGGGGTGCCACAGGGTTCAATTCTTGGACCGACTCTCTTCTCTGTATACATCAATGATGTCGCTCTTGCTGCTGGTAAGTCTCTGATCCACCTCTAAGCAGACCACACCATTCTGTATACTTCTGGCCCTTCTTTGGACACTGTGTTAACAACCCTCCAGGCAAGCTTCAATGCCATACAACTCTCCTTCCGTGGCCTCCAATTGCTCTTAAGTAAAACTAAATGCATGCTCTTCAACCGATCGCTGCCTGCACCTGTCCGCCTGTCCAACATCACTACTCTGGACGGCTCTGTCTTAGAATACGTGGACAACTACAAATACCTAGGTGTCTGGTTAGACTGTAAACTCTCCTTCCAGACCCACATCAAACATCTCCAATCCAAAGTTAAATCTAGAATTGGCTTCCTATTTCGCAACAAAGCATCCTTCACTCATGCTGCCAAACATACCCTTGTAAAGCTGACCATCCTACCAATCCTCGACTTCGGCGATGTCGTTTACAAAGTGGCCTCCAATACCCTACTCAGCAAATTGGATGCAGTCTATCACAGTGCAATCCGTTTTGTCACCAAAGCCCCATATACTACCCACCATTGCGACCTGTACGCTCTCGTTGGCTGGCCCTCGCTTCATACTCGTTGCCAAACCCACTGGCTCCATGTCATCTACAAGACCCTGCTAGGTAAAGTTCACCCTTGTCTCAGCTCGCTGGTCACCATAGCATCACCCACCTGTAGCACACGCTCCAGCAGGTACATCTCTCTGGTCACCCCCAAAACCAATTCTTTCTTTGGCTTCCAGTTCTTTGCTGCCAATGACTGGAACGAACTACAACAATCTCTGAAACTGGAAACACTTATCTCCCTCACTAGCTTTAAGCACCAACTGTCAGAGCAGCTCACAGATTACTGCACCTGTACATAGCTCACCTATAATTTAGCCCAAACAACTACCTCTTTCCCTACTGTATTTATTTTATTTATTTATTTGTTTTGCTCCTTTGCACCCAATTATTTTTATTTCTACTTTGCACATTCTTCCACTGCAAATCTACCATTCCAGTGTTTACTTGCTGTATTGTATTTACTTCGCCACCATGGCCTTTTTTGCCTTTACCTCCCTTATCTCACCTCATTTGCTCACATCGTATATAGACTTGTTTATACTGTATTATAGACTGTATGTTTGTTCTACTCCATGTGTAACTCTGTGTCGTTGTATGTGTCGAACTGCTTTGCTTTATCTTGGCCAGATCGTAATTGTAAATGAGAACTTGTTCTCAACTTGCCTACCTGGTTAAATAAAGGTGAAATGAAAAATATCTATTTTAAAAAACAGCATTAGTTGTAACAATGAATGTACGAATCCCGCGCCGACAGAGATGGCCGCCTCGCTTCGCATTCCTCGGAAACTATGCAGTTTTTTGTTTTTTTACGTGTTATTTCTTACATTAGTACCCCAGGTCATCTTAAGTTTCATTACATAGAGTCGAGAGGAACTACTGAATATAAGATCAGCGTCAACTCACCATCAGTACGACCAAGAATATGATTTTCGTGACGCGGATCCTGTGTTCTGCCTTTCAACCAGGACAACGGAATGGATCCCAGCCGGCGACCCCAACAAAAAGAACGACTCCGTAAAAGAGGGAAACGTAGCGGTCTTCTGGTCAGACTCCGGAGACGGGCACATCGCGCACCACTCCCTAGCATTCTTCTCGCCAATGTCCACTCTCGTGACAACAAGGTTGATGAAATCCGAGCAAGAGTAGCATTCCAGAGGGACATCAGAGACTGTAACGTTCTTTGCTTCACGGAAACATGGCTCACTGGAGAGACGCTATCGGAGGCGGTGCAGCCAGCGAGTTTCTCCACGCATCGCGCCGACAGAAACAAACATCTTTCTGGTAAGAAGAGGGGCGAGGGCGTATGCCTTATGGCTAACGAGACATGGTGTGATCAAAGAAACATACAGGAACTCAAATCCTTCTGTTCACCTGATTTAGAATTCCTCACAATCAAATGTCGACCACATTATCTACCAAGAGAATTCTCTTCGATTATAATAACAGCTGTATAAATTCCCCCCCAAGCAGACACATCGATGGCTCTGAACAAACTTTATTTGACTCTTTGCAAACTGGAATCCATTTATCCGGAGGCTGCAATCATTGTAGCTGGGGATTTTAACAATGCTAATCTGAAAACAAGACTCCCTCAATTTTATCAGCATATCGATTGCGCAACCAGGGGTGGAAAAACCTTGGATCATTGTTACTCTAACTTACGCGACGCATATAAGGCCCTGCCCCGCCCTCCTTTCGGAAAAGCTGACCACGACTCCATTTTGTTGATCCCTGCCTACAGACAGGAACTAAAACAAGAAGCTCCCACGCTGAGGTCTGTCCAACGCTGGTCCGACCAAGCTGATTCCACACTCCAAGACTGCTTCCATCACATGGACTGGGATATGTTTCGTATTGCATCAGATAACAACATTAACGAATACGCTGATTCGGTGTGCGATTTCATTAGAAACGTGCGTTGAAGATGTCGCTCCCATAGCAACGATTAAAACATTCCCTAACCAGAAACCGTGGATTGATGGCAGCATTCGCGTGAAACTGAAAGCGCGAACCACTGCTTTTAATCAGTGCAAGGTGACTGGTAACATGACCGAATACAAACAGTGCAGCTATTCCCTCCGCAAGGCTATCAAACAAGCTAAGCGTCAGTATAGAGACAAAGTAGAATCTCAATTCAACGGCTCAGACACAAGAGGTATGTGGCAGGGTCTACAGTCAATCACGGACTACAAGAAGAAAACCAGCCCAGTCACGGACCAGGATGTCTTGCTCCCAGGCAGACTAAATAACTTTTTTGCCAACTTTGAGGACAATACAGTGCCACTGACACGGCCTGCAACGAAAACATGCAGACTCTCCTTCACTGCAGCCGAGGTGAGTAAAACATTTAAACGTGTTAACCCTCGCAAGGCTGCAGGCCCAGATGGCATCCCCAGCTGCGCCCTCAGAGCATGTGCAGACCAGCTGGCCGGTGTGTTTACGGACATATTCAATCAAACTCTATACCAGTCTGCTGTTCCCACATGCTTCAAGAGGGCCACCATTGTTCCTGTTCCCAAGAAGGCTAAGGTAACTGAGCTAAACGACTACCGCCCCGTAGCACTCACTTCCGTCATCATGACGTGCTTTGAGAGACTAGTCAAGGACCATATCACCTCCACCCTACCTGACACCCTAGACCCACTCCAATTTGCTTATCGCCCAAATAGGTCCACAGACGATGCAATCTCAACCACACTGCACACTGCCCTAACCCAACTGGACAAGAGGAATACCTATGTGAGAATGCTGTTCATCGACTACAGCTCGGCATTCAACACCATAGTACCCTCCAAGCTCGTCATCAAGCTCGAGACCCTGGGTCTCGACCCCGCCCTGTGCAACTGGGTACTGGACTTCCTGACGGTCCGCCCCCAGGTGGTGAGGGTAGGCAATAACATCTCCACCCCGCTGATCCTCAACACTGGGGCCCCACAAGGGTGCGTTCTGAGCCCTCTCCTGTACTCCCTGTTCACCCACGACTGCGTGGCCACGCACGCCTCCAACTCAATCATCAAGTTTGCGGACGACACAACAGTGGTAGGCTTGATTACCAACAACGACGAGACAGCCTACAGGGAGGAGGTGAGGGCCCTCAGAGTGTGGTGTCAGGAAAATAACCTCACACTCAACTCAACAAAACTAAGGAGATGATTGTGGACTTCAGGAAACAGCAGAGGGAACACCCCCCTATCCACATCGATGGAACAGTAGTGGAGAGGGTAGTAAGTTTTAAGTTCCTCGGCATACACATCACAGAAAACTGAATTGGTCCACTCACACAGACAGCATCGTGAAGTCCTCAGGAGGCTGAAGAAATTCGTCTTGTCACCAAAAGCACTCACAAACTTCTACAGATGCACAATCGAGAGCATCCTGGCGGGCTGTATCACCGCCTGGTACGGCAACTGCTCCGCCCACAACCGTAAGGCTCTCCAGAGGGTAGTGAGGTCTGCACAACGCATCACCGGGGGCAAACTACCTGCCCTCCAGGACACCTACACCATCCGATGTTACAGGAAGGCCATAAAGATCATCAAGGACAACAACCACCCGAGCCACTGCCTGTTCACCCCGCTATCATCCAGAAGGCGAGGTCAGTACAGGTGCATCAAAGCTGGGACCGAGAGACTGAAAAACAGCTTCTATCTCAAGGCCATCAGACTGTTAAACAGCCACCACTAACATTGAGTGGCTGCTGCCAACACACTGACACTGACTCAACTCCAGCCACTCTAATAATGGGAATTGATGGGAAATGATGTAAAATATATCACTAGCCACTTTAAACAATGCTACCTAATATAATGTTACTGATGCTGGGCGATTAGGCCTGGCTCGCAGTCGGTGTTCCAATTCATCCTAAAGGTGTTCGATAGGCTTGAGGTCAGGGCTCTATGCAGGCCAGTCAACTAACCATGTGTATGTGACAAATAAAATTCGATTTGATTTGATTTGATTTGAAAACACTGCCACTTAGTGTCATTCAAATGTACTTTTATTATGTTTTATTTACACTTTCTTTCCCTTTATCTTTTGACCATCATTCTCTCTCTCACACAGCAACTCCACTCCCACTTGTCTCCAATTCCACATCCCAACCCTCAGCTTCCCTCAGCCCATCCCATCTATCTCTGCTGGCCACCCACTTCGTGTTTTTACACAAAACATATCTTTCAAATATGCTATGATGTTTAATGTACAATTTCAATCTATCTAATCAAATAGAATCTACTGACTGCGCGTTGAAGATAAATACTTTTACTTAGAGTATTGGTATATTAGTAATTGACTGACCCGGTCTCTCCAGATCTCCAAACAGTACTATTTCTAGGGTCAATTTTTAGATCCATGCTATGCATTTTCAGCCATTCCTGAACCTGAGACCAAAAACAGGCTACCTGAGTGCAATACCAAAATAAATGGTCTGTCGTCTGAAAACTTAATTATGGTGTTGGAGTCGTGCAGGCCACGTGGTCGTGGGTGACTAGAGAATACAGGAGGGGACTAAGCAGGCACCCCCAAGGGACCCCAGTGTTGAGGGTCAGTGTGGAGGATGTGTTATTGTTGCCTACCCTCACCACCTAGATCAGAAAGTCCAGGATCCAGTTGCAGACGTAGGTGTTTAATCCCAGGGTCCTCAAATAAAAATGTATTGGTCACATACACATGGTTAGCAGATGTTATTGCGAGTGTAAGGAAATGCTTATGCTTCTAGATCCGACAGTGCAACAGTATCTAACAGGTAATATCTAACATGTAACAAATTCCACAACAAAACCTAATACACACAATCTAGTAAAGGAATGGGATGAGAATATATGTATAAAATATATAGATGAGCAGTGACAGAGCGGCTAAAATGCAATAGATAGTAAAGAATAGATAGTGAAGGATACAACCACCACTAGAACAGAGAGGTGGCTTCATACCTACAGACTTGAAATCATTGGCTACTTTAATAAATGGAACACTAGTCACTTTAATAATGGCACTTTAAAAATGTTTACATATCTCAAATTACTCATCACATACGTATGTGCTGTAATTCATAACATATCACACTAAATGTTAGTAGACAGATTTAAATTTACAATGTTACATCTACCCCTCAGTCCAGGTTGCATGAAAGGACCTAGTAATAAGTAACTAAATTAATGATGGAGTTTGTGTATGTGTGAAAGAACATGAGACAACACAAGAAAAGGACAGAGAGAGGCTACAGGCAGGAAGGATTCAATGCCATTTTCATCATCAACTCAGTAAAAATCCCTTTAACATATCTGACACTAGGATGACATTACTAAAACATCCCTGCAGCAATCTAAGACCTTGATTCTAGCATCATGTCCCTCCGTCACGTCATTCATTAGTGTAATGACCCATCTATTCTGCATTTACGTAACAAAAGGAAGTGTGTCCCAAATTGCACCCTATTCCCTGGTCAAAAGTAGTGCACTAGATACTTTCAACCAGAGCCCTGTAATATAGGGAATAGGGTGCCATTTGGTAAGCATTCAAGCTCTAATATTGAAAGTGGCCGATATAGGAGCGATATATTTCTCCTTTCACACTCTGATAGCTAAAACCAGTTGGAACCTGCTTAGAAGTACAGTGGTTCCTCCTTTAAAAGTTGTGAGCTTACACCGTGGGACTTAGTGGCACCCAGTGCCACGGCTTCATTGCTCCAGACCACCACAAGGGGGAGTTAGAGCACTCATTATGCATTTGGTCCCAAGATTTTTATATGACCAATCACATCGAATGATAGTCCCACTAAGCGAAACCAGATGGGATGGCGTATCGCTGCAGAATGCTGTGGTAGCCATGCTGGTAAAGTGTGCCTTGAATTCTAAATGAATCACTGACAGTGTCACCAAAAAAGCACCCCAACACCATCACACCTCCTCCGCCTTGCTTCACGGTGGGAACTATACATGCAGAGATAATCCGTTCACCTACTCGGTGTCCCACAAAGACACGGTGGTTGGAACCAAAAATCACAAATTTGGGCTCATCAGACCAAAGGACAGATTTCACCGGTCTAATGTCCATTGCTCGTGTTTCTTGACCCAAGAAATACTTTTATTTTAATTGGTGTCCTTTAGTAGTGGTTTCTTTGCAGCAATTTGACCATGAAGGCCTGATTCAGTCTCCTCTGAATAGTTGATGTTGAGATGTGTCTGTTACTTGAACTCCATGAAGCATTTATTTGGGCTGCAGTTTCTGAGGATGGTAACTCTAATGAACTAATCCTCTGCAGCAGAGGTAACTCTGGGTCTTCCTTCCCTGTGGCGGTCCTCATGAGACCAGTTTCATCATTGCCCTTGGATGTTTTTGCGACTGCACTTGAAGAAACTTACTAAGTTCTTAAAAATGTCCAGATTGACAGACCTTCATGTCTTAAAGTAATGATGGACTGTCATTTCACTTTGCTTATTTGAGCTGTTCTTGCTATAATAGGTACTTGGTATTTCACCAATTAGGGCTATCTTCTGTATACCACCCCTATCTTGTCACAACACAATTGACTGGCTCAAACACATTAAGAAGGAAAGAAATTCCACAAATGAACTTTTAACAGGGCACACCTATTAATTTAAATGCATTCCAGGGGACTACCTCATGAAGCTGGTTGAGAGAATGCCAAGAGTGTACAAAGCTGTCATCGAGGCAAAGGGTGGCTACTTTGAAGAATCTTAAAGAAAAATCTATTTTGACTTGTTTAACACTTTTTTGGTTACTACATGATTCCATATGTGTTATTTCATAGTTTTGATGTCTTCACTACTATTCTACAATGTAGAAAATAGTACAAATAAAGAAAAACCCTTGAATGGGTAGGTGTCTCCAAACTTTTGACCGGTAGTGTACATTTACATTTAGTTAATTTAGCAGACACACTTATCACACCATAGTGCCATCAGATTTTTGATATCAATGTAGGGTGCATGAGAAATAAAGAAATAGCATAGAAAAGTATTTAGGATTTTGAAAATACAAATGACAGCTTTCAAAAGTACACTACTTGACCAAAAGTATGTGGACACCTGCTTGTCGAACATCTAATTTGAAAATCATGGGCATTATTATGGAGTTGGTACCCCCTTTGCTGCTATAACAGCCTGCACTCTTCTGGGAAGGCTTTCCACTAGATTTTGGAACATTGTTGCAGTGACTTGCCTCCCTTCAGCCACAAGAGCATTAGTGAGGTCGTGCACTGATGCTGGGCGATTAGGCCTGGCTCGCAGTCGGTGTTCCAATTCATCCTAAAGGTGTTCGATAGGCTTGAGGTCAGGGCTCTATGCAGGCCAGTCAACTTCTCCACACCGATCTTGACAAAGCATTTCTGTATGGACGTCGCTTTGTGCATGGGGTCATTGTCATGTTGAAACAGCTTAGAAAACTGTTACCACAAAGTTGGAAGCACAGAATAATCTAGAATGTCACTGTACGCTGTAGTATTAACATTTCCCTTCACTCAAATTAAGGGGCTTAGACTGAACCATGAAAAACAGCCCAGACCATTATTCCTTCCGCTTCCTTCCACTTTAGCACTCTGCGGTACCGTTCTGTGAGCTTGTGTGGCCTACCACTTTGTGGCTGAGCTGTTGTTGCTCCTAGACCTTTCCACTTCACAATAACAGCACTTACAGTTGACCGTGGCAGCTCTAGCAGCGAAGAAATGTTACGAACTGACTTGTTGGAAAGGTGGCACCCTAGGATGGTGTCACGTTGAATGTCACTGAGCTCTTCAGTAAGGCCATTCTACTGCCAATGTTTGTCTATGTAGATTGCATGGCTGTGTGCTCGATTTTATACACCTGTCAGCAACGGGTGTGGCTGAAATAGACTAATCCACTAATATGAAGGGATGTCCATATACTTTTGTATATAAAGTGTATCTACAAAATACATTGGAGTGTAGTTCAGCCCATTGTAACACAACATACATAATACACAGAAGTAATTAAAATACATATTTCAAATATATAACAGAAATACTGTCCATCTCTGCAGTGCGTGCATAAAGTGCATGCCTGTGCATGTGTGTTTGTGCAGAGGAGATGGCGGACGGAAAGAGGAAAGCAAACGATTGACTTGGCAGTGGGATCGGTACTATTCTGGGAGTGTGTTCGCATTTGAGGAATCACTTTCCAATATAACCAGCTTGAAATCTCTGCTCGTCCCTGTGGGTTGGCTTTGTTCACTTGTGGGAGGTCTGTCTCCAAATGTTTTTTATATTCTCTCTGATGTCATCTGCCTGCGCCCTATGTCCAAGCTGATCCAGAGACTAATAACCAGTCACCTACTAACATTTGTAATCATTCCCTCTCCCAAGGCTTTATAAATTTACCAATGTCCTGGTCCACTCTACTCTGCACTGGTCCCAACTTCCCCCTCCTCCCCCACCAACCCCATGTAGAACTCATCCACCACACTCCCAGTATGAACTTGTAACTGGTCCATCTATTTCTGGATGGATACGTCTGCCAATTTGGGCCGTTTGGCAGGCACCTGTCGCAGGCCATTGGTTTCCATATGGACAGACAGTGTGGGTGTTTGCTCTTCCAAGACATTCCCAGCCAGCCCAGCCAGCCCTCCATCAAGCAGCTGCATTTAAAAGTGAATGAGTCAATGTGATCGTGGGTGTGGTTGAGGGTTTATGGAAACATGCATGCCGTATTGACTCAGAAGCAATTGTCCATGGAGGGTTTTGAAGGGCATCCTTGGCAAATGAATGCCAATGCATTGAGTTAATTGAAAAGGGTAAATACATTTATTTGTCTGTTGATATTAGATAAAATAGGCCCATATTTTCACACAAAAAAGTAAACGACAGACTCTTCTGCATGCAGAACCATTTTTAGGAACTAAAGTCTGGGGTTTGATCTGTGTGAGATGGAGGAGCAGGTGTCTCAGCTTCCCTAGACACCTTATACAAACACTTGGCCTTCTTCCCCATCCATATTCTGTCCTTCTGTTCTTCTCACATGTCTTGGAGTGGTTTAAAAATTAATACTAAAGTTTAAGTGTAAGGCCAGCCTCGGCAGTACCAACAACCCTAAACAGTGATGTTTGTCCTAGACCTTGGTTCAAATACTATTAGAAACCATTTCAAAAACTTTATTTGGGCTAGATTGAGTTTGCCTGGTGCAATGAAACCATTAGAATTGTTGCAAAAGTGCAAATGCCGCCCATCTGGCACTCCAGTCAGACTAGAGCAAACGCTAACAGTATTTTAATTATTTCAAACAGTATTTGAACCCAGGTCTGGTTTGTCCCTCCATTCATCCTGTAGTCTCCTCCAGCTTTAACATATTGGCATTTCTGAGGTGTTTGGCGGTAATTGTCAGCTGCATGGCGTCTCCTCATTTGTTTCGCTGACATTTTGCCTTTGCTTGATTGTGTATTTAACAGGGGAAGGAAAGCAAAATTAATTGGAGAGCGGCCTAATCTGTCTGCTTGAAATGTCACCCCTGTACTGCAATGCCTGCACAGTGGCACACAAAACCGACAGGGAGGGAGAGGAGAGGAGGGTGGGTGCTTAAGACTGAGAGGGAGACCTCAGGAGGCTGAAGAAATTTGGCTTGGCCCCTAAGACCCACACAAATTCTACAGATCACCAGTATCACCTCCTGGTACGGCAACTGCACCGCCCGCAACCGCAGGGCTCTCCAGAGGCTGGTGCGGTCTGCCCAACGTTTCAACAGGGACACACTGCCTGGCCTCAGGACACCTACAGCACCCGATGATCATCAAAGACACCAACCACCAGAGCCACTGCCTGTTCACCACGGCCTGTTCACCATGGCCTGTTCACCACGGCCTGTTCACCACGGCCTGTTCACCACACTATCATCCTGAAGGCAAGGTCAGTACAGGTGCATCAAAGTTTCGACCGAGAGACTGAAGAACAGATTCTATCTCAAGGCCATCAGACTGTTAAATAGCCATCACTAGCCAGCTAACATTCAGTGACTCAGCCCTGCACCTTAGAGGCTGCTGCCCTTTATACATAGTATTAGAATCACTGGTCACTATAATAATCACTGGTCACTATAATAATGTAAAAATAATGTTTACATACTGCTTTACACATTTCATATGTATGTACTGTATTCTATTCTACTGCATTTTAGTCAATGCCACTCCGACATTGCTCGTCCTAATATTTATATATTTCTTAATTCCACTATTTTACTTTTATATTTGTGAGTATTGTTGTGAATTGTTAGATATTAGTCCACTGGATGTAACCCACATCCTGTGCCGACAGAGATGGCCAGCTCGCTTCGCGTTCTCAGGAAACTATGCAGTATTTTTTTTTTTTATGTATTATTTCTTACGTTGTTACCTCAGGAAATCTGAAGTTGTATTACATACAGCCGGGAGGAACTATTGGATATAAGAGCAACGTCAACTTACCAACATTACGACCAGGAATACGACTTTCCCGAAGCAGATCCTCTGTTAAGTCCACCACATAGGACAATGGATCGGATCCCAGCCAGCGACCCAAAACAACGGTGCCGCAGGAGGGGCAGAAGAAGCGATCTTCTGGTCAGGCTCCGTAGATGGGCACATCGCTCACCGCTCCCGAGTTTACTACTCGCCAACGTCAAAGTCTCTTGACAACAAGGTAGATGAAATCCGAGGAAGGGTTGCCTGCCAGAGACATCAGAGACTGTAACGTTCTTTGTTTCACGGGAAAACGTGGCTCACTTGAGACACGCTATCGGAGTCGGTACCACCACCTAGTTTCTTCACGGCATCACGCCGACATAAACAAGCATCTCTCTGGTAAGAAGAAGGGGGGGGGGGTGTGCCTTATGATTAACGAGTCGTGGTGTGATCATAACAACATACAGGAACTCAAATCCTTCTGTTCACCTGACCTAGAAATCCTTACAAGCAAATGTCGACCGCATTATCTACCAAGAGAATTCTCTTAGATTATAATCACAGCCGTATATATCCCCCCCCCCCCCAAGCAGACACATCGATGGCCCTGAATAAACTTCATTGGACTCTATGTAAACTGGAAACCACATATCCTGAGGCTGCATTCATTGTAGCTAGGGATTTTAACAAGGTTAAAATCCTGGACCATTGTTACTCTAACTTCCGAGACGCAAACAATGCCCTGCCCCTCCCTCCTTTCGGGAAATCTGACCATGACTCCATTTTGTTGCTCCCAGCCTATAGACAGAAACTGAAACGGGAAATGCCTGTGCTCAGGTCTGTTCAACGCTGGTCCGACCAATCTGATTCCACGCTTCAAGATTGCTTCGATCATGTGGACTGGGATATGTTCCACATTGCGTCGGACAATAACATTGATGAATAAGCTGATTCGGTGAGTGAGTTTATTAGCAAGTGCATCGGTGATGTTGTACCCACAGCAACTATTAAAACCTTCCCCAACCAGAAACCATGGATTGATGGCAGCATTCGTGCAAACTGAAAGCGTGAACCACTGCTTTTAATCAGGGCAAGGCGACCGGAAACATGACCGAATACAGGCAGTGTAGCTATTCCCTCCGCAAGGCAATCAAACAAGGTAAGCGTCATTAAGAGACGCAATTAAGAGTCGCAATTCAACGGCTCAGACACGAGAGGTATGTGGCAGGGTCTACAGTCAATCAGCAGACCACGTTGTCCTGCTCCCAGGCAAACTAAACAACTTCTTTGCTCGCTTTGAGGACCATACAGTGCCAACGACATGGCCCGCTACCAAAACCTGCGGGCTCTCCTTCGCCGCAGCCAACGTGTGTAAAGCATTTAAAGGTGTTAACCCTCGCAAGGCTGCCGTCCCAGACGGCATCCCCAGCCGCGTCCTCAGAGCATGCGCAGACCAGCTGGCTGGTGTGTTTACAGACATATTCAATCAATCTTTATCCCAGTCTGCTGTTCCCACATGCTTCAAGAAGGCCACCATTTTTCCAGTTCCCAAGAAAGCTAAGGTAACTGAGCTAAATGACTATCGCCCCATAGCACTCACCTCCGTCATCATGAAGTGCTTTGAGAGACTAGTCAAGGATCATATCACCTCCACCCTACCAGACACCCTAGACCAACTCCAATTTGCTTCCCGACCCAATAGGTCCACAGACGACGCAATCACACTGCACATTGCCCTAACCCATCTGGACAAGATTAATATCTATGTGAGAATGCTGTTCATTGACTACAGCTCAGCATTTAACACCATAGTACCCTCCAAACTCATCATTAAGCTAGAGACCCTGGTGATGCGTTGTGCAGACCTCACTACCCTCTGGATAGCCTTACGGTTGTGGGCGGAGCAGTTGTCGTACCAGGTGGTGATACAGCCCGACAGGATGCTCTCGATTGTGCATCTGTAAAAGTTGGAGTGTTTTTGGTGACAAGCCAAATTTCTTCAACGTCCTGAGGTTGAAGAGGCGCTGTTTCGCCTTCTTCACCACGCTGCCTGTGTGGGTGGACCATTTCAGTTTGTCCCAGTGCAATTGGATGTAATAAATGTATCACTAGTCACTTTAAACTATGCCACTTTATATAATGTTTACAATACTCATCCCATATGTATATACTGTACTCTATACCATCTACTGCATCTTGCCTATGCCGTTTGGCCATTGCTCATCCATATATGTTTTTATGTACATATTCTTATTCATTCCTTTACACTTGTGTGTATAAGGTAGTTGTTGTGAAATTGTTAGATTATTTGTTAGATATTACTGCATGGTCGGAACTAGAAGCACAAGCATTCCGCTACACTCGCATTAACATTGCTAACCATGTGTATGTGACTAATCAAATTTGATTTGATTTGGGTGCATGGTATTGTTGTTTCTGTCTCATTAACATAGTATGACGCATGCCTTGTAAGAGGCTATATTTGTTGCACCTGTGAATGAGAATGCTGTACGAATTCAACTCCTACGTGGTTACAGTGCCCCATCAATTTAATATGTATGGGGTCTTAAACCGGACCCTCCTCCCACCTTCACCACTTCCATCACCCTTTATCCCACCACCCAGTCAGTACAGGGGGCCACCAGGCAGTACGTGGGGAGGTGGGTCAAGACTCATGGACAGCCAAGAACCACCCAACAACACCAATGACCCCCTGAAGAACCTCATTCACATCCGCAACAGAATGATCAACCCTGGACCCAGACCCAGACCCAGACCCTCACCCAATAACCCATTATCATGACCCTGAAAATATCCCCAGAAGACAGACCACAGAAAGATGGAACTTGGAGAACATTCCATGACTGCCTCCCCGTCACACCTCTCCATAGACTACACAAGGCATGTACCATTGAACAAGCCTTCCAACTTTTTTGTGAGTGTTCTGTGGCCAGGCAGGTCTAGGCCATGTTTGTTCTCTCTGTCCTCCAGCCATCAGCCTTGCTGCCACATTACTGCTTCTCGAGCACCAGACCCAGTCCCAGTCCCAGTCCCAGTCCCAGTCCCAGTCCCAGTCCCAGCACCAGAACACCAGAGAGGGGCCAAACATCAGACCCTCGCCTGGAGAGAGCAGGCAAAAGGAGAGTGCCACTGCTGACCTCTGGGTCTAGGGCTTTCTTGTGTGCCTGCTTGCTTCTCAGGTTGTCCTTCATATAGGTAGGCAAGTGACTAGGTAACAGGGTAGATAAAAGACTGTGTGTGTGTGTGTGTGTGTGTGTGTGTGTGTGTGTGTGTGTGTGTGTGTGTGTGTGTGTGTGTGTGTGTGTGTGTGTGTGTGTGTGTGTGTGTGTGTGTGTGTGTGTGTGTGTGTGTGTGTGTGTGTGTGTGTGTGTGTGTGTGTGTGTGTGTGTGTGTGTGTGTGTGTGTGTCCAGTGTTCATAGCCATGGTTGTCAACTACACCGCAGAAGTGGAACGTGAATCACAGAAAATAGATGTGGTGGCAGCTGCAGAGAAGTACTTGAAATTCTGAGATTTTACCGCCCAAGAGTTACAGGGGGTGTTGAATGGTAGTGTTCTGTCCTCCCAGGCTGTACGCTTCGTGTATTATTAGATAGGGTTAAAATAGTGGAATGTTTATTCTTAATTTTTATGGGAGGTAATAGTTGGCAGGGTCATTTTTTCCTTTTCCATTTTCCCCTTTTGGTATCACCAAGTATAGTGGATTGTACAGTAGGTGGTGGCGTGCACCTCTAATGTTTGTTTGCAGACCATCATAATACCACAATACCATAGAAGAAGAAGAAGAAGAAGAAATCATCATACTGAGTGCAGGTTGTGGATATCCTCCCTCTGGCTGGATTTCGGTAGGAATTATTCATCACTTCACAAATCAATTTATTGTGACTTGCCGGTCTGCTGTGGCCTATGAGCCAGGTCTTTCAGACCACAATTATTATTTTTATAGCTTTATTTAACGAGGTAAGTCAGTTAAGAACAAAATCTTATTTTAAGTGACGGCCTAGGAACAGTGGGTTAACTGCCTTGTTCAGAATGACAGATTTGACCTTGTCAGTTTAGGGAGCTCTAACCACTAGGCTACCTGTGCTCTAACCACTAGGCTACCTGTGCTCTAACCACTAGGCTACCTGTGCTCTAACCACTAGGCTACCTGTGCTCTAACCACTAGGCTACCTGTGCTCTAACCACTAGGCTACCTGCCGTCAACCATGTCAAGGATAACTAGGCCATAAATGAAGGCATTATGAAATCTATAGTATGTGGTCATAAAATGTTTACTTCTAAAAATGATATACATTTCCCAAGGCCGTCACTTGGTGAGTGCTTCAGGACTAGAAATGATTGAATGCAACAATCATGTCTCTGTCACTAACAAACACATTCACAGGTGGGTATCTCACATTAACTCAAAAGGCATGCTGGCTAATATGCAAATAAGGCTTTACACCCTACAGTGTTATAACAACAACCCCAGTGTTTAGTGTTTAAAACCTAAATGCCTTGTGTTGACTAAACCTGTTCATGTGTTTAAAAAGTGTAACAGCAAATAAACATGTCCTGGTGTTAATACTCCTCCATGTGGTTGTTATCCTCCACAAATGTCAAAAACCTGAATGTCTGTGGTGGTAGGAGCCAGTCAGAGTCTTCTCTGGACTGTTCTCTGCAGCAGGTTGTGTGTGTGCAAATATTTGAGTATAGGAGCTGTTCTCTTTGAAGCTTTGCCTGTGTTTGCAGGGAAAAATAGGGATCCTTTTTTAAATAATAATGTATAATTGTTTTTGTTTTTGCTCAATCTGATTAGGTGGGCCTTGCAGGGCCTTGTTCCCCTAAGGAGGCTGAGGCTGAGGCTGAAAGAGCTGTTCCTGAAAGAGCTGTTCCTGAAAGAGCTGTTCCTTTCCCCTCCGTTCCTTTTGTCTTTGACTCTTATCAGTGATGCTGTTCTTCAACACTTTAAGTGCGTATAGATCTGCCTCTGATGGTTTGGTCTATGAGGGTAGAGGGGAGTCACATGATGACACACATAGAAAAAAAGGTTTGCATCACCATGGATGTGGACAGATACAGGGGATTCTTTTTTCAACATCTAATACATTGATAACTGGTAAGAGCTACAGTACATACAGTGTACATTGCTGTGTAGTTAAGCGCTTCTATTCCTCCATCGTTTCCAAGTTTATTACAACAGGCAATCCACCATTACTGCTCTGTAATCACAGACTTGTGTTGGCACTCTCAATCACAGAAATGTTTGTGAGTCATACAACTATTTTCATACAACTCTTTTCACATCTGTCTGGGGAACACTAGCTTGGTAGGTTTTGTGTCTCGCCCCTCCTGTCCAGTCTGTCAGGGGATTTGGTTAAATCTGTCACTATGATCTCCCCTCTGACGAGATGCAATGCTGTTAATAACATCCCTTCAGAAAGTAGAGCCCAGGAACATTCACTGCCACCACTGTCTCTTCTATCCCCTCCCTCTCTCCTGTCTCCCTCTCCTCTCTTCTCCTTGTTCTATTCTCTTCTCTCCCCTCCCTCTCTCCTGTCTCCTGTCTCCCTCTCCTCTCTTCTCCTTGTTCTATTCTCTTCTCTCCCCTCCCTCTCTCCTGTCTCCCTCTCCTCTCTTCTCTTTGTTCTATTCTCTTCTCTCCCCTCCCTCTCTCCTGTCTCCCTCTCCTCTCTCCTCTCTTCTCCTTGTTCTATTCTCTTCTCTCCCCTCCCTCTCTCCTGTCTCCCTCTCCTCTCTTCTCCTTGTTCTATTCTCTTCTCTCCCCTCCCTCTCTCCTGTCTCCCTCTCCTCTCTTCTCTTTGTTCTATTCTCTTCTCTCCCCTCCCTCTCTCCTGTCTCCCTCTCCTCTCTTCTCATTGTTCTATTCTCTTCTCTCCCCTCCCTCTCTCCTGTCTCCCTCTCCTCTCTTCTCCTTGTTCTATTCTCTTCTCTCCCCTCCCTCTCTCCTGTCTCCCTCTCCTCTCTTCTCCTTGTTCTATTCTCTTCTCTCCCCTCCCTCTCTCCTGTCTCCCTCTCCTCTCTTCTCTTTGTTCTATTCTCTTCTCTCCCCTCCCTCTCTCCTGTCTCCCTCTCCTCTCTTCTCCTTGTTCTATTCTCTTCTCTCCCCTCCCTCTCTCCTGTCTCCCTCTCCTCTCTTCTCCTTGTTCTATTCTCTTCTCTCCCCTCCCTCTCTCCTGTCTCCCTCTCCTCTCTTCTCCTGGTTCTATTCTCTTCTCTCCCCTCCCTCTCTCCTGTCTCCCTCTCCTCTCTTCTCTTTGTTCTATTCTCTTCTCTCCCCTCCCTCTCTCCTGTCTCCCTCTCCTCTCTTCTCCTTGTTCTATTCTCTTCTCTATTGTTCTCCTCTTCTCGTCTCTTCTCCTTCCAATTAAAGGTGTACTGTCAAGTTGTTCCTTTCCCACCATTCACTAACAGTTAGAAGCTGGTAAAATTCCCTTCTACATGACTTTGATTTTCATGTAGTATATTCACTCTGGGGTGGAATGTGAAGCGTTCCCACTGCCAATGTGATAGTTAAGAATAAAACATTTCCACTTTTCGAAAGTGTTTTTTTTTTAAATCACCGAATGGAATAGCCAAATAGTATCCAAAGTACCGTATGACAAACACTAAGAAATATTTGGAGAAAATAGAAAATATATAGTTTACAGAACACTGCACAGTGGATAATGTACAGTAGCTGACAATGCTTTACACAATTATATCTAAGGACAATAAAGAGTATGAAAGGTTAATTTTGTTTCAGTTCCGTATTGTTTGTGTTGATGGTGGTTGAGATTCCAAGGAAAACATGAGAGGAGAAATGTATTCCTTTTGAATACATGAAATAAGAGTATGTCAAAACATGGATGTGTTTCTCTCTCTGTGGTCTAGGAGAATAGATCAAATGGTTGTCCTTTGAGAAAAGATGGTTGGACTCTGTAAAAGACAAGAAACAAATGTAAAATCAACCTTCTGAAAAGTAAGAGAATGAATCCACATTTGTGTAGCTGCTACTAGTGGCGTAATGGACATTAAGTGGTGTGAGTTGAGTGAAAAGTAGACAGCATGCCTTTACATTGGATGGGAATGACATTGTAGTCTGTCTTTAGTTCAGATGGAATAAATAATAGCATGTGGGTGGACTTTCATCTCAGAGAAAGACCACAATTTAAAACACATTTTCACTTTTGTCTGTCAAGGTCTGTCAAGCTTTTTCAGATATAAATCACAGCATGTACCCAATAAGTGGTTCCTTTCTTTGTTTCAAGGTGGGAAACATACCATGGATAGAAGGGGCAATAGACGGACAGTTCTACACATTATACATTTACAATTGTTACTGAGTTGACTATCCTGACAAAATAAAGACGAACCTAATTGAATTCAACTTCTTGATATTTTTCTTAGGTTCCCCATTAACTGTTGAAAAAGCAGCGCCTATTCTTCCTGGGGTTCACACAAAACATAGATCATAAGAAAATACAAAACACTAATGGACAATAACTTACATGTCCACATGCCAATGCACATGCCACACATTGCGATGACCTGGGAGATGTGTAGTGCACGGCCACACTCGGGACTCATGACACAGTTCCTGGTCCTGATGCAGCACTTCTTACAGCCATTCTCTCCTGAGTCAGAGCCTGAGCGGTGTTTGTCTGAGTCTGTGTTGGGTTGTCTCTTCTCTGGTTGGGACTGTGTGGTGTCTGGGTGCTTCTCTTGCCAATCAAAGTCACTGGCTCCTTTTCCCATGATGAACAGAATGCAGAGGCTCACTGAAGGATGAGGAAAAAGAAAGCTGGTTGAACAAAATGGAAGAGGTAGATTTTCTTCTGGTGTCTAGAGAGAGAGAGCAAGGGTAGAGAGGTGATATGTGAGTTTTATCATTTCATCATGATTCAATGCAAGAAAGAGGGAATAAGAGAGCTTTCAAGTTTAGTGATTCACTATAGTTAATGAACTAACTCTTGTTAAATATTAACGCTGAAAGAAATCTCACAGAATATCAAGGAGGAGTATAAAATGGAGAATGTGAGCTACCCGTACTCTCTGAAAAGAGACAGACTTCCAAGCGTTACTGGGTGTGACGTTGTGTTAAATACAATAGGTGACTTAAATTATCATTGTCACACTGGTGATCAAATGAGAGCCTTGTCCAAAAAGACCACAGGAGCCACGTCATAACACTGCCATTTGTGTTTTTATGAGTTTACAATGAGCAGCTAATACTGTTTTATACAGTGTGACTCAACATCTGGTCGTTGCATCCAGTTGATTGTTTTGCAGCCATTTTCCCTCTCACCGCTGATTTGCATACTTAATACACCAGTGACATTCCTGACTAAGTCACTAAACCACATGTGCAACTATTATGTCACCGGAAGGAATTCCTGTGAGTGGTGGCATTTCGTTGTTTAAGTTACTATGCCTCAGTGTATGAGACAGGAGGAGCAGGTTGTGGAGATGACGACAACAGAATGCGCTGAAGAACAACAACAGCACCTTTTAACTGGGAGGGTTTTGCACAGAGTTGAATACAACGTATACACCTAACACAATACATGATTTCATCCCATATTTCAAGTCTTTAGGAATGCATATCTAAGGTAATGTGTTACCTATAAATCTGTTAATCCAAAGATGATAAGAAAAACTCCAAAATGAAGAGTGCCATCAACCATCAACACCTTATCTTCTTAAGTCCCATTGTTCCAGATCCATTTGACAGATTGACAATACTAATGAATACATCCTCTTTGTTTTACCTGTCGTAAGCAATTCCTTTCCGCTGATATTAACAGACATTACAGTTTATTTCAATTGCTAACATATATTGGTCAAAGCTGAAGTCACATTGTCAAAACTGTTCACGCAGTCAGCGAAACAGAAGTGTATGTGGACCAAACTGTGAACAATTCTTCATTGCTTTCACACAAAATGCATTCAATGACTAGGTTCTCCGAACTCTTTTCTCATTCATAGTCCACCACCTGAAAAAGTATATATTTGTAGCACGTTTTCAAATGCTAACACACTGTTTCCAAAATTGTTAAAAACACATTCAATACAGAATGATAGAAAATGTCATGCATTTCTGCAGTAATCAGATTGAAACATCTAGAAAATCCATCAGAATATTTAATCATTCCTAACACAGGTGATTGCAATTTAAGCTGAAAGCCGACCCAAGTATCCTGCTATTAGTCTCGTTACCAAACAGACAAAAGAGGACGGCTTCAGAATGATTTAGTTTGGAAACATGGATCAAGGAAGACAGGTTGGTGGGGAAAGAAGAGTGTCAGGGAGAGGGAGGGTGCAACCAAATCTGCAGCGTTCAACAGTTGCATCAATAGTACACATTTTCCGGCAAACCAAGTTGTAATGGTCCTTCTGTAGCTCAGTTGGTAGAGCATGGCGCTTGTAACTCCAGGGTAGTGGGTTCAATTCCCGGGACCACCCATACGTAGAATGTATGCACACATGACTGTAAGTCGCTTTGGATAAAAGCGTCCACTAAATGGCATATATTATTATTATTATTGTAACAAGGTGAGAAGTGCATCATTCAATGATAATTGAACTACATATTACAGTAAAATACAGCATGTTCACATTTTTACATGTACTGACATTTTGAAATATATTGATTGTTTTGTGTTTTTCAGTAGGATCCAAAGGTTGCCTCCCACAGGAGGGAGAGACACAATATTGTCAGATGTGCAGGAAATTGCCATTGTTGACATGGTAATTGGCAATAATGCAATAAAACTGCAGGAAATTTGGGACAGAATGCTGACAGATAGCACTTCTGAGAATGTGAATATGGTGAGCACAACGACAATTGCCAGAGTCCTAGAGAAACATAAAATAAGGATGATGCAGTTGTACAGTGTACTCTTTGAGAGAAACGGTGAACGTGTAAAAGAACTCTAGTATCAATATGTCCAGGTAAGATGTCTGTTCAATAACCAAACCAGGGATTGTGACCAAATAACCCCTATTACTAGCCTGTTCAACCTCTCTTTCATATCGTCTGAGATTCCCAAAGATTGGAAAGCAGCCACGGTCATCCCCCTCTTCAAAGGGGGAGACACTCTACACCCAAACTCTTATAGACCTATATCCATCCTGCCCTACTGTTCTAAAATCTTTGAAAGCCAAGTTAACAGACAGATCACCGACCATTCTGAATCCCTCCGTACCTTCTCCACAATACAATCCGGTTTCCGAGCTGGTCACAGGTATACCTCAGCCACGCTCAAGGTCCTAAATGGTAACATAATCGCCATCGATAAAAGACAGTACTGTGCAGCCGTCTTCATCGACCTGGCCAAGGCTTTTGACTCTGTCAATCACTGCATTCTTATCGGCAGACTCAAAAGCCTTGGTTTCTTAAATGACTGCCTCGCCTGGTTCACCAACTACTTCTCAGATAGAGTTCAGTGTGTCAAATCGGAGGGCCGGTTTTCCAGACCTCTGGCAGTCTCTTTTGACGGGCCACAGGGTTCAATTCTCGGGCCGACTCTCTTCTCTTTATACATCAATGATGTCACTCTTGCTGCTGGTGATTCTCTCCTGGTAAACTCTCCTTCCAGACTCATATTAAGCATCTCCAATCCAAAATTAAATCTAGAATCGGTTTCCTATTTCTCAACAAAGCGTCCTTCACTCATGCTGCCAAACATACCCTCGTAAAACTGACTATCCCTTGACTTCGGGGATGTAATTTACAAAATTGCCTCCAACACTCTACTCAGCAAACTGGATGCAGTCTATCACAGTGCCATCCGTTTTGTCACCAAAGCCCCTTATACCACCCACCGCCGCAACCTGCATGCCCTCATTGGCTGGCCCTCGCTACATATTCGTTGCCAAACCCACTGGCTACAGGTCATCTAAGTATTTGCTAGGTAAAGCCCCGCCTTATTTTAGCTCACTGGTCATCATAGCAACACCCACCCATTAGCACGAGCTCCTGGAGGTATATTTCAATGATCATCCCCAAAGCCAATACCTCCCTTGGCCGCCTTTCCTTCCAGTTCTCTGCTGCCAATGACTGGAACTAATCAGTCAAAAATCACTGAAGCTGGATACTTATATGTCCCTCTCTTGCTTTAAGCATCAGCTGTCAGAGCAGCTTACCGATTGCTGCAACTGTACACAGCCCATCTGTAAATAGCACACCCAACTACCTCATCCTCATATTGTAATATATATATTTTTTTGTTGTTGCTCTTTTGACCCCAGTATCTCTACTTGCACATCATCATCTGCACATCTATCACTCCAGTGTTAATGCTAAATTGTATTGATTTCGCCTCTATTGCCTTTACCTCCCTAATCTTACCTCATTTGCACACACTGTATATAGATGTTTCTATTGTGTTATTGACTGTACGTTTGTTCTCAAATGGCCTACCTGGTTAAGTAAAGGTGAAATAAAAAACAGGGTACATACACAGCTATGCATAATGTAAGTACTGTAAAACTGTGGATTTACTGTATTTTAGAGAGTAATGGAGATGGAAGCCAGACAAACTGCACATACATTCATCTTTGTGGATGAAGCTGGATTCAACCTGGCACAAACACGCCGCAGGGGAAGAAATGTGATTGGACAGAGGGCAACCGTGGATGTCCCAGGGCAGAGAGGAGCTAACATCACAATGTGTGCAGCACCCTCCTATGATGGTTTGATGTTACACAAACCACTCATTGGCCCCTACAATACAGATGCTCATTTCTTTTCTGGATGACCTATATAATCGACTTGTGCCAGCGGAGGAGAGAGGGGCAATAAACTCCCCTGCCTTCGTTGTTGTGTGGGATAATGTGTCATCCCACCACTCTTCTGCAGTCACAGACTGGTTTGCTGCACATCCCAGGATGTCAGTACTATTCCTGCCTCCATACTCCCCCTTCCTAAACCCCTTCGAAGGGTTTTCCCTCTGCTTGGAGGTGGAAGGTTTATGACCACCATCCACATGACCAGATGTCTTTACTGGACACCATGAATGTAGGGTGTGAAGACACTTCTCCTGAAGACTGCCAGGGTGTGGAGACACTTCTCCTGAAGACTGCCAGGGTGTGGAGACACTTTTCCTGAAGACTGCCAGGGTGTGAAGACACTTCTCCTGAAGACTGCCGGGGTGTGGAGACACTTCTCCTGAAGACTGCCAGGGTGTGGAGACACTTCTCCTGAAGACTGCCAGGTTGTGGAGACACTTCTCCTGAAGACTGCCAGGGTGTGGAGACACTTCTCCTGAAGACTGCCAGGGTGTGGAGACACTTCTCCTGAAGACTGCCAGGGTGTGGAGACACTTCTCCTGAAGACTGCCGGGGTGTGGAGACACTTCTCCTGAAGACAGCCAGGGTGTGGAGACACTTCTCCTGAAGACTGCCAGGGTTTGGAGACACTTCTCCTGAAGACTGCCAGGGTGTGGAGACACTTCTCCTGAAGACTGACAGGGTGTGGAGACACTTCTCCTGAAGACTGCCATGGTTTGGAGACACTTCTCCTGAAGACTGACAGGGTGTGGAGACACTTTTCCTGAAGACTGACAGGGTGTGGAGACACTTCTCCTGAAGACTGACAGAGTGTGGAGACACTTCTCCTGAAGACTGCCAGGGTTTGGAGACACTTCTCCTGAAGACTGACAGGGTGTGGAGACACTTCTCCTGAAGACTGACAGGGTGTGGAGACACTTCTCCTGAAGACTGACAGGGTTGGATTAGACATTCCAGAAGACACTTTCCAAGATGCATCGCCAGAGAAGAAATAAGATGTGATGTTGATGAGAACTTGTGGCCAAATGCAGGAGAGAGAGAGAGAACTAGAACCCTCACAGTACTGTACAGTATGAGTGATTATACAATATAGTTTTTTTTTTAATTATTATTGTAGCCCAGGAATTTCAGGAGTTTGTTTTTGTGTGAACTTTTTATTTTTCACAAGTAAATTACTATATGCAAAGATATAGAAATAATAATGGCATTTCAGTTTAATTCTTGTTACATATACTTTAGTACTGTCAAGAAAGTGAAAAGGTGTTATTCTTATTCCATAATGAAATACTGATTTTATGTGAAAAATCATTCAAACTTTAAAGAGAAAAGTTCATATTTTATGTAATGCTCCCTGTTAGTGTTTTTTTTAGGTCAGTGTGTTATGAGTGACACTGTATGCTTTCTGAGTGAGAATTGTTGCCAGTGTTCTGGTCGAACGAGATTATTTTGAGACATGTATGAAGTGTTTTGGTGGTATGAATAAATTTTGGAGGTGAGATTTGGCCAAGATGCATGTTGGTAATGCAGACTGTGAAGATTTTTGAAAAGTGGTTTCAGTATTGACCCATGCTTGTTAGCGATTGAAAAAAGTGACAACCTTGATGCCAGAATATCATCGCATCACCATCGCTTAGAGCTCTGCAATTCTTATCAATGACAGCAAACACGATGGCTTGCATCTGGCGAGGGACACTGGCATTTGGAGTGTACCTCTCTGTCTCCTCCCTCCCTCTTTAAATCCCATTGGTTTTTCATCATAAACAAAGAAATTCCATTATAGTCCTCAATTACAGTAGTGTATGAGTCATGGGAGAAAGGAAGAGAGAGAGAAGAGACAGAAGAGAGAAAAAGGTGTGATGTTCTTACCTTCTTGGTTTTGAAATCCTCTTCTCTCTTCAGTCTGTTCTATCCTGGTTGGAGCTTGGACAGTGTATAAGGAAACTGGAGAGTAACAGCAGTGTGTGTGTGTGTCTGACTCACATTCACAAGACAGTTGTGTGATCGGGTTTTACCTGTTTGACTAAATGTTACTGCCTGACACCATTTGCGTCAGAGAACTATCTTTATTATTTTGCTCCTGCATTGACTGAACACTATTGAACAGAAAATCCTCTGTAGAACAATCCAGGGTGACAGCATGTTTTGGTGTTAAAGTGAGTCTTTGAGTTTGTCATCATGAATATTTTTTCTGCTTCTTTTTGACACAATGAAGAAATCACTGAAATGAAAGTAGGCCTATTATCTTGCAAATGAATACATTTTACTGGAGCACAATTACATTAATGTTTGTTTATAAAATCACATGTTTTTCTCCTTCGTGACCATCTCGACCAAACAGTTCCAGAAGGACATTTAATCAGAGCAGATAATCAAATCCAATGAAAGATAATCAAATCCAATGAAACAATTACATCACGATCATTCAATTATACATCATATTCCATTACAAGACAAAAAAACAAAAAAAAAACAAGACAAACAATGATTAATCAAAGAGAACACTTTATTGAAACAATTAAAACAAAACTATGAAACCCTATAATTTATTCGGACAAAATTAGTTAATGCAATGGCAATTTACCAGCTCTGTTAATCTTAAGAACTCATAGAGATTGACATTTTACCTGTATTTTTTTTTAACTAGGCAAATCAGTTAAGAACAAATTCTTATTTTCAATGATGGCCGAGGAACAGTCTGTTCAGGGGCAGAACGACAGACCTTGTCAGCTCAGGGGTTTGAACTTGCAACCTTCCGGTTACTAGTCCAACACTCTAACCACTAGGCTACCGTGCCACCCCACATCCATTTTTCAAGTGAGCCCTGTTTTTCTATTGTTAGAAGAAAGCATACAGACAGAGGCGACCCGTCATTTAGGGTAGGTGGGGCAGTTTTGAGCCGCACCTGTTTAGCAAAAAAAAAATGTATATTTATATTATATATATATATATATATACAGTGCATTCGGAAAGTATTCAGACCCTTGAATATTTCCACATATACATTTTTTTTGCTAAACAGTTGGGCTCAAAACTGCCCCACCTACCCTAAATGACGGGTCGCCTCTGTCTCTAAGCTTTCTTCTAACAATAGAAAAACAGGGCTCACTTGAAAAATGGATGTCAATCTCTATGACTTCCCTGGTAACCATCTTCTTAATAAGAATAACAGAGCTGGTAAGTTGGCATTGCATTTACTAACTTTGTCAGAATAAATTATAGGGTTTCATAGTTTTGTTTTAATTGTTTCAATAAAGTAGAATAAGGCTGTAACGTAACAAAATGTGGGAGAAGTCATAGAGTCGGAATACTTTTGAAATGGAGTGTATATACAGTACCAGTCAAAAGTTTGGACACACCTACTCATTCCAGTGTTTTTCTTTATTTGAACTATTTTCTACATTGTATAATAATAATGAAGACATCAAAACTATGAAATAACAGATATGTAATTATGTAGTAACCAAAAAAGTGTTAACCTCACTAGGGTATGTGGGATACTAGCGTCCCACCTGGCCAACGTTCAGTGAAATTGCAGAGCGCCAAATTCAAAAACAGAAATATTATACAAATTCTGAAAACATAAAATTATTATACATAGGTTTAAAGATGAACTTCTTGTGAATCCAACCACGGTGTCAGATTTCAAAAAGGCTTTACGGCGAAAGCATACCTTACGATTATTTGAGAACATTGCCCAGCAGACAAATCATTACAAACTGTAACCAACCAAGTAGAAGAGTTACACAGAAAGTCAAAAATAGAGATAAAATGAATCACTTACTTTTTGAAGATCTTCATATGGATGCACTCTGAAGACATTAATTTACTCAATAAATGTATGTTTTGTTTGATAAAGTCTCTCTTTATATCCAAAAACCTCCGTTTTGATTGCACGTTTTCTTCAGCAATCCACAGGCTCAAACGCAGTCACAACAGGCAGACCAAAAAATCCAAATTGTATCCATAAATCTCATAGAAACATGTCAAACGATGTTTATATTCAATTCTCAGGTTGTTTTTAGCCTAAATAATCAATACAATTTCAAACATAAATGGTAAACAAGAAAGGCACTCTCTCGGTCGCGCGCATGAAAAAGCTCTGTGACACTTTAGGGTCCAGTCATTCAGACTGCTCTTACTTCCTCATTTTTCAGAATACAAGCCTAAAACAATTTCTAAAGAATGTTGCCATCTAGTGGAAGGAATAGGAACTGCAATTTGAGTCCTAAGTCAATGGATACTGTTATGGCATTGAAAAGAAAACTACAAAACTTTGAAAAATCCTACATCCTAGATGGGTTTTTCTCAGGTTTTCGCCTGCCAAATCAGTTCTGTTATCTTCTCATGACTCTCAAACCCGCATGCGGGAGCGTAACCATAGCCTCAAACTAATTAGCACAACGCAGCGGACATAAATCTTCCTAGAAAATCTTGCTATTCATGAAAATCACAAATGAAATATATTGAGAAACAGCTTAGCCTTTTGAGGTTAATCACTCTGTCATCTCAGATTTTCAAAATATTCTTTACAGCCAACACTAGACTAGTATTTGTGTAAGTTTATCATGGCATAATGCTATGGCTAGGCTCTGCTACCAGCAGGCAACATTATCACAAAAATAAGAAAAGCAATCAAATGAAATCATTTACCTTTGAAGAACTTCGGATGTTTTCACTCAGGAGACTCCCAGTTAGGTAGCAAATGTTCCTTTTTTCCCTAAATATTATTTTTGTAGGCGAAATAGCTCCGCTTGTTCTTCACGTTTGCCTGAGAAATCGACCGGAAAATGCAGTCCCTACAACACCAAACTTTTTTCCAAATTAGCTCCATAATATCGACAGAAACATGGCAAACGTTGTTTAGAATCAATCCTCAAGGTGTTTTTCACATATCTATTCGATAATATATCCGTTTTGTCAATTGGTTTCTCATAAGAAGCGATTGGAAAAATGGCTACTTGTGTACTTTACGCAAGATTTTCTGCGGGAGCCATCATGTGACCACTTGCTAAATGTGGTCCCTCACGGCTATTCTTCAACATAAATGCGTAAAAAGATGTCACAATGCTGTAGACACCTTGGGGAATACGTAGAAAACGTAAGCTCATTCGTAGCTCATTGACAGCCATATAAGGAGTCATTGGCATGAGGCGGTCTCAAAAAATGTGGCACTTCCTGATTGGATTTTTATCTGGGTTTCGCCTGTAATATCAGTTCTGTTGCACTCACAGACAATATCTTTGCAGTTTTGGAAACGTCAAAGCTGTCAATTATATGCATAGTCGAGCATCTTTTCGTGACAAAATATCTTGTTTAAAACAGGAACGTTTTCATCCAAAAATTTAAATATCGCCCCCTAGTCGCAAGAAGTTAAATTGCAAGTGCCCATCCAAGAAAGCTCAAGGTCATTGGCCACAGATAAAATTACGTCAAATCACGTTATATCTACTGTAGCTTTGATTGGATTATGATTCTGTTTATATGCCCCCTTATCTTTGTCCTACAGTTCTGACTTGGTGTACAGGGAGAATACTGTATGAACGGCCCTGAATTCTGTCGCTGTACATTTCAAAAGTACTGAATAAATAGTTATATTGACTACGTCCATTCTAGCTAGCTCATTAATGTCTTTATCGAAATTACGGATTGTAAAAAGTTTCTTTTTACATTGGATAAAATCAGACACAGAGCTACAAAATGGTATATCATACACTGCAGTTGAGGAACAATGGGAAAGTAATTCTGCTTTGAATGTTGATAAACTTGTAACCCCACTTTTGAGAAAATGGCCCTTTAATATTTTGGCACGCCTACTGGAGGGCTGTTCTTTGACTACACCCATTCAACATTATTCACGCCCTGACCTGAGAGAGCCTTTTTATGTCTCTATTTTGGTTTGTTCAGGGTGTGATTTGGGTGGGCATTCTATGTGTTGTTTTCAATGTTTTGGCCAGGTATGGTTCTCAATCAGGGACAGCTGTCTATCATTGTCTCTGATTGGGAATCATACTTAGGTAGCCCTTTTCCCTCTTTCAGTGTGGGTAGTTATCAATGTTAGTGGCACTATAGCCCTGTAAGCTTCACGGTTGTTTTTTCGTTTGTTGGCGACATTTACTCAAATAAAAGGAAAATGTACGCTCACAACGCTGCACTTTGGTCTACTTCTTTCGACAGCTGTGACAGCATTGTTCACACCCTCTTAAGCCAGCCCCACCCATCTCTTTAAGGATTCACATATGACGTCATGTGCTAAACAGTGAGTAGTGTAGTAAAGATTAAGACTAAGAGGTAAAAGTAGTAGTCTCTAATAAGGAAACATTCCAGGTAAACAGAAAGTGTCCAGATACAAATATAAATATTAGTGACACACTTGTCAAAATTGACGGGTCATGTGAAAAAATGATATAACCCTCAGCCACATCTTGCTAAGTGAATGGGTCTCTGTGGGTGTAAACAGTACAGCCAAATGGTTACTTGCATAGTAGCAATATCAAAAATAGATAGTGTCAATATAAAGAAAAAAATAAGTGTAAATGCCATTAGAGAAAGAACAAAATAATAAGCAGTATGTACAAGAACAATAACAATATCATTATCAGGAATCAAAGTAAGTTCAGACTGTGTGAGGGTAACTATGTTTATTGTAACAACAGGGGCAGGCAAACAACAGGTCAAGGCAGGCAGGGGTCGATAATCCAGATTAGAGGCCAAGGTACAGGACTGCAGGCAGGCTCAGGTCAGGCAGAGGTCGGTAATCCGGAGGTGGAGCAAAGGTACAGGACGGCAGGCAGGCTCAGGGACAGGCAGAGAGGTCAGGCGGGCGGGTACATGGTCAGGACAGGCTAGGGTCAAAACCAGGAGGATGAGAAAAAGAGAGACTGGGGAAGAACAGGAGCTTAAGACAAAATGCTGGTTGACTTGAACAAACAAAACAAACTGGCACAGACAGACAGAAAACACAGGTATAAATACCCAGGGGATAAGTGGGGAACATGGGCGACACCTGGAGGGGGTGGAGAAGAGCACAAGAACAGGTGAAACAAATCAGGATGTGACAATCAGTGATAGATGAGGTAGTTATGTGCATACAATCAGGGGTAAAGTGGATGAGCAGCAGGATAAAAAAATAAATAGTAGCAGCAATGAATGGCGTGTGTGTTATGAGAGAGTCATGTGAATAGAGGCACTGCAGATAGGGCTGATGACTGGGAACTCGCCCACAGTGATGAACTGGTCCGTCCGAACGACGCATGAACAAGGGAATCTATATTCGGAGAGCCTGTTTCTGTCCTGCCCTTGACTTTGGTGCAAGGCATGTGATGTTCATAGCCTCTTCATTGTAAAACTCTTCTCAAAAATATAAGCTTGTCTAGCTGTGTCATGTCCAGGTGGTGCTTGTACAGGCAGACCATCTATGGGAGGAAGGATGTCAGCATTGCGCAGCAGCTGAAACCTGGTCCTGACTGAGTCTGAATGCTCCTTGGAGACAACAACATAAGGCTCCAGAGCATCGAAGCTGAGAAACAGGAAATAACGAAGACATTTCATCCTTGCATAACATCAGTTCACCTCCCAAGATAAGAAGAATAACCTTATACAATGCAATTAAAATTATATTCAGCTGAAGTGCTGGTACTGCTTGATCTGTGGCAGCGGCCTGAAGTACAGAGTCAGGTGTTGTTACCAGCCATAGCTTCCTACCAGCACCGTACCATCCTTCAGTCCAACCAGATGCAGGATGTTGACCCCTGTCACAGGGCTGTCCTTCACAACATCAGCAATCTCAGACAAAGTCTTCACTCTGGTCTTTCTGAAGCACTGCTTGATAAGGCCGACGCACCAGTGGTGGAAAACTGTTGTTGTAACAACAGCAGAACCCTTCTGCTGCTACACAGAAACTTTATTTAGTAGTTCTTTATAGAACCTTAGTAACAGGTTATCTATAGTACCATGAATGTTCCATTTAGCATAACGCCATCACTGAAAACCACATATCTTCTTCTGAGTCTTGCAGCGCAACAAATTCAATGGCTAAATAAATTTGAAGTGCTCCGCACCCGCCAGCAAAAAGGTTCATCTAGGAACCCTTTGCATCATTGAAGCAAATAAAGGTTCCTCCAAGAACCCCTAAACGAATCAAACTTGCAAATATGAACCCTTTGACGTGCAATGGTTCCCTTGAGGATCTACAGGGTTCCTCGAGTCACTCCTATTTCAAAGAGTGTATAGCGACCATGGCGATGAACAAACACACAAAACAACTGTTTCTGCAGGTTAAAGACGCTCAGCCTGTCCTCAGTGAATGAAGTATTTTACAGACATAGGTGTTTTGGAATACAATTTCTCAAATATACCACCATAGTGAAGTGTGTGTGTGTGTGTGTGTGTGTGTGTACGTGTGTGTCCCTCCTAATGACCAAGTTGATCATAATAAGGCTGAACTGAAAATAGTTTAAGTAATTTGTTTTCATTGCTGTGGGATAATGAAAGAGTACGTTGTTATTTGCTGCATTGATTGAATGCAAAATGTTACTTTTAATTGGAGATAAATCCTCCGGGTTTAAATTTGTGTATGTGCATACGTGTATGCATGTTTGTATTTATATGTGCATGTGTGCGCGTGTGTGTATGTGCGTGTCTGACTGTGTGCAAGTGTGACCACTCACGCATGCGTTCATGCAGTGTGTGTATGAAAGTTTGACAGTGCGTGTAAACTGCAATCTATGAGGTTCACAGTGGGGTGCAGCAGACACTCACAGTGCGGGGGGTTGTGTTGCGAGACGTGTGCAGAGAGGTTAATGATGAGCACAGGGATGGAGACAGTTCATGAGACATCTCCTTCACTTCCCCTCCCCTCCCCGCCACGCCACAGTGCTCCACCCCAGGCCGCTGTTAGCCCCGAGCCTGCACCACAGGTGGGGGCCTTGCACCGCCGGCGTGCCTCTTCCATCCCTCCCTCTCCACCATGCTCATTTCTCACACCAAGCATCAAGCACAGGGCCAGGCACTCGGGACCAAACACTGAAATTGAATAAAGAGAGGCACATTTTTCAACTCCAAACCCCCCAAAAAACTGCTGGTGGTGTTTCCCACCACATCGCACTGCTCTGCTGCTCCCCTAACTGAGCAGTTCTTGCACAACCATACAAGAAAAAATGTAAAAGGCTGTTTTGCTTGTTTGACTTTGAGCCAATGACCATTACTACCTCGTTTGTGTTTGAAATGTTTGAACAAGGGGAAGTATATATTATGGATGAGGAAACAGGAAATGGTCATCCTGATTTACCCTCAAATTGAATCTCCAATTCGATAATTAAACATATTGACCAATAAATAATTGACCAATCCTGGTGCCTCAATTGTGATATCTCAGATCCTGTAAGCCTACTGCTGTACCAGTGGATCTAGTTAAGATCCTGCGACACATTCCGATCATCTCACAGCAGGACCATCCACAAAAATGTTTATATTGTTCAAAACATTTCCTCAGTCATTGAGCTTTAGTCATATTAGCAAACAGGACCGATTGGGTGATGATTCACTTTGACTACATAGCCACAATGCATTCATGACACATCCATAAGTATTTCATGAACATGTCCTAACTGCATTTTTAAAGGTTAATGAAGTACATCTATTGACCATGCATGGCATGCTATGCAAGAGCTCATATTAACAGTAGGTATATTAATAGATGCATCATTATAATGACAGTGTAGTGTCATTATTATTGCTGTTCTTAAAAGTCTGCTTCTGCAATACCAGTGTTGGGGAATATGCATAAAGGCCAAACCACGTTTCGAAATGTATGTTTCGAAATGTATAGCCTGTACTACGGAAATCTTATTCTCACTGAGGTCAATGGTGCATGTAAATCCCCACAGCGTTGAATTCTCAGGGTAAATTGTACAGATACAATCGGGTGATATCTTCTCTTTCATAACTCATTAACAGCCCTCCTCCACATGGCAATTAAGTTGGTCAAATTGGTCTATAGCACTTACACGAAAGATCTATGAATTCTATGCTGTCAAAGTACAGTCAAATCTCTTTTTATACAGTCAAATCTCTCATTTATCAACATGCCCCACTTATCAAAAAATAACACGGACACAACACAGAATGTTAAAGGACATATGAACAGGGTATTTACATTTTCCAGATGTAGGTAGCGCAGAAGAATCCTACTATTGACATTTCTGCCGTTTTGTTTCATAGCTGGTAAAATAATCGCACAAAGCCGAAGAACTACGAATCCTATACAGCCTATCTCACCTCACGATGCAATACTGCCTGGCTGGGGACTGGGCGCAAGTGAAAGGCTGAGTGAAAGATTCATTTTCAGAAACGCTGCACACAGCGTTGGGTCTAATTTATTGAAGCGAAAGTCTACTGAAGTAAGACTTTGTAATTGTGTTTCTTGGCTATTTACATTGATTATTCACAAGCTAGGTTGTTTTTCAATGTTTGAGTTGAAACTGCTAGGGAAGAGAAGACAACGCTTCTACTAGTCAGACTTAGTCGCACATGCACAAACATAACTCGAGTCATGTTACCACAATAACATCCCGCCCTTAAAAGGTCTGGTGAACGTGTTTTTCTCGTTTGTGATATTTTGGTTAAAAGACTCAGGTTTTAAAAAATGCAATAAAACAATATACCACATTACTTCTTACTAGTAATACATTTGTTATTTTAGAAACATAACAAAACATACAGAAACATCATGACATGCTCTTTTTGATGTTTCGTTCAAACTGTCTATTTCGTGTATAAAAAAACAAATTTTTTGGTCTTCATTTAAGGTTAGGGTTTTGCAAAAAGTATTTTGTTAAGGTTAAGGTAAAAATATTGACACTGAAATTGGCTACCTGTGTTAACCACAGTGGCTGGTGGACCAAAAAAATCGTACATTTCTGAGGGCCTTATTACGAACCTTTTACCAATAGGACAAAATTTAGATACAGAAACATCATGACATGCTTTCTATTTTGGCTACACAGTGCACGGTTTCCACTAGATAGCACAGCCTCAAACTGTCTATTTATCACGTAAAAATGTTTTTTTTAGGAGGACTGAGTTTTGAAATCAGTGAAATTAGAGTGTGACAGCTAAGGGGATGGAGAAAACACCTGTCTCCGGATGACATCTTTAAACTAAGGGCAACAATGGCATCCGTGACAGAGAGGGAGACGTGTCCATCCATGTATATGGGTAAGATAGTCTAGCTAGCTACATTTTCAGATATTACACATTTCTAATTTGGTCAGAAAGTCGTTTTAATTTCAAGTTAAAGTGTACTGGTAGCTATCTAGCTCAAGTTAGCTGGCTGGCTTGCTAGCTAACGGTACGCATACGATCTGTGTGGTAATATTATTACGTAGCAAGTAAATTCGCTCTGGCTATCTGCTTTGATTTCAGATCACTGTCGTCTGTGTGTGCCATAGTGCAGAATAGCTGACAAATTGAATATGGCTGGTGTCAGTAAACCTTTGCAAAAATAACGAAATTAAATTGTTGCCAGCAGCACAGTTGCAGGCTCCAATGCTCTGGATAACAAAAACAGCATAACCAGCTCTGCTAGGGCGAGTAAAATGGTCAGAGTGAGCTGTTCTTTCATTTGTTTCTGGAAGTAGCTAGTAAGGTAGCCAACATTAGCCAGTTAGCTTGGGTTCTTGACTGCTGTTGTTAGGACAGAACGCTCGGATCAACCCTGCTCCTCGGCCTCACATGCAAATAATTAAATAGATGGGTGGAGCTAAAGCTTTAAATGGTGTGAATGATGCTGAATGGGTGTAGACAAAGAAGAGCACTCCAGTAGGTGTAGAAAAATATTTAAAGGTAATTTTCTCAAATGTGAGGTTACAAGTTTATCAACTTTCAAAGCAGAATTACTTTCCCATTGTTCCTCGACTGTAGTGTATGATATACCATTTTCTAGCTCTGAGTCTCTACCTTTATCCAATGCAAAAAACACAATTTCAAATTTGACTACATAAGACCGAATCGAGCCAGTCGGTCACAAGTGTTTCAAGGCTTAAAAATCCTTCTTTAACTCGTCTCATCCCCTTCATTTACACTGATTGAAGTGGATTTAACAAGTGACATAATAAGTGATCATAGCTTTCACCTGGATTCACTTGTTCAGTCTATGTAATGGAAAGAGAAGGTGTTCCTATTGTTTTTTACACTCAGTGTATGCTACTTTTAAGGTTTTAGTGTGCTTGTAACAGAAAAACATACAGTTGAAGTCGAAAGTTTACATAGACCTTAGCCAAATACATTTAAACTCAGTTTTTCTCAATTCCTGACATTTAATCCTAGAAATATTTCCCTGTCTTAGGTCAGTTAGGATCACCACTTTATTTTAAGATGTGAAATGTCAGAATAATAGTAGAGAGAATGATTTGTTCAGCTTTTATTTATTTCATCACATTCCCAGTGGGTCAGAAATGTACATACATGCAATTAGTATTTGGTAGCATTGCCTTTAAATTGTTGGGTCAAACATTTTGGGTAGGCTTCCACAAGCTTCCCACAATATTCCTCCTGACAGAGTGTAACTGAGTCAGGTTTGTAGGCCTCCTTGCTCGCACACGCTTTTTCAGTTCTATCCACAAATTTTCTTTAGGATTGAGGTCAGGGCTTTGTGATGGCCTCTCGAATACTTGGACTTTGTTGTCCTTAAGCCATTTTTGCCACACCTTTGGAAATATGCTTGGGTTAATTTTCCATTTGGAAGACCCATTTTTCCTCCAAACATAACGATGGTCATTATGGCCAAACAGTTCTGTTTTTGTTTCATCAGACCAGAGGACATTTCTCCAAAAAGTACGATCTTTGTCCCCATGTGCAGTTGCAAACCGTAGTCTGGCTTTTTTATGGTGGTTTTTGAGCAGTGGCTTCTTCCCTGCTGAGTGGCCTTTCAGGTTAGTTCTCTAATTCTCTCCTTCTTTCTTTCTCTCTCTCGGAGGACCTGAGACCTAGGACCATGCCCCAGGACTACCTGACATGATGACTCCTTGCTGTCCCCAGTCCACCTGGCCATGCTGCTGCTCCAGTTTCAACTGTTCTGCCTTACTATTATTTGACCATGCTGGTCATTTATGAACATTTGAACATCTTGGCCATGTTCTGTTATAATCTCCACCCGGCACAGCCAGAAGAGGACTGGCCACCCCACATATGCTCTCTCTAATTCTCTCTTTCTTTCTCTCTCTCGGAGGACCTGAGCCCAAGGACCGTGCCCCAGGACGACCTGATATGATGACTCCTTGCTGTCCCCAGTCCACCTGACTGTGCTGCTGCTGCAGTTTCAACTGTTCTGCCTTATTATTATTCGACCATGCTGGTCATTTATGAACATTTGAACATCTTGGCCATGTTCTGTTATAATCTCCACCCGGCACAGCCAGAAGAGGACTGGACACCCCACATAGCCTGGTTCCTCTCTAGGTTTCTTCCTAGGTTTTGGCCTTTCTAGGGAGTTTTTCCTAGCCACCGTGCTTCTACACCTGCATTGCTTTCTGTTTGGGGTTTTAGGCTGGGTTTCTGTACAGCACTTTGAGATATCAGCTGATGTACGAAGGGCTATATAAATACATTTGATTTGATGTTGATTTATGTCGATATAAGACTCGTTTTACTGTGGATATAGATACTTTTCTAACTGTTTCCTCCATCTTCACAAGGTCCTTTGCTGTTGTTCTGGGATTGATTTGCACTTTTTGCAGCAAAGTACGTTCATCTCTAGGAGACAGAATGCGTCTCCTTCCTGAGCGGTATGACGGTTGCGTGGTCCCATGGCATTTATACTTGCGTACTATACAGATGAACGTGGTACCTTCAGGCGTTTGGAAATTGCTCCCAAGAATGAACCAGTCTTGGGGAGATCTACAATTTCTGAGGTCTTGGCTGATTTCTTTGGATTTCCCATAATTTCAAGCAAAGAGGCAATGAGTTTGAATGTAGGCCTTGAAATACATCCACAGGTACACCTACAATTGACTCAAATGATGTCAATTAGCCTATCGGAAGCTTGTAAAGCCATGACCACATTATCTGGAATTTTCCAAGCTGTTTAAAGGCACAGTCAACTTAGTGCATGTAAACTTCTGACCCACTGGAATTGTGATACAGTGAATTATAAGTGAAATTATCTGTAAACAATGGTTGGAAAATGACTTGTGTCATGCACAAAGTAGATGTCTTAACCGACTTGCCAAACCTATACTTTATTAACAAGACATTTGTGGAGTTGTTGTAAAATGAGTTTTAAATACTCCAACCTAAGTGTATGTAAACTTCTGACTTCAACTGTACGTAATTCGACTCAACATACTCTCATTATTTTTCCCCTGCCCACCCCTGCTCTGTTAGCTAGACACACCACTTTAACTGGTAGTGATTGCTGAGGGCATTTATCAGCCAGTGGTCCTCTCCTTCCCTCCCACTTTCCTTCCACATCCTCATCCCTCCCTGCCTACAACTCTCTCCCTCTACTCTTCCTCTTTCCTTCCCTTTTCTCTCTCCTTTGTATGAGAGACAGGCGCCAAGCAATGTGTCTCTCTCCTCTCAACTAGCAAGCTAATAGACTTGCTAAAAACAGCTTGTCACCTCAGTAGTTGATCTCTGCTCACATCCGTAATTGAAATGCATTCTCAATTGCTGCATATCAAATTGTTTCTAGAAACCTGAGGTTTAAATGTATAAAATTGTATTTTAGTTTGATCAAATCGAGAGAGCGAGAGTGGAGACAGAGTGCAACGAGAGAGAACATCCCCACTATAGCCAAGCAGAACGCCACACTCTCTTCCGTTAGCTAACAGTGGCTAGCTACTTAAACAGCTTGTTAGCCACCTACTCGTGGTAAATCTATGATCGATTCAACAATTCTGCATGAATTCTTTAAAGCATCACAGAAAAATGTACCCACAATTCTGATTTGTGCAGTGATATGTTTTTTTGCGTTTCGACAAATGCACAGTATCTGGTCAAACAGTGTTGATGAAGGCTTGCTTACCTTCTCAATCATGCATTTTTTTTGCTTTCTCCACTAAACTCTTTCCAGTCAGTCAACTTATATACTTCAACTTGGTAATCAACTTTTTCTATAATTGGACGAGATAACACCTCCCAAAATGGATGCATGTGAAAGCAGAATAATCACGAGAGTGCGAAAAGTGGTTGTCAGAAGCTTCAAACCGATCTGGCCCCACTGATTGAGGGAGAGACATGCTCACGAATGGTTTATCAGACAACATTGACATTTACACAAGTTTTTCTCAACATCTAAAGATATATTTTTGTTAAAAATATTTTACTTTAATTCACAGTTGATCAGAATATCATGATTTATGAAATGAGCAGCAGAGTCAATCAGTAGAATTCTTGCTCAGCGTCCAGATTTTGTCACTTGACCTAACACCTTACCTTTAACATTGTGTTGTGTCTGTATTCTTTTTGATAAGTAAGGCATTTTTATAAACACTTCACGAATGGGAAAATAAAAATGACAGTATATAGAGTGCACTCAGAAAGCATTCAGACCATATTGACTTTTTCCACATTTTGTTATGTTACAGCCTTATTCTAAAATTGAACAATTTTTTTTTCTCCTCATCAATCTACACACAATAGCCCATACTGACAAAAACAGATTTTATACGTTTTGGCAAATTTATAAAAAATGAAATATCACATTACATAAGTATTCAGACCCTTTACTCAGTACATTGTTGAAACACCTTTGGCAGCGATTACAGCATCAAATCTTCTTGGGTATGGCACTACAAGCTTGCCACACCTGTATTTGGGGAATTTCTCTCATTCTACTCTGCAGATCTTCTCAAGCTCTGCCAAGTTGGATGGGGAGCGTTGCTGAATAGCTATTTTCAGATCTCTCTACATATGTTCGATCGGGTTCAAGTTCGGGCTCTGGCTGGGCCACTCAAGGACATTCAGAGACTTGTCCCGAAGCCACTCCTGCTTTGTCTTGGCTGTGTGCTTAGGGCTGTTGCCCTGTTGGAAGTTCAACCTTCGCCCCAGTCTGGGGTCCTGAGCACTCTGGAGCAGGTTTTCATTAAGGATCTCTCTTTTCTTTGCTCCGTTCATCTATCTCTTGTTCCCTTGATCCTGACTAGATTCCCAGGCCCTGCCGCTGAAAAACATCCCCACAGCATGATGCTGCCACCATGCTTCACCGTAGGGATGGTGCCAGGATTCCTCCAGACGTGATGCTTGGCATTCAGGCCAAAGAGTTCGATCTTGGTTTAATCAGACTAAATCTTTCTTCTCATGGTCTGAGAGTACTTTAGGTGCTTTTGACAAAATCCAAGCGGCTGTCATGCTTCTTTTACTGAGGAATGGCTTCCGTCTGTCACGACTTCTACCGAAGTCGAAGCCTCTTCTTGTTCGGGTGGTGCTCGGCGGTCGACGTGTTTGGAGTATGTTTTGTTTATCGTTATTAAATAACGCAATTACACTCAGTTTGATTTTCCTGCACCTGACTTCCCTGCCACCTATACACACAACTCTGACACCGTCTGTCCACTTTACCATAAAGGCCTGATTGGTGGAGTGCTGCAGAGATGGTTGTCCTTCTGGAATGTTCTCCCATCTCCACAGAGGAACTCTGTCAAAGTAACCATTGAGTTCTTGGTCACCCTCGCTTCTCCCTGATTGCTCAGATTGTCTGGGTGGCCAGCTCTAGGAAGAGTTTCGGTGGTTTCAAATTTCTTCCACATAAGAATTATGGAGGCCACTGTGTTCTTGCCCTTCAATGCTGCACACATTTTTTGGTACCCTTCCCCAGATCTGTGTCTTGACACAAATCTGTCTCTGAGCTCTAAGGACAATTCCTTTGACCTCATGGCTTGGTTTTTGATCTGATGTGCACTGTCAGCTGTGGGACCTGTTTTCGCGTTGTCATTATGGGGTATGTTTATTTATTATTTAACCCATTTTAGAATAAGGTCGTAGCGTAACAAAATATGGAAAAAGTCAAGGGGTCTGAATACTTTCCCAATGCACTTTATACTGCATAGAATTCATACATAGCCCTTTAATGTTGATGTTATACATCAGAGTGGCAAACTATGCAGTTATTTACCAAGAAGTGCTTAGCTATAAATACTTTGTGAATGGGAAAATAGATTTGATTTTACTTTGATTGCATAGAATTCATAGATAGACCTTTCATGTGTGGGTTATAGACCATTATGATCAATGTAGGCCAAATTGTGATGTGGAGGGGGGCTGTTAAAGACCTATGAAAGCGATCATATGACATTCAATTACACAATTTGATCTGTAAAATTGACCCTGAAGATTCAACCCTGTGGGGATCTTCAGGCACCATTGATCTCTGTGAGAAGAAGATTAAGGTAAGTCACAGGCCTCCACCGGCCGTTGGGGGAAATGGGGCTCGTACAGGCTATCAGCATAATTTTCAAAACGTGGTTTAGCCTTTTGGCATATTCACTAACAATGGTCTGGCAGAAGCACATTTTTGAGAACCACCAAAATGACACTATGCTATCATCATAACGATGCCAAAACAATGCCAATTTGTAACGGCGTTCTTCGTTTGTCGAAAGAGAATCGGACCGAAATGCAGCGTGGTGGTTACTCATGTCTTTAATGAAGAGAATGACAATACATGAAATAACTGAATAAATACAAAAACAACAAACTGAACGTGAAAACCTAATACAGCCTATCTGGTGAACACTACACAGAGACAGGAACAATCACCCACGAAATACACAGTGAAACCCCGGCTACCTAAATACGGTTCCCAATCAGAGACAACGAGAATCACCTGACTCTGATTGAGAACTGCCTCAGGCAGCCAAGTCTATACTCCACCCCTACTCAGCCGCAATCCCAATGCCTACAAAACCCCAATACGAAACACAACATATAAACCCATGTCACACCCTGGCCTGACCAAATATATAACGAAACACAAAACACTATGACCAAGGCGTGACACAATTCTTATAACGATCAATTAAGACACCTAAATATGAGCTCTTACCTATAATCAGGAAAATCATTTTGTTGTAATTTAATTGGTTTTGCCAACCTGAATATTGATCTAGCAGGGTATGGTGTGATAGCATGTATTTTGTTTATAACTGAAGTGAATGCGCTATAGATATGCTACGGATATATTTCATGTACCTATAATAATGTGGTTGGGACTTGTTAGAACACATTCATAAAATTCTTATAGATGTGTAAAAAATGTGTTATGTAGTCAAAGTAAATCGATACCTTTATCATATCAAAATCACGTTTTGTATCAAAACGATATTAGTAATTAAACAAAATAGCAAATAAATGAAATAAAAATAGATCCTCCAACTTGATAAGTGTCATTTGGAATGTTGAGAAGAAATCATTTGACCGGGCGAAAGGCAGTCAGAAGCAAGGCGATGATGAAGTTGCTCTGGTCATTGTATTGGTGGGAACCTATCACAGTGGACCATCAACATCCCAGGCAACTGCATCCAAATAAAAAAAGTTGAACTTTACAATGAAACTCATGAGAAAGAGAGTTACCTCGCCTACTGGTTTTAATAGGAAGGCACAGACTGTTGTGTGGGTTTTAGGGTGTGGGTATCAAGACTAAGCACCTAACATAGACAGAGCCAGATGAGCCAGATCACAGAAAAACATCACAGAAGCAAATTGTTGTACAACCTGGGTATATACCAATTTGAAGCTCTCAATCTGTACTTTTATAAACAGTAAAAAAAATTAAAATAAACTAAACTGACTAGTGCCTAGTAAGAGGTAATCAGTTACATATGCATGAGGTATTGGATTAGGGTTAGATGTAGATGGAGTTTATGGGAAAACTTGTGCCAAACTCACCTGCATTTCTTTCCGTGATCCTGGGCCTGGTTACGCAGCAACTCGCAAAGCTCTCATTGTAGATCCAATAAGCATTTTTGTAACGTTAACCTAGGCAAGTCAGTTAAGATTTTTTTTTCTTATTTACAATGACAGCCTACCAGGGAACAGTGGGTTAACTGCCTTGTTCAGGGGCAGAACGACAGATTTTTACCTTGTCAGCTCGGGGATTCAATCCAGCAACCTTCCGGTTACTGTCCCAACGCTCTAATCACTAGCCTTCCTGCCGCCCCTGCGTCACAGGAGTCCTCACAGGTCCCTCCTAAACAGAGCCTGCAGAACGGGTCACAGCAGGTTACGCAGCATGTGTTACAGCAGTGGTCGATATAGTTCTCGTCTCACTGGCACACATAGGAACAACCTTCCTCCACACAAGTCTCAGTGCAGCGGCTGCAACCTCCTCCCTCTATCTTACTGGAGGATGAGCCCATGGTCAGGGTCCGCTAGCAGTCAGAGATGGGTACCTGTGGTGGGGAAATTACTAGCCAACACAGGCAAATAAAGACATAGTTTTGACTGAGCTGTAATCTGGTCCGCTCGGACTATCCTGTTTCATACCTGAGAGCATGTGATCTCACTGACTTACCTGGTTAACAAAGGCAAGAAAAAATAAAATAAAAAAGAGCTAACCTAATTTTCCATAACAACTTGTGTGTCAGAGTTCAAATAGAAGTCAGGAAGGGGAAAAAAATAGTTGAGTAGGTCACAGTAATGTTACAAGCCTTTGACAAACACAAACGAGTCAGCATCGAGAAAGCAGCCTTCTGTTTGTTTTTCCCTGGGTGAGATCAAAAGGCTCAAAAAAAGCTTTGAGTTGAGTCTTTCATGTATACACACACACATCAAGTGCCTCATGGGCGAAGGTCAGTCTGTTTTATGAGTTTATCAAAGGACAAAAATAAAGGGATCCAATACTACATGTGACTTCTAACACCTCAAAACAAAACATGGTATCAACAACGAGATTAAACTAGCTGAAACGAGTCACTTGCGATACCCCACATGAGAGTTTCTTGTCATTGTTGGTAGCTATCGAGTCATCCCAGAATCACAACAACTCACAGACTTCTGCCACCTTGAAGCTTGTGCGTCATTTTTGTGACATTGCCAGCTAACCCATCTATGTTTCATGAGAAGAAGATTTTTCAAGCGGGTTTAGCCTATTTTAGCATATTAGCATAATGTGCTGGTATAGGGTGGCCATCTTTGAAAGCATCAAGGTTATTTTCTCAAACTCTTTAGGGACAAATTTGGAGTGAATCTGACTTTTAGTCCATGAGAATAATATTTTTTAATTATTATTTTATGCGTTAGCGTTAAATAGTCCAATAAGTTCAATGTTAATCGTTTTCTTATTTTTTTAATATCAATGCAACCACATGATCAACAACACTGGACAATTGAGGAGTGGAAAAACATTGCTTGGTTCAACGAATCCCAGTTCCTGTTGCGTCATGCTGATGGCAGAGTCAGGATTTGGTGTAAGCAGCATGAGTCCATGGCCCCATCCTGCCTGGTGTCAACGGTACAGGCTGGTGGCGTTATAATGGTTTGGGGAATGTTTTCCTGGCACGCATTAGGTGCCTTGATACCAATTGAGCAACATGTCCATGCCCTGAAGAGTTCAGGCTGTTCTGGAGGCAATGGGTGGTCCGACCCAGTACTAGATAGCTGTACCTAATCAACTGGCCACTGACTGTCTATTCCAATCAGAACTCACCAGTGATTGTTTGTCAGTGATTGGCCAATGTGGTGTCTTTTTCTGGGTGTCAGTGATTAATGCTTGCCACTGATAGGTTAGATGCCCTCAGTGGGGGCATGGGCTAGTACCCTGCTGACAAGGGTCCCATCCGTCCCCTCCATGCCCACCTCCACCCCCTATCCGTGGGGAAGGTGACCCAGAGTATCACCTGTTCTGTGGGTTGGCAGTGATGCATGTTCCCTGTGTTCCCCTACCACTCTGCCTACCTCCTTCAGTCACTCTGGGTGATCAAGAACATTTGAAGAGGCTGTGGAAGAGCCAGAGGCAGATGCAAAGGCTGTGGCAGAAACAGAAATGGAGACAGTGGCAGAGGCAGAGGCAGGGGAAGCAGTAGAGGCAGAGGTAGAGGCAGGGGAAGCAGTAGAGGTGGGGGCCAGACTCACTTGTCATTGTGCTCTACTTGTGGTTTGACTTCAGGGATAATAAATAATTAAAAGTGCTTCCTCCCCCTTGTCTTTTTCTCCTATAGAAAAGTTGTTCATAGATCAGGTTTAAGGTGTGTTCTCACATCTAACGTTAATGTGTGTCAGGGTCTGCAAATTGCTTCCTAAAACTCTGTGTTGGGCATAGGTGGGTTTATGGTATACCACGTTAACATTTGTTAATCAGGGGTTGATTTACAGGCTATGGCTTGATGCAGTTTTCTTCAGGCCATCTGATAACTTTTGATTATCCTTTAACTGCAAAATGAACACATTTAAGACAGAATGTTTTGACTCTCACAAAGAAAGGAAAAACAACTGAAATGAATGACTACTCCTCTGCAAACTGGTCATCTCTGTATACCTATCGCAAGACCCACTGGTTGATGCTTATTTATTAAACCCTCTTAGGCCTCACTCCCTCCTATCTGAGATATCTACTGCAGCCCTCATCCTCCACATACGACATCCGTTCAGTCACATTCTGTTAGAGGTCCACAAAGCACACACATCCCTGGGTCGCTCCTCTTTTCAGTTCACTGCAGCTAGCGACTGGAAAGAGCTGCAACAAACACTCAGACTGGACAGTTTTATCTCAATCTCTTCATTCACAGACTCAGTCGTGGACACTCTTACTGACAGTTGTGGCTGCTTTGCATGATGTATTGTTGTCTCTACCTTCTTGCCCTTTGTGCTGTTGTCTGTGCCCAATAATGTTTGTACCATGTTTTGTGCTGCTACCATGTTGTGTTGCTACCACATTGTTGTCATGTTGTGTTGCTACCATGCTGTGTTGTCATGTGTTGTTGCCTTGCTATGCTGTTGTCTTAAATCTCTCTTCATCTAGTGTTGTCTCTTGTCGTGATGTGTGTTTTGTCCTATATTTATATATATTTTTATTTTACATTTTTAATCTCAGCCCCCGTCCCCGCAGAAGGTCTTTTGCCATTTGGTAGGCCATCATTGTAAATAAGAATTTGTTCTTAACTGACTTGCCTAGTTAAATAAAGGTTAAATAAAAATAAAGATCCACCATGAAAATGAAATAAATGTAGTCCTCGACAGCAGAAGAAAATCCAGTGACATTCACTGACACCTATAATTTCACGTTTTACAATGTCTGTACACATGCATTGCAAAGCAATTAAATATAATTTTCTGTAGCTGGAATAAGTCTCAAGTGTCAATTCATCAGTCAAACCATTATACTGGAAGGCTCAGTCCTGGTGATACTTCAAAACTCAACCTAATTGAAAATGTAATTTTGCCAGGTTATTGGGTTTCTGGAAAAAAAAATGTTTTCCATTTTAATCTACTGCCATTCCTCTGCATTTGAACAGAAATTCGTCATGAAATGAAATAGGGAAAAAAATTCTTTGCTATTGGCCACTCATTTATTTAAAAGTGAACTTGAGTTTTTCTTTCAGTTGTACCAGGCTTCTTTCACTCATTCTTTCCCTTTCCTCTTTAACCCTATCCCCTCCCTCACAGAAACAGAAACACACAGTGACCCGACATACAGTACATCCCTCCTTCCATACAGGAACAGTGTAGAAATATGTTATCTGTGACCGTTGAATACCTGTGAAGTATGCAGAACTGACCTTGCTCACTCCTGTGGGGGGTTGGTAAAGTGAGCTATAATGACACGAGACGCCATTCATTCACACATAACACCATCTTCCCTAAAATACTAAATGCAGTAACTACGAACTTGGTAAAAAAAATTGTTGATCTGTTGTAATGGCCAGGTATATTATCTGATTCATGTGGAATTTAGTTTCCTGACACTATACAAAGTCAGTTGATCAGAATATATCATAGAGTATCAAAAATGGCTATCTGTCTCGACGTATTACCTTTGTAGGTCAAGACACAACCTGAAATTTTGTTTGTGAAGGCATTTCTACCCTGGCCAGCTCAAATCAACCTTACATCTTGAGGTCAGTGATGTGTCCATATGATGTGATGTGCACATAAGGTACGCACCATTAAACTGCTGTTCGCCAGTTCTCCCTGCTACTCACCATGGATATAATTGGACATAAAACATTACTGAAGACCTATAGCTCTTCTACCCCCTCCCCTTCTTTGCATGGCCTTCCTAGACCAATATAAACAATGAAGTACCATTAAAGTAACAGTCCAGTGTTTCCAGATATCTATGAACAGAATATGGACAGTTACTAAAAACCTCACGAGGAGCTGTTGATTAAATGTAGACAAGGGGAGGAGTTCAATAGTCCATTATTGATGATTATGGGTAACACTTGATATGAAGGGGTATGTTAAATGTGTTATGAGGTTTGTTAGGAATGATACTGCAACACTCATACAGTAAAGGCATTTCTGTATGACTGGTTTCATGAAGGTGTTACTCCCTTCATATAAACTGTTAACCCATTATGTAATGTTTGGTCCACATGAGGACTAAGGGTGCACCACAAATAGCACCCTGTTCCCTATATAGTGCACTACCTCTGACCGAAAGTACTGCATTTATGTAGGATATACTAGGGTCCCATAAATAGTAAAGACTGACCGTAACCCTTCGCTGGCCACCCCCTCCTCCACCATTCCCCATCCTGTGTCACTACCCTCAACATCTGAACTTCTCCATCCTCCCTGTTGTTTTTATGTATTGATGTATTGTTGGAAGATCATTAAATGAGTGAGATTGGAATAGTGGTGTTGGGCTATTTCAAACAGACATCTCCAATAACATGATAAAAACCATGTTTTTCTTCTTCTGTGTGTCACTACGTGAAGAGGAGACCCAGCGAAGTGCAATTACACTGATGACTGCCACTCCTTCCCCTTCTCCCCCTCCCCTCCTCACTTTCAGCCCCAAACATGCCCCCTGGTCTAGTAGTGAAATACATACCTTTTATTTATGTGGTGTAATCATAGACTACACCAATGCACAACTGTCCTTTGCATATGTTTGATAGCGTTTCATTGATTATATTCCAGTCTTTACAATGAGCCTGTCCTCCTTATGTCCACCTCCACCAACCTCCACTGTCATACAACCAGTGGTGTTTATAATAGGGACCCAGTCCCAGTGTTTAGGTCTGGGGTGACTGAGGCGTCTGCATCCACAGACAGACAGAGGCCTTTAGCTGCCTTTCCCATCGCACCCCTGCCTTCTCGTCCTGCTCATCCCATGAATAACAGTTTATGTCTGTGGAAACACATAAGATTTACAGACACTGTCAGAGAGGGGGGTTATGGGGTGTGAGGGAGGGGGCATGACAACCCTCAGTGGTGGTGGTGAATGGGGTGGAGGGGGTTGAGATATGGCAGCGATGAAAGGCGTGGCACAAACACCCGAGCAATTTGAACGTTTTGGGGGGGAATGGCAAGCCAGCTGACAGGGCGCCCATATTTTATCCCCCTCATTTTCTGAGGGCCCTGCTCTGGAGCTGAGTGGCTCTCAATCCCTTTTGACAGCAGGGGTTTTATTGGACAACACTGAGCGAGGATGAACCGCTGTAACCCTCGCTGGCCGTGGTGGTGGCCGGGGTGGCTACTGTGTGTGAGGGTTAATCTGTCCAGCAGCTGATTATTTGTAGGGTCACCACGCACTTCTTTTAAGTAGCCAGGGGAATTAACCATAACTCAAATACAACTATCAATAACTATGATCCTCGCAGAGAGATGATTCTTATTATGTGGCAGCTTTGTCTGAAGGAGGCATCGAGAGAACATGCTCACAAAACCAGAAGAGTTTTTGGATGATATGTCAACATTCGTGTCTACTATTGGTAGCTTTCCAGGCCACAGTTAGTCTACTAGGTTTTGTTAACTGTTTGTTTAGTCTACCATTTTACCAGGAAATCTGTAAATGAGTTGCATATTCAATGTTGTACTTGTTGACTCATAAGTCTGTACTTGCTCATTGTATGTCTGTCAATACTGTATACTGCTTGAAAAGTTTGACCAATTACTGGACAAACATAAAGAAAATGCTGCATCCCCAAGGGCATATCCTTCACAATAAAAACCTATTCCATTCCCTTCAATAACGTCCTATCCCACTGAGAGAGAACATTAAGTACAGTACAGCACAACATAGAAAAATAGCCATGACTCACACGGCTCACAGGTGTTGTGGTGCAAAAAAGCAGGTTTTAATCGCAACTAGGTGGTTCTGAGAATCAATATTTCTCTGAATACCTAGTATGCGTCCCAAATGGCACCCCATTCCCCATACAGTGCACTACTTTTGACCAAAAGTAGTGCACTAAATAGGGAATATGGTGCCATTTGGGACACGATCCCTAGAATACCGGAGAATAAAGTGTCCTCCTCCGCTGCTGCTGCTGGATTGTCACCTCATTCAACTCCAACTCCCTTATTTGCAGCTAGGAGCTGTCCAAGTACTTCCAACTATCGAGGGTTTGTGTGTGAGTGTATGTGTGCTTGCGAGTGTGTTTGCGCGTGTGGGGGACTGCATGCGTGTGTGAGAAATACAGTCCTTATGACAGGCTCCAAAGACTCAGGAACCCTGTTTTTTTTCAGCCCACATAAACATCGGGCTCTTTTTTCCCCCCACCGACCCCCACACCTCCCTTCCCGTATCCCATTGGCAGGAACCATCTTGGGGCCGTCTTGACAGAATGAAAGGCCTGATTTACACCCTGTCCACTGCAGAAATTCAATTAAAAGAGAGGACATGAATAAGGGCCTCACCTCTCTGCTGTAATCCTTTTACATTGCAGGCATTAGTCCACATGGGAAATGCTGTGAAATCATTTTTGTGTTGTGTTAAGATAATTGTATATCAAAGAATAAAAAAGAAAAAGAAGAAATGCCAGACGGAGAGAAATACATTGCCTTCAGAAAGTATTCACACCCCTTGTCTTTTTACAAAGTTTGTTGTGTTACAAAGTGGGATTAAAGTGGGTATATTTGTCTTTTTTTTGTCAACGATCTGTAATAATGGATAATAAAACTCTATGAGTCAATACATTAGAACAGTGGTCACCAAACTTTGATTTTTTATTAACATGACTTAAATGTAAGCCTATGCAACATTAACCAATTAAAAACAGTACTGTAGCAATGAGGTCCCATGGTGTTTATACATGCATACTATTGTTTTACAGATGAACGTGGTACCTTCAGCCATTTGAAAATTGCTCCCAAGGATGAACTAGACTTGTGGAAGTCTACAATTTTTTTCTGAGGTCTTAGCTGATTTCTTTTGATTTTCCCATGATGTCAAGCAAGAGGCACTGAGTTTGAAGGTAGGCAGCAAATACATCCACAGCTACATCTGCAATAAAAAAATAAAAAATCACCTTTATTTAACCAGGTAAGCTAGTTGAGAACAAGTTATCATTTTCAACTGCGACCTGGCCAAGATAAAGCAAAGCAGTGTGACACAAACAACAACACAGAGATATACATGGAATAAACAAGGGTACAGTCAATAACACAACAGAAAAAAATTAAGTCTATATACAGTGTGTGCTACTGGCGTGAGGAGGTAAGGCAATAAATAGGCCGTAATAGCAAAGTAATTACCATTTAGAAAATGAACACTGGAGTGATAGATGAGCAGATTGTGATGTGCAAGCAGAAATACTTGTGTGCCAAAGAGCAGAAAAGTACATAAAAACAATATGGGGATGAGGTAGGTAGATTGGGTGGGCTATTTACAGATGGGCTATGTATAGCTGCTGCGATCGGTGAGCTGCTCAGATAGCTGATGCTTAAAGTTAGTGAGGGAAATATAAGTCTCCAGCTTCAGCAATTTTTGCAATTTATTCCAGTCATTGGCAGCAGAGAACCGGAAGTAAAGGCGGCCAAAGTAGGTGTTGGCTTTGGGTATGACCAGTGAGATATTCCTGCTGGAGCGTGTGCTACCGATGGGTGTTGTTATCATGACCAGTGAGCTGAGATAAGGTGGAGCTTTACCTAGCATAGACTTATAGATGACCTGGAGCCAGTGGGTCTGACAACGAATATGTAGCAAGGGCCAGCCGATGAGAGCATACAGGTTGCAGTGGTGGGTGGTATAAGGGGCTTTGGTGACAAAACGAATGGCACTGTGATAGACTGCTTCCAGTTTGCTGAGTAGAGTGTTGGAAGCTACTTTGTAAATGACATCGCCGAAGTTGAGGATCGGTAGGATAGTCAGTTTTACGAGGGTATGTTTGGCGGGATGAGTGAAGAAGGCTTTGTGCGAAATAGGAAGCGGATTCTAGATTTAAATTTAGGATTGGAGATGTTAAATATGAGTCAAGAAGGAGAGTTTACAATCTAGTCAGACACCTAGGTATTTGTAGTTGTCCACATATTCTAAGTCAGAACTGTCCAGAGTAGTGATGCTAGTCGGGCAGGTGGGTGCGGGCAGCGAACGTATGAAAAGCATGCATTTGGTTTTATTAGCATTTAATACGAGCAGTGGGAGGCCACGGAAGGAGTTTTGCATGGCATTGAGCTAGTTTTGGAGGTTAGTTAACACAGTGTCCAAAGAAGGGCCAGATGTATACAGAATGGTGTCGTCTAAGTAGAGGTGGATCAGGGAATCACCCACAGCAAGAGCGACATCATTGATATATACAGAGAAAAGAGTCTGCCCAAGAATTGAACCCTGTGGTACCCCCGTAGAGACTGCCAGAGGTCCGGACAACAGGCCCTCCGATTTGACACACTGAACTCTGTCTGAGAAGTAGTTGGTGAACCAGGCGAGGCAGTCACTTGAGAAACCAAGGCTGTAGAGTCTGCCGATAAGAATACGGTGATTGACAGAGTTGGAAGCCTTGGCCAGGTCGATGAAGATGGCACAGTACTGTCTTTTATCAATGGCGGTTATGATATCTTTTAGTACCTTGAGCGTGGCTGAGGTGCACCCGTGACCAGCTCGAAAACTGGATTTCACAGCGGAGAAGGTACAGTGGGATTCGAAATGGTCAGTGATCTGTTTATTAACTTGGCTTTTGAAGACTTTAGAAAGGCAGGGCAGGATGGATATACAGTGCCTTGCGAAAGTATTCGGCCCCCTTGAACTTTGCGACCTTTTGCCACATTTCAGGCTTCAAACATAAAGATATAAAACTGTATTTTTTTGTGAAGAATCAACAACAAGTGGGACACAATCATGAAGTGGAATGACATTTATTGGATATTTCAAACTTTTTTAACAAATCAAAAACTGAAAAATTGGGCGTGCAAAATTTACATGAACCTACGTGTATGTAAACTTTCGACTTCAACTGCATATGCAGCAGTTTAGGCCACCTGGCTCGTTGCGAACTGTGTGAAGACCATTTCTTTCCAACAAAGACCGTAATTAATTTGCCAGAATTTTACATAATTATGACATAACTCTGAAGGTTGTGCAATGTAACAGCAGTATTTAGAACGGTTCCGTATTTCACTGAAATAATAAATGTTTTGTTTTCGAAATTATAGTTTCCGGATTTGACCATATTAATGACCTAAGGCTCGTAATTCTGTGTGTTTATTATATTATAATTAGGTCTATGATTTGATAATTAATAGAGGAGTCTGACTGCACGGTGGTAGGCAGCAGCAGGCTTGTAAGGATTCACTTTTATGGCTTATAAAAGTGTTGACAGTGCTGAGTAAGAACTTAAACATGAACTCACTCATAAGAACAGCAGCTCTTTGCTGTATTCATTGGCAGTTTCTCTTAAGTCATGGTTTGAAACGTTTTGAAATCTCACAGTATCAATTTTGCCCGTAGCTTTCTTTTATGCCTGCTACATCACTGCAGACTCGGTCATCTGAGCAATCCGATTGGCCAGCGGTAGCATAGTGCACTTGATTTCCTCTCCAGAACCACCGGGAAGGCAGAGCTTGTACCTTCAGACACATGAAATGGCAACAGTTTGCCTACCCGCTGCGCAGGGCGTTTGAATTGGCTGCATCTACCCCCAACAGCCCGAGACGAATAAAAAAGAATAGGAACACAAGGCTTTATCATTGGGAGCTTTACAGAAATTTTTGTTGATCGACTAGAAATGCCTTGGAGATCAACAAGTCGATCGTAATCGACCGGTTGGTGACCACAGTGTTAGAATTACCTTTATTCGCGATTACAGCTATGAGTCTTTCTGGGTAAATGAGATTTGCAATCCTGGGTTGTACAATATTTGCCAATTATTCTTTTAAAAAATGTTCAAGCTCTGTCAAATTGGTTGTTCATCATTGCAAGACAGCCATTTTCAAGCCATATATTTTCAAGACAATTTAAGTCAAAACTGTAAAAGGGATATTCAATGTAGTCTAAGTAAGTAATTCCAGTGTATATTTGGCCTTGTGCTTTAGGTTATTGTCCTGATGAAAGGTGGATTTGCCTCCCAGTGTCTGTTGGAAAGCAGACGGAAGCAGGTTTCCCTCTAGACTTTGCCTGAGCACTATTTCTTTTCTTTTATCCCTCAAAAACTCCCTAGTCCTTGCCGATGACAAGCAAAACCATAACATGATGGAGCCACCACCATGATTGAAAATATGAAGAGTGGTGATGTGTTGTGCTGGATTTGCCCCAAACATAATTCTTTATATTCTGTACAGGCTTTACCTTTTTCATTCTGTAATTTAGGTTAGTATTGTAGAGTAACTATAATGTTGTTGATCCATCCTCAGTTTTCTCCTATCACAGCCATTTAACTCTCTAGCTGGTTTTATGGTGAATTTGCTGAGCAGTTTCATTCCTCGCCTTCAATTAAGTTAGGAAGGACACCTCTATCTTTGGACACCTCTATCTTTATAGTAACTGGGTTTATTATAATGGCGCCGGAGGGTTTGGCTGCCGTCTTCGGGTTCCTAACCAACTGTACTATTTTTTTTTTCTCGCATTGTTTGTAACTCATTTTGTACATAATGTTGCTGCTACTGTCTCTTATGACCGAAAAGAGCTTCTGAACTGGGCGAAGAGGGATTCTTTTTTAATGAGTCAGACTCAAAGGATATACTGCTTTGTCAAGACAAGGCCCAAATCCCCGTCATCAGAGTGAAGAAAATACAGAGGAAACGGGGAAGGAGGGTGGAGTGCCTTGTCAGAAATTCGCAGACGAGTAGGTAAACCACCGTTTCCCTCCGTATTATTGGCCAACAAGCAATCATTGGAAAACAAACTGGACAATCTACGATTAAGACTATCCTACCAACTGGCCATTCTAAACTGTAATATCTTATGCTTCACCGAGACATGGCTGAACGACGACACAGAGAGCTGGCTGGCTGGCAGGACAGAGCAGCTATGTCTGGTAAGATGAAGGGCAGGGAAGTGTGTCTATTTGTCAATAACTCCTGGTGCGTGATGTCTGATATTAAAGAAGTCTTGTGGTATTGCTCGCCTGAAATAGAATACCTCATTATAAGCTATAGACCACACTATCTACCAAGAGAGTTCTCATCTATATTATTCTTAGCCGTCTATTTATCACCACAAACCGATGCTGGCACTAAGACCTCACTCAATGATTTGTATAAGGCCATAAGCAAACAAGAAAATGCTCATCCAGAAGCCGCGCTCCTAGTGGCCGGGGACTTTATTGCAGGAAAACTTAAATCCGTTTTACCTCATTTCTACCAGCATGTCACATGTGCAAACAGAAACACATACAAAGCCCTCCTTTGCCCTCCATTTGGCAAATCTGACCATAATTCTATCCTCCTGATTCCTGTTTACAAGAAAAAACTAAAGCAGGAAGTACCAGTGACTCGCTCAATACGGAAGCCTGGAATATGTTCCAGGATTCCTCCAATGGCATTGAGGAGTATACCACCTCAGTCACCGGCTTCATCAATAAGTGCATCAACGACGTCATCCCCACAGTGACTGTATATACATTTCTCAACCAGAAGCCATGGATTACAGGCAACATCTGCACTGAGCTACAGGCTAGAGCTGCCTCTTTCAAGGAGAACGACACTAATCTGAACGGTTATAATAAATCTTGCTATGCCCTCAGACGAACCATTAAACAGGCAAAGCATCAATGCAGGACTAAGATTGAATCCTACTACATCGGCTCTGACGCTCTTCAGATGTGGCAGGGCTAGAAAAAGATTGTGGACTACAAAGGGAAACCCAGCCGCGAGCTTTCCAGTGATGCAAGCCTACCCAACAAGCTAAATGCATTTTAGCCTCGCCTCGAGGCAAGCAACACTGAAGCATGCATGAGAGCACCAACTGTTCTGGATGACTGTGTGATCACTCACGTAACACTCATGTCGGTAGCCATGAAGTATTTAAAATGCTGGTCATGGTTCAGATCAATACTATCATGCCGGAAACCCTAGACCCACTCCAATTCGCATACCATCCCAACAAATCCACTCAATCGCACTCCACACTGTCCTTTCACACCCGGACAAAAGGAACACCTATGTGAGAATGCTGTTCAGCTCAGCATTCAACACCATATTTCCCACAAAGCTCATCACTAAGCTAAGGACCCTCACGTCTGCCACGCTGATCCTCAACACTGGGGCCCCACAGAGGTGTGTGCTTATTCACCTCCTGTACTCCCTGTTCACCCACTACTGCGTTGCCAAGCACGACTCCAAAACCATCATTAAGTTTGCCGACGACACAACAGCAGGAGGCCTTATCACTGACAACGACGAGACAGCCTATAGCTAAGAGGTCAGAGACCTGGCAATGTGTGATGCCAGAACAACAACCTCTCCCTTAATGTGAACAAGACAAAGCAGCTGATCGTGGACTATAGGAAAAGGAGGGCCGAACAGGCCCCCATTAACATCGATGGGGCTGAAGTCGAAAGTTAAGTTCCTTGGTGTCCACATCACCAACAAACTATCATGGTCCAAACACACCAAGACAGTAATGAAGAATGCACGACAACACCTTTTCCCCCTCAGGAGACTGAAAAGATTTGGCATGGGTCCCCAGATACTGAAAGAATTCTACAGCTGCATCATCGAGTGCATCCTGACCGGTTGCATCACTGCCTGGTATGGCAAACTGCTCGGCATCTGACCGTAAGGCGCTACAGAGGGTAGTGCGTATGGCCCAGTACATCACTGGGTCAAGCTTCCTGACATCCGGGACCTATATATTAGGCAGTGTCAGAGGAAGGCCCAAAAATTGTCAAAGACTCCAGTCACCCAAGTTGTAGACTGTTCTCTTTGCTTCCGCACGGAAAGCGGTACCGGAGTGGCAAGTCTAGGACCAAAAGGCTCCTTAACAGCTTCTACTCCCAAGCCATAAGACTGCTGAACAATTAATCAAATGCCCACCTGGACTTTTTACATTTTTTTTACATTGCTGCTACTCAATGTTTATTATCTATGCATAGTCACTTTACAAATTACCTCAAATAACCTGTACTCCCACACATTGACTCGGTACCTGTACCCCCTGTATATAGCCTCGTTACTGTTGTGTAATTTTCTTTTTACTTTTTAAATTATATTTTTTACTTTAGTATATTTAGTAAATATCTTCTTTACTATTTCTTGAACTGCATGGTTGGTTAATAAGGACTTGTAAGTAAGCCTTTCACGGTAAGGTCTACCTACATCTGTTATATTCAACGCATGTGACAATTCAAATTTGATTTGAAAACCTCCCTGCTCTTTCTTGTTGAATCCGTTCTTGAAATTCACTGCTCGACTGACTTGTTAAGCACATTTCTACTCTTAAAGTTATTTTGGCTTGTCATAACAAAGTGTTTGAATAATTGACTCAAAACATTTAACATTTTTTATTAATTTGTAAACATTTAGAAAAACATAAATCCACTTTGACGTTATGTGTTATTCTGTGTAGCTCAGTGACAAAAAATCTAAATGTTATCCATTTTAGATTCAGGCTGCAAAACAACAAAGTGTGGAAAAGGTTAAGGGGTGTGAATACTTTCTGAAGGTACTGTAGATGTACTGTTGAGAGAGAAAGAGAGAGACCGAGACAGATACAATTGTTTGTTGATTAAATTTTTTTAAGGCAACTAGCTGCAATAGTTTTGTGAGTTTTCTCAACTTTTGGGAATATTACTGAACCGACAAAAATTCTCAAGTCGAATTTTACTGTATGTTCACTCAACTTTGAACACTGAGCACTGAATTTTAGGTTGAGTGAACATACAATTCAAGTTGAGAATGTATTCTACATGATTTGCATATTACCCAGTGTAAAATTAAAGTATTTATGACAATACATTACATAATGTATATCATAAGGCCTTTCTTTGAGAGTTACACCCTAACGCAGAAGTCTAAAACTCCTGGTCTACAGGCTACATCAAGCCTCCTAGTCACATTATGCTGGCTTGCAAAGCAATGTGTAATTCCTATTGGAATCCAGCCAGAGTGAGGATATCCAACAATTGGAACTTTAAATCACCCACAACCTGCATTGAGAATGACTGCCAGGGTAGGATAGATTCATTATTGTGACTACCTAAATCATATAAGCTGGAACTGCCATCTCAGTAACAGGTGGAGAAAAGTCAAACTACTTACAGATTGAATTAGTAATTCATTTTTATTTGATTTATGTTTGTGTAGCATAATAAACAAAGAATTAACGTATGTGCAAAAACACATCTCTCTCTCTCTTTCTCTCTCGTCACCCTCTCTCTCTCTCTCTCTCTCTCTCATCACTATCGAGATATGATACTCCAACCCTTCTCAGATTTGTCCTCATCCCTCTCCCAATTTAGATGTGACCTTTTTATCCTCCTGCCACCTCAACGGTAAACTAGCTTGAGACATGAAAATAGGATAAACTCATGAAGGACATGTAAGCCTGAATGGAGTTGATGTACAGTGTTTTCTGTTGGGGGCAGGGGGCGGGACTACAATTAGAGATGGGGCTGGGTGGTGACTCACTGCAGATCCAGAACACTTGATTTGACGTGCATCTGATGTATTTATAGTGCTCTCTCTTTCTCTCTCTCTCTCTCACTGCAAATGCACCACTTGTAAAATAAGCCCTCATCATAAATAATACATTGCCTGAAGTTGCCTTTCCCTCAAAATAGGATGCAAGTACAGCATGCTAGTTTCCTGCATTCATAATTGTCCCCTGTTTTATTTTATATATTTTTATTTCTCTGTCCTGTGGTGATGAAGCAGTTTCCGCCATAAAATATCACCCTTTTCCCTATTTGGTGCACTACTTTTGACAAGAACACTATTGGCATAAGTCAGAAGTAGTGCACTTTATAGGGAATAGGGTGCCATTTGGGATGCACACATCTCCCTTCATTAATAACTTACTCCCTGGTTGGGATGCCCTTGTCTCGACAAGGAGCTCTAAATGTGTACAAGTGGTTAGGAGGACAGGCAGGCACTCATCTCTGCTGCTCAATGAGCCCAGGCCCGTTCTGTCCTGTCCTCCTTCTTAAGGAGGTACTTATTTATGCAGGGTGATAAAAAGTACATAAAATAAGAGCAAGACAGGGGAGTAGGGAGGGACTAGTGTAGCCTGGGCCAGGGTGTTGTCATTGTGGGTAAAATGACCTAAATCCCATTAGAAACGGGGTAGTTTGGGTCCTACACACAACAAAAGTATATAGTCACATTTAGATTCCCTCTGATGTTTTCAACAGCCTGACTCCCACTATTGCAACCCACCAGGACAAAGGGTCACTCTCTCTAAAGCTCTCTCTCAACACTCCCTAGCTGGCACTGCCACCAACCTGGTGTCAGAGCCTTTTGTCATTCTTATGGACGTATGTAAATCCGTGACACTCCATTTAGTATGATATGTTGCGTTTGGTATGGTTACATAAGACAGATGGTTACTTAAAACTTCTTAAGGCTAGGGGGCACTATTTTCACATCAGGATGAAAAGTGTGCTCAAAGTAAACTGCCTGCTATTCAGGCACAGAAGCTAGGATATGCATATTACTGCCTCCTTCTTTCCACTCCTCTCCTCTTTTGACCTCACCCTCTCACCTTCCCCCCCTACTCACAAGGCAGGCAATACGCTTGACCTCATCTTTACTAGATGCTGTTCTTCCACTAACCTCATTGCAACTCCCCTCCAAGTCTCCGACCACTACCTTGTATCCTTTTCCCTCTCGCTCTCATCCAACACTTCCCACACTGCCCCTACTCGGATGGTATCGCGCCGTCCCAACCTTCGCTCTCTCTCCCCCGCTACTCTCTCCTCTTCCATCCTATCATCTCTTCCCTCTGCTCAAACTTTCTCCAACCTATCTCCTGATTCTGCCTCCTCAACCCTCCTCTCCTCCCTTTCTGCATCCTTTGACTCTCTATGTCCCCTATCCTCCAGGCCGGCTCGGTCCTCCCCTCCCGCTCCGTGGCTCGACGACTCATTGCGAGCTCACAGAACAGGGCTCCGGGCAGCCGAGCGGAAATGGAGGAAAACTCGCCTCCCTGCGGACCTGGCATCCTTTCACTCCCTCCTCTCTACATTTTCCTCCTCTGTCTCTGCTGCTAAAGCCACTTTCTACCATTCTAAATTCCAAGCATCTGCCTCTAACCCTAGGAAGCTCTTTGCCACCTTCTCTTCCCTCCTGAATCCCCCCTCCTCCCTCTCTGCAGATGACTTCGTCAACCATTTTGAAAAGAAGGTCGACGACATCCGATCCTCGTTTGCTAAGTCAAACGACACCGCTGGTTCTGCTCACACTGCCCTACCCTATGCTCTGACCTCTTTCTCCCCTCTCTCTCCAGATGAAATCTTGCGTCTTGTGACGGCCGGCCGCCCAACAACCTGCCCGCTTGACCCTATCCCCTCCTCTCTTCTCCAGACCATTTCCGGAGACCTTCTCCCTTACCTCACCTCGCTCATCAACTCATCCCTGACCGCTGGCTACGTCCCTTCCGTCTTCAAGAGAGCGAGAGTTGCACCCCTTCTGAAAAAACCTACACTCGATCCCTCCGATGTCAACAACTACAGACCAGTATCCCTTCTCTCTTTTCTCTCCAAAACTCTTGAGCGTGCCGTCCTTGGCCAGCTCTACCGCTATCTCTCTCAGAATGACCTTCTTGATCCAAATCAGTCAGGTTTCAAGACTAGTCATTCAACTGAGACTGCTCTTCTCTGTATCACGGAGGCGCTCCGCACTGCTAAAGCTAACTCTCTCTCCTCTGCTCTCATCCTTCTAGACCTATCGGCTGCCTTCGATACTGTGAACCATCAGATCCTCCTCTCCACCCTCTCCGAGTTGGGCATCTCCGGCGCGGCCCACGCTTGGATTGCGTCCTACCTGACAGGTCGCTCCTACCAGGTGGCGTGGCGAGAATCTGTCTCCTCACCACGCGCTCTCACCACTGGTGTCCCCCAGGGCTCTGTTCTAGGCCCTCTCTTATTCTCGCCATACACCAAGTCACTTGGCTCTGTCATAACCTCACATGGTCTCTCCTATCATTGCTATGCAGACGACACACAATTAATCTTCTCCTTTCCCCTTCTGATGACCAGGTGGCGAATCGCATCTCTGCATGTCTGGCAGACATATCAGTGTGGATGACGGATCACCACCTCAAGCTGAACCTCAGCAAGACGGAGCTCCTCTTCCTCCCGGGGAAGGACTGCCCGTTCCATGATCTCGCCATCACGGTTGACAACTCCATTGTGTCCTCCTCCCAGAGCGCTAAGAACCTTGGCGTGATCCTGGACAACACCCTGTCGTTCTCAACTAACATCAAGGCGGTGGCCCGTTCCTGTAGGTTCATGCTCTACAACATCCGCAGAGTACGACCCTGCCTCACACAGGAAGCGGCGCAGGTCCTAATCCAGGCACTTGTCATCTCCCGTCTTGATTACTGCAACTCGCTGTTGGCTGGGCTCCCTGCCTGTGCCATTAAACCCTACAACTCATCCAGAACGCCGCAGCCCGTCTGGTGTTCAACCTTCCCAAGTTCTCTCACGTCACCCCGCTCCTCCGCTCTCTCCACTGGCTTCCAGTTGAAGCTCGCATCCGCTACAAGACCATGGTGCTTGCCTACGGAGCTGTGAGGGGAACGGCACCTCAGTACCTCCAGGCTCTGATCAGGCCCTACACCCAAACAAGGGCACTGCGTTCATCCACCTCTGGCCTGCTCGCCTCCCTACCACTGAGGAAGTACAGTTCCCGCTCAGCCCAGTCAAAACTGTTCGCTGCTCTGGCCCCCAATGGTGGAACAAACTCCCTCACGACGCCAGGACAGCGGAGTCAATCACCACCTTCCGGAGACACCTGAAACCCCACCTCTTCAAGGAATACCTAGGATAGGGTAAGTAATCCTTCTCACCCCCCTAAAAAGATTTAGATGCACTATTGTAAAGTGGCTGTTCCACTGGATGTCATAAGGTGTATGCACCAATTTGTAAGTCGCTGGATAAGTGGATAAGAGCGTCTGCTAAATGACTTAAATGTAAATGTAAATGTAAATATTATTAGTGGATTTGGATAGAAAACACTCTGAACATAACTTATTTGGCAGGCAAAACCCAGAGGACAAACCATCCAGGAAAAACATTTTTGAGGTCACTCTCTTTTCAATGAGGTTCCAATGGAAATCCAGAATTCTAAGGCAGTTGCTTGCAGTTTCTATCGCTTCCACTAGATGTCAACAGTCTTTAGAAATTGGTTGATGTTTTTCCTTTGAGAAATTAAGAAGTAGAGCTGTCCAGAACGAGGATCGAGTGAAGTGTACTGTTGTGGTTGAGGAGTGCGACCTGAAAGCACGCTCCACTCTGTTTTCCTCCGGTATTGAACACAGTTTATTCCATCTTAAATTTGATCGATTATTTACGTAAAAAAAACACCTAAAGTTGGATTAGGAAAGGTGTTTGAAATGTTTGGATCAAGTTTACAGGTAACTAAATAGATAATGTGTAGTCATGTTGCGGGAGTTGGAACCGGTGTATTTTCTGAATCATACGCGCCAAATAAACTGACATTTTGGATATATAACGACATAATTTTTCGAACAAAAGGACCATTTGTGATGTTTAATGGATGTATTGGAGTGCCAACAGAAGAAGATGTTCAAAGGTAAGGCATGCATTATATGTTATTTCTGACTTTTGTGTCATTGGAAGTAGACCAAAGTGCAGCACAGTAAGCGTACATTTTCTTTTCTTTTAAAATGTCGCCAACAAACGAAAGAATCAACCGTGAAGCTTACAAGGATAAGTGCCACAAACAAAGTTAACTACCCACACTGAAAGGAGGGGAAAAGGGCTACCTAAATATGATTCCCAATCAGAGACAAGGATAGACGGCTGTCCCTGATTGAGAACCATCCCCGGCCAACACAAATCATATAAATAAAGGACATAGAATACCCACCCAAATCACACCCTCACCAAACCAAAAAGAGACATAAAAAAGTTTCTCTAAGGTCAGGACGTGACACATGGTATGCTTTACGGCAAAAGCATACCATGCGATTATCTGAGGACAGCGCCCTACATCAAAATACTTTTCCAACCAGCACAGGCTTCACAAAAATCCCTAATAGCAATAAAAAGATTTAAAAAAAAATAATAAATCACTTACCTTTGAAGATCTTCCTCTGTTTGCAATCCCAAGGGTCCCAGCTACACAATGATTGTAATCCACTCCTTCAACATGCATACAAAGGAATCCAAAAAGCTACCGGTAAACTTCATCCAAACAAGTCAAACAATGTTTCTAATCAATCCTCTGGAGAAAAGGAGAATAACGAAGAGCGCGCCCTCGTTCACACGAGTCAAAAATCTCCCTGTCCTGATGAGAACACCTTGGATAAACTACAACTACTTGTTCTTCCTTGAAACAAGCCTGAAACCCTTTCTAAAGACTGTTGACATCTAGTGGAAGCCATTGGAACTGCAATCTTTGCATATCCCATAGGCTGGCATTGAAAAGGCATGTGACCTCAAAAGGAAATCATTTCTGGCTGGATTTTCCTCGGGTTTTTGCCTGCCATATCAGTTCTATTATACTCACAGACATTATTTTAACAGTTTTAGAAACTTCAGAGTGTTTTCTATCCAATTCTACCAATTATATGCATATCCTAGCTGTCACGACTTCCGCCAAAGTCGGTCCCTCTCCTTGTTCGGGCAGCGTTCGGCGGTCGACGTCACCAGCCTTCTAGCCATCGCCGATCCACTTTTAATTTTCCATTTGTTTTGTCTTTGTTTTACACACCTGGTTTCTATTCCCCAAATACATGTTCATTATTTAACCCTCTGTTTTCCCCATGGTTTTTGTGTGTGATTGTTACATGCATGTTTGGTCCGTTATTGTGGGCTCGGTTTTATGACATATTTGTTATGGCGTGTACTGGAGGCGAAGTCAGGTGCAGGAGAGCAGAGTATAGTTAACTTCTTATGGCTGGGGGCAGTATTGAGTAGCTTGGATGAATAAGGTGCCCAGAGGTGCTCAGAGTAAACTGCCTGCTCCTCAGTCCCAGTTGCTAATATATGCATAGTATTAAATTTGGATATAAAACACTCTGAAGTTTCTAAAACTGTTTGAATGATGTCTGTGAGTATAACAAAACTCATATGGCAGGCAAAAACCTGAGAAAAAATCCACCAGGAAGTGGGAAATCTGAGGTTGGACGATTTTCAACTCAGCCCCTATTAAAGATACAGTGGAATATTGGTAATGTTGCACTTCCTACGGCTTCCACTAGATGTCAACCGTCTTTAGAAACTTGTTTGAGGCTTCTACTGTAAAGGAGGGGCTCATACGGGCTCTTTGAGTCAGTGGTCTGGCAGATTGCCACGAGCTGGTCATGCGCATTCAAATGAGAGGTAGCTCGCACACAATTGCTTTTCTACAGACAACGGAATTCTCCGGTTGGAACATTAACATTAAGTTTTATGTTAAAAACATCCTAAAGATTGATTCTATATATCGTATGACATGTTTCTATGGATTTTAACTGAACTTTTTGACATTTCGTCTGCAACTCGTGAACGCGCTTCGTGAGGTTGGATTTGGTTACAAAACGAGCTAACAAAAGTCGCTATTTGGACATAAATGAGGGACATTATCGAAAAAATCAAACATTTATTGTGGAACTGGGATTCCTGGGATTGCATTCTGATGAAGATCATCAAAGGTAAGTGAATATTTATAATGCTATTTCTGACTAATGTTGACAACACAACATGGCGGATATTTTTTGGGCTGCTTTGGTCTCTGAGCACCGTATTCAGATTATTGCATGGTGTGCTTTTTCCGTAAAGTTTTTTTGAAATCTGACACAGCGGTTGCATTAACTTCTTCGAGATAGGGGACGCTCTTTTAATTTTTGGATAAAAAACGTTCCCGTTTTAAACAAGATATTTTGTCACGAAAAGATGCTCGACTATGCATGTATTGACAGCTTTGGAAAGAAAAAACTCTGACGTTTCCAAAACTGCAAAGATATTATCTGTGAGTGCCCCAGAACTAATGCTACAGGCAAAACCAACAGGAAATAGTCCAGATTTTGAATGCCCTGTGTTCCAATGTCTCCTTATATGGCTGTGAATGCGCCAGGAATGAGCCTGCACTTTCTGTCATTTCCCCAAGGTGTCTGCAGCATTGTGACGTATTTGTAGGCATATCATTGGAAGATTGACCATAAGAGACTACATTTACCAGGTGTCCTCCGTCGAAATTATTGCGTAATCTCCAGGTCCATGCGCATTCCATTTTCTTCAGAGGAGAAAGTCAACTGCCACGAATGATTTATCATCGATAGATATGTGAAAAACACCTTGAGGATTGATTCTAAACAACGTTTGCCATGTTTCTGTCAATATTATGGAGTTAATTTGAAAAAAAGTTAGCGTTTTAATTACTTAATTTTCGGGGGTTTTCTTACCCAAATGTGATGAACAAAACGGAGCGATTTGTCCTACACAAATAATATTTTTGGAAAAACTGAACATTTGCTATCTAACTGAGAGTCTCCTCATTGAAAACATCTGAAGTTCTTCACAGGTAAATTATTTTATTTGAATGCTTTTCTTGTTTTTGTGAAAATGTTGCATGCTGAATGCTAGGCTTAATGCTATGCTAGGCTATCAATACTCTTACACAAATGCTTGTTTAGCTATGGTTCAAAAGCATATTTTGAAAATCTGAGATGACAGTGTTGTTAACAAAAGGCTAAGCTTGAGAGCTAATATATTTATTTCATTTCATTTGCGATTTTCATGAATAGTTAACGTTGTGTTATGCTAATGAGCTTGCGGCGATAATTACACTCCTGGATACAGGTTTTTTTCGTAGCCAAACGTGATGAACAAAACGGAGCGATTTGTCCTACACAAATAATCTTTTTGGAAAGACTGAACATTTGCTATCTAACTGAGAGTCTCCTCATTGAAATCATCTGAAGTTCTTCAAAGGTAAATTCTTTTATTTGAATGCTTTTCTTGTTTTTGTGAAAATGTTGCATGCTGAATGCTAGGCTTAATGCTATGCTAGGCTATCAATACTCTTACACAAATGCTTGTTTAGCTATGGTTCAAAAGCATATTTTGAAAATCTGAGATGACAGTGTTGTTAACAAAAGGCTAAGCTTGAGAGCAAATATATTTATTTCATTTCATTTGCGATTTTCATGAATAGTTAACATTGCATTATGGTAATGAGCTTGTGGCTATAAATAGGATCCCGGATACGGGATTGCTCGTCGCAACAGGTTAAGGAGAAGTTTATCTAAGGTTCCATTTATAATAGTTGTATCTTTTATCAATGTTTATTAGGAGTATTTCTGTGAAATTTCGGTGAGTTTGCTCTCTGCAAAATCACCTGATGTTTTTGGAACTGCTGAACATAACGCGTCAATGTATACTAATGATTTTTCAATGTAAATATGAACTTTATCGAGAAAACATATATGTATTGTGTAACATGAAGTCCTATGAGTGTCATCTGATGAAGATCATTAAAGGTTAGTGATTAATTTTATCTCTATTTCTGAGTTTTGTGACTCCTCTCTTTGGCTGTAAAAATGTCTGTGTTTTTCTGTGACTTGGCTCTGACCTAACATAATCGTTTGTGGTACTTTCGCCGTAAAGCTTATTTGAAATCGGACACTGTGGTGGGATTAACAAGAAGTGTATCTTTAAAATGGTTTGAAATAGTACTTCTATGTTTGAGGAATTTTAATTATAGGATTTCTGTTGTTTTGAATTTGGCGCCCTGCACTTTCACTGGCTGTTGTCATATCGATCCCGGGATTTCAGCCCTAAGAAGTTTTTAACAGGTGCACATTTATTTTCCGTTCCAAAAAGAGAGCACTAGAATAATCAAACGCGCTCAAAACACAGAACATAAATAAAAGTAAAGCGCAGAAATCAAACACCACATAACATGAAACAATTACACACAAATACATGATGGGAAACAGAAGGTTAAATACAAGTAGATTAATTGTGGAAATGAAAACCAGGTGTGTATGGAACAAGTCAAGACAAATGCTGGTCTCAGAGCATTTCGTATTGCTCTGTACGTAAATCCGAGACACTCTGTTTAGTATGATATGCTACTTTTTGTATGGTATGTATTAATTTGTGGATGTCCTTCACCCATTTCGTGTGATATGTTACGAATTACAATTCATATTATATGTTACGAATTCGCAGTCTACAATATGTTACACATTTGCAAAATGTACAATATGTTACAAATTAGCAAAACATGATAAATTATGAATTTTAGCTAGGTGGCTAATATTATCTAGGCTAGTGGATAGGGTTAAGAGGAGGAGTTTGGTTAATAAAGGGTTAAGATTAGGTTAAAGGTTAGGGGAAGGGTTACCTATAAAGGTTAAGGTTAGGGTTAGGTGACAGATTAGCTAAAAGGGATAAGGTTAGGGGGAAGGATCAGCTAACATGCTGGTTTCTGCCACCAACCACCTACTTTTCCGACTCTGCTGCTCCTCAATCACACGCACATGCACACGGTGAAGGGCAACATGCGCACATGCACACGGTGAAGGGCAACATGCGCACATGCACACGGTGAAGGGCAACATGCACACATGCACATACACACACACACAAACAATAGAGGGTGAAGGAGTGAGGGCCGGGCAGCTCCATGTGGGGTGGTGGTGAGGGGCCATTTCCTGCTTTAATCGCTCCATAACGATAACATCTGGTCCTGACCTACTAATCAAGGAAAGAGGTGGGTAGGGGTCTGGCACTTGAAAATAAAGATCTAGCTAGCTCTCTCTTTCACACACACACACACACACACACACACACACACACACACACACACACACACACACACACACACACACACACACACACACACACACACACACACACACAGGAAAAATGTTTAAGAAGTATCGTTAGTATCGTCCTAGTCGACATTTGGCAAAAGTGTCTCTCTATTTGCATCTATCTGCCATCACCATCATTCCTCTGAGGCCAACGCTTGTTTTTCTCATTCACAGTGTCTGTGTGACACAACATGGGTCCCATACCATCTGTTGCTGTGTGTCAGCTTGCTCAGTGACCTATTGAGAAACACGGAAACTGTTAACCCCCCATATGTAGTGTTCAACTTCTAGTTCAAGTTTATTTTCCATCTAATAAATACTGTACATTGCAGGATAGAGGTCAATTCCATTTTAATTCCATCTAAATTCCAGTCAATTTAGGAACTACAGTGAAATTCCAATTCCAATTCTCTTCAATGCTATTTGATGAGCAAAATTTGAATTTGGTTTACTTTTTGAATTTACTGGAATTTAAATGGAATTGACCCCAACCCTGGTACATAGGACATCCTTCTCACCAGACATTAGTTTAACACTTGTTTGACATGACAAAAAACTGTCTCTCACCCTCAGGTAACCCTGGTGGTCTTTGACCTTGTAAAAGGAAAACTGATGTTCAGTTTTAGTTGTATGGACTCAAAGTCTTATACTTCATACAGCTTCATGGGACTTTCTATCTGTAAAGCCAGAACTGATTTTATTTTTTATATCAATATTTCACTTCCATTGATCGCCCCATCTTCTCTGACTGCATCTTAACCCTGAGATCGTATGTTGTTGGTTCCAGGAAACGAGAGACATATTGTGCTAATGTTGATTGAGTAAACATATGCCACTAAAAAGACAAGGACAGGGGCCTTTAGATGGGTAACACCATTAGTGGGGGGTCTCTGTCTGTCAGAACTCCCATACTGTGGGATATAAAAGAGGCCCTGTGTGTCCCCAGGCACTCTCATTTGTTGACATCTGTAACCGTAAAAGCCTTGGTTTCATGCATGTTAACATCAGAAGCCTTCCCCCTAAGTTTGTTTTACTCACTGCTTTAGCACACTCCGCCAACCCTGATGACCTTGCCGTGTCTGAATCCTGGCTTAGGAAGGCCACCAAAAAAATCTGAGATTTCCATCCCCAACTACAACATTTTCCGTCAAGATAGAACTGCCGAACTGTCACGGTTGTTGATGTAAAGATGGTCGGACCAACGTGCAGCGTGGTGTGGTTCCATCATCTTTTATTAGAAATGAAACACACAGAAAACAATAAAGCGCAAAACGAAACGTGAAGTTAATGTAGTGCTCGCAGGCAACTATAGATAGACAAGATCCTACAAACAACAGGTGGAAAAAGGCTGCCTAAATATGATCCCCAATCAGAGACAATGATAGACAACTGCCTCTGATTGGGAACCATACCAGGCCAACATAGAAAAAAAAAAATTCACTACCCACCCTAGTCACACCCTGACCTAACCAAAATAGAGAAATAAAAGGTTCTCTAAGGTCAGGGCGTGACAGTACCCCCTCCCCCCCCAAAGGTGCGGACTCAAAACCTGACTCTATGGGGGAGGGTCCGGGTGGGCATGTAGCCTTGGATCCACCAGCTTCGGTGGCGCCTCTGATGCGGGGATCGTCGACAGAAGCGCCGGACCGTTGATCGTCGGAGGAGGCTCTGGGCCATGGATCATCACTGGAGGCTCCGGGCCATGGATCATCACTGGAGGATCCGGGCCATGGATCATCACTGGAGGCTCCGGGCCATGGATCATCACTGGAGGCTCCGGGCCATGGATCATCACTGGAGGCTCCGGGCCATGTATCATCACTGGAGGCTTCGGGCCATGGATCATCACTGGAGGCTTCGGGCCAAGGATCATCACTGGAGGCTTCAGGCCATGGATCATCACTGGAGGCTTCAGGCCATGGATCATTAATGGAGACCAGGAGCGCTGAGCCGGCACAACCCGTCCTGGACAGATACCCACTTTAGCATGACAAGTGCAGGGAGCTGGCACAGAACGCAGCGGGCTGTGGAGGCACACTGGAGACAGTGCGTGGAACTGGAAAACATGGCATGTGAATAGTGACCAACTCCATACGGTGAGTACAGGGAGTTGGTTCTGGTTCCCACCTTGGCTCCACCAACCACCCCATGTGCCCACCCCAAAAAATGTTTTGAGGCTGCCTCTCGGGCTTCCGTCGTGGCCGCGAACCCTGTTGTCGTCTTTGTTGCTCCCTCGCTGCCTCTGTCTGCTCCCATGGAAGTCGATCCTTTCCGGCCAGGATTTCCTCCCACGTCCAGGTTCCCTTCCCGTCCAATATATCCTCCCACGTCCAGGATGTCTGCTCCTCCTGGGAAATAAAAGGTTCTCTAAGGTCAGGGCGTGACACAAAAGGGGAGGAGTGGCAATCTACTGCAGAGATAGCTTGCAAAGTTCTGTCATACTTTCCAGGTCTATGCCCAAACAGTTCTCCAGAAATAAGTCTCTCACTGTTGCCACCTGTTATTGACCCCTCAGCTCCGAACTATGCCCTGGACACCAAATGTGAAGTTATTGCCCCCCAATCTATCTTCAGTTTGTGCCTTTATGTGACCTAAACTGGGATATGCTTAACACCCCGGCTGTCCTACAATCTAAGCTAGATGCCCTCAATCTCACACAAATCATCAAGGAACCCACCAGGTACAACCCTAAATCTGTAAACATGGGCACCCTCATAGATATTATCCTGACCAATCTGTCCTCCAAATACACCTCTGCTGTTTTCAATCAGGATCTCAGCGATCTGCCTCATTGCCTCATTGCCTGCATTCGTTATGGGCCCGCGGTCAAACGACCACACTTCACCACTGTCAAACACTCCCTAAAACACTTTCTAATCGACCTGGCCCGGGTATGGAAGGATATTGACCTCATTCTGTCAGTAGAGGATGCCTGGTCGCTCTTCTTCAAAGGGGGTGATACTCTAGCCCCAAACTGTTGCAGACCTATATCCATCCTGCCCTGCCTTTCTAAAGTCTTCGAAAGCCAAGTTAATAAACAGATCACCGACAATTTCGAATCCCACCGTATCTTCTCCGCTGTGCAATACTGTTTCCGAGCTGGTCACGGGTGCACCTCAGCCACGCTCAAGGTACTAAACAATATCATAACTGCCATTGATAAAAGACAGTACTGTCAATCACCGTATTCTTATCGGCAGACTCAACCGCCTTGGTTTCTCAAGTGACTGCCTCGCCTGGTTCACCAACGACTTCTCAGACAGAGTTCAGTGTGTCAAATCGGAGGACCTGTTGTCCGGACCTCTGGAAGTCTCTATGGGGGTACCACATGGTTCAATTCTCGGCCGGACAATTTTCTCAATGATATCAATGATGTCGCTCTTGCTGCGGGTAATTCCCTGATCCACCTCTATGCAGACGACACCATTCTGTATACATCTGGCCCGTCGTTGGACAATGCCATACAACACTCCTTCCGTGACCTCCAATTACTCTTAAACTCTAGTAAAACTAAATTCATGTTCTCCAACCGATCGTTGCCAGCACCCGCCCGCCCGACTAGCATTACTACTCTGGACGGTTCTGACATAGAATATGTGGACAACTACAAATACCTAGGTGTCTGGCTAGACTGTAAACTCTCCTTCCAGACTCACATTAAGCATCTCCAATCCAAAATTACATTTTGAATCGGCTTCCTATTTCACAACAAGCCCCCTTCACTCATGCTGCCAAACATAGCCTCGTAAAACTGACTATCCTACCGATCCTCGACTTCGGCGGTCATTTACAAAATAGCCTCCAACACTCTACTCAGCAAACTGGATGCAGTCTATCACAGTGATATCCATTTTGTCATCAAAGCCCCATATACCACCCACCACTGCGACCTGTATGCTCTCGTCGGCTGGCCCTCGTTACATATTCGTCGCCAGACCCACTGGCTCCAGGTCATCTAAGTCTTTGCTAGGTAAAGCTCCGCCTTATCTCAGCTCACTGGTCACCATAGCAACACCCACCCCGTAGTACACTGGTCATCCCAGAAGCCAACATCTCCTTTGACCGCCTTTCCTTCCAGTTCTCTGCTGCCAATGACTGGAACGAATTGCAAAATCGCTGAAGTTGGAGACTTACATCTCCCTCACTAACTTTAAGCATCAGCTATCTGAGCAGCTTTACGATCGCTGCAGCTGTTCATTGCCAATCTGTAAATAGCCCATCAAACTACCTACCTTTTCCCCATATTGTTTTAGTTTATATTTTTTGCTCTTTTGTACACCAGTATTTCTACTTGCACATCATCATCTGAACATTTATCACTACAGTTTTCATTTGGTAAATCGTAATGAATTCGCATCTATGGCCTATTTATTGCCTTACCTCCTTACTCCATTTGCACACACTGTATATAGATTTTTCTTTTGTGTTATTGACTCTTTTTTTGTTTATCCCACGTGTAACTCTGTGTTGTTGTTTTTTGTTGCACTGCTTTGCTTTTTCTTGGCCAGGTCACAGTTGTAAATGACAACTTGTTCTCAACTGGCCCACCTGGTTAAATAAAGGGGAAATAAAAAATCAGAGATGGAACATCAATTCAACTGGCTGGCTCCATCACAAACATCAGTTAGTCTGCTTAGAGCTAGTTCAACTGGCTGGCTCCATCACAAACATCAGTTAGTCTGCTTAGAGCTAGTTCAACTGGCTGGCTCCATCACAAACATCAGTTAGTCTGCTTAGAGCTAGTTCAACTGGCTGGCTCCATCACAAACATCAGTTCATCTGCTTAGAGCTAGTTCAACTGGCTGGCTCCATCACAAACATCAGTTAGTCTGCTTAGAGCTAGTTCAACTGGCTGGCTCCATCACAAACATCAGTTAGTCTGCTTAGAGCTAGTTCAACTGGCTGGCTCCATCACAAACATCAGTTAGTCTGCTTAGAGCTAGTTCAACTGGCTGGCTCCATCACAAACATCAGTTCATCTGCTTAGAGCTAGTTCAACTGGCTGGCTCCATCACAAACATCAGTTAGTCTGCTTAGAGCTAGTTCAACTGGCTGGCTCCATCACAAACATCAGTTAGTCTGCTTAGAGCTAGTTCAACTGGCTGGCTCCATCACAAACATCAGTTAGTCTGCTTAGAGCTAGTTCAACTGGCTGGCTCCATCACAAACATCAGTTAGTCTGCTTAGAGCTAGTTCAACTGGCTGGCTCCATCACAAACATCAGTTCATCTGCTTAGAGCTAGTTCAACTGGCTGGCTCCATCACAAACATCAGTTAGTCTGCTTAGAGCTAGTTCAACTGGCTGGCTCCATCACAAACATCAGTTAGTCTGCTTAGAGCTAGTTCAACTGGCTGGCTCCATCACAAACATCAGTTAGTCTGCTTAGAGCTAGTTCAACTGGCTGGCTCCATCACAAACATCAGTTAGTCTGCTTAGAGCTAGTTCAACTGGCTGGCTCCATCACAAACATCAGTTCATCTGCTTAGAGCTAGTTCAACTGGCTGGCTCCATCACAAACATCAGTTAGTCTGCTTAGAGCTAGTTCAACTGGCTGGCTCCATCACAAACATCAGTTAGTCTGCTTAGCGCTAGTTCAACTGGCTGGCTCCATCACAAACATCAGTTAGTCTGCTTAGAGCTAGTTCAACTGGCTGGCTTCAACTGGCGGTGATGCTTGATGAGCTATTCAACTGTACAATTACAGCATTTACATTTTTTTTGTTCTTTTTTTTTCACAACAGTCGCTTTAATGGATGGCTCCATCACAAACATCAGAAACACCAAATCCGTTATCCATCCGTCTCGAAGGGTGGCTATACAATACATACCCCATCCCTTCTAACAATCCAACTTGATTTATCGCTGTCCAACACAGCTCTCAAGCTATTAATTTAATAGTGTGGCTACTGAACAATCCAATAATACCATGACCCCTCCAATATTCCTCCATAACATTGCAAAGTCCTCTCTGTCTGCGTTCCAAATGGCACAATACTTTTCTCACACCCTGATCCGTTTCACCTGTGTTGTGCTTGTTTCCACCCCCCTCCAGGTGTTGCCCATTTTCTTCATTATCCCCTATGCATTTATACCTGTGTTTACTGTTTGTCTGTTGCCAGTTCATCTTGTCAAGCATACCAGCAGTTTTCCCATACACCTGTTTTTCCTCTCTAGTCCCTATTTTCTAGTTTTCCCGGTTTTGACCATTCTGTCTGCTGTTCTGTACCTTGTGACACTGCCCTGGATTGCTGGCTGCTGCCTGCCCTGAGCCTGCCTGCCGTTCTGTACCTTTCGGACTCCGCTCTTTATTACTGACCTCCGCTTGACCTGTCGTTTGCCTGGCCCGTGTTTTTGTAATGCATTTTTGTTACTTCGAACTGTCTGCGTCTGGGTCTTATCCTGAGGTCGGATAAAAAGTAGTGCACTATGTAGGGCAGTGGTCATCAACCTCTTCGTAGTCAAGATCCCTTTCTGAATCAAAATGCAAACCAAGATCTACCACTCAGATTTTATTTTAGCATGACTTTAAAAAAATTAACCTATACAACACTAACCTATTAAAAACAGTACTGTTTGTGCAGTAGGCTATAGTGCTGGTTGTATTGCTAGTGGAAGTGGGGAAAACGTGTATTTTATGGCTTAAGAACTTAAACATGAACTCACTCGTAAAAACAGCAACATTTTGCTTTATTCGTTGACAGTCTCTCTCTAGTCATGGTTTTAAAAGTTTTAAATACTCACAGTATAAACTTTGCTGTAGCTTTCTTTTACATCTGCTACGTTACTGTAGCAGACGTAATCAGAGACATCCGATTGGCCAGTGGTAGGCCTATAGTGCACTTGATTTGCTCTCTGAGCCCACCGGGAAAGCAGAGTTTGTACTTTCAGACACCTGAAGTGGTTACAAATGGGAACACTTCGCCTACCCGGCGTGCAGGGCAGATGAATCGGGTGTACCTACCACCAGCAGCATGAGACAAATGTAAAAAAAAAAAGTATGCAAGGCTTTATCGTTGGGTTTTTTACAGGATTGTTTGGTGATCAACTAGGAATGACTTGGAGATCGACCGGTTGGTGACCACTGATGCAAGGAATATGGTGCCAGTTGGGGACTCAGACTCAGACCTTAGCAAGGGACCTAAATGATTGTCATCTTGCATTTCAATTTATTTAACTAGGCAAGTCAGTTTAGAACAAATTCTTATTTACAATGACAGCCCACACTTGCCAAACCCGGACAATGCTGGGCCAATTGTGCGCTTCCCTATGGGACTCCCAATCACGGCCGGTTATGATACAGCGTGGATTCGAACCAGGGTGTCTGTGGGGGCAACTCTAGCACTGAGATGCAGTGCCTTAGACTGCTGCACCACTCGGGAGCCCATGTTGTCTGGGGACAGAGGGAGAGATGGAGAAAGATAGGGAGGGATGATGAGAGAGAGGGAAAGGAGAGAGAGAGAGAGAGTGAGAGAGAGAGAGAGAAAGAGAGAGAGAGAGAGAGAGAGAGAGAGAGAGAGAGAGAGAGAGAGAGAGAGAGAGAGAGAGAGAGAGAGAGAGAGAGAGAGAGAGAGAGAGAGAGAGAGATGGACATATTCATGGTGACATTTCACTGAAGCCTTCCATCATTCAGCTCTCGGGCTGTCACCAAGCATGACAGAACACATCACAGATACATTTGTAACCTTCTATGACAGCCTTATGACAAATGGCTGTCAGTAAGAAGCAGCAAGTGATTAGCACTAGCAGCATAAGAGGACAGTGGACCCTATATAGTGAAAAGTAATGCAGTATAAACGGAACAGGGAGTCTGCCGGGGACAAGAAGAAGAAGAGAGGAGCAGTTCCTGACCTTTGGTGGGAGAGGACAGGGATAAGTGATGTCAAATGATTGACATGAGAGTGACATGTCAAAGAGTGCGACGTTAGATTCAATGTGTTGGGAGCGAGAAGGGTGAAAATGTCACAGGAAAAAAAAACTGTTGGAATTGCATTCTGTACCTTTGAGCATTTTTCTCTACAACAAGACCAATGGGAGAGAAACTGTATACTCGGGTGGTCAGGATGAAATTATTATGCCTCAAGAAGATGTGTAGCTTATGATGATGTTCTGTCACATGAAGATATGTAGGTTATGATGAGGTTTTGCCTCACATTTCAATACCTCAAATAGAGCCCATACAATACAGTAATCTACTACTTCTTTGAATTCATACCCCACTCTTTTGTTTTTGATACAACTTTTTGGGGCAATGCACTAGGGATAATTTGTTTAGCTCTCTCTATTCTGTATGCACAGACATTCTGCTTCTCCCTTAAGACCCAAAACATTCACGTCGTCCATATTGATTAGCCTGCACCAGATGCCTTTTGGGGATGCAAGCAATTGTTGAAAATTCAACCGCGGCTGCTTTCTAATGGAAAAGGAGGGCAAAGCATGTTTAATCCATACACATGCTTTGAATGATTTATTAACACTTATTTGGGTATGGAACCAATTTGTTTCATTACATGGTTTTGTTTATTTATTGAGCAGTGTGAACTATGTTAAAAATTAATTGGCAAATAATTGCTAACATAGCAAGACTTCATGCAGCAATGCTTGGTGAAATATTGCTTTACAAAGTGATCCAGATTGACCCCCTGTGTGAGGAGAAATGCTCCCAGCAGAATCAGCCTTTATTAAAAAGCTCTTACATAGCTAATGGAAGATATTATACATACCACCGATTGATGTTTAATTAAACTGATTTGATGTTTTATATTCACTGTGAAGAGGGAGAATTTAATTACAAATGGCAAGATGATGTTGGTTTGGATGGATGCTTGGTTAATTGCATTTTAGCTATTTTGTTGTCATCTGTCTTCCTTATTCCTCAATTTCACTCCTCCTGAGGTTCATTCTGTAGTTTTCAGCCATAGCTCTCTCAATTCAATTCAAATGGGCTTCATAGGCATGGGAAACATATGTTAACATTGCCAAGGCAAGTGAAATAAGCATTTAAATAACAGTTAAAGGTCTAATGCAGCCGTCTAACATTTCTGGTTAACAATTAAGTACCTTAATGTGACAGTTCAATTAAAGTGGTCGAAATGCCCCCAAAAAATAGCTTACTAGCAAAAAGCAATTTCTCCATCAAGAATTTTGCTAGGACTGTCTGGGAGTTGTCTGAGTGGGGAGGGGAAAACTGAAAACGAGCTGTTTTTGCCACAAAGGTTTGTAACTCTTTCTTATTGGTCTATTAACTAATTTACCTGGTGATGTCACCAGGCAGTTCAAACTCCATCCCAAAATAAAAAACAGAGAAGCAGCTGCAAATGATGAGTGTAAAAGTGTGTGAGTGACTGTATGTAAACTCAGCAAAAAAAGAAATGTCCCTTTTTCAGGACCCTGCCTTTCAAAGATAATTCATAAAATTAAAAATCTTCATTGTAAAGGGTTTAAACAATGTTTCCAATGCTTGTTCAATGAACCATAAAAAATTAATGAACATGCCCCTGTGGAACGGTCGTTAAGCCACTAACAGCTTACAGACGGTAGGCAATTAAGTTCACAGTTGTGAAAACTTAGGACACGAAAGAGGCCTTTCTACTGACTCTGAAAAACACCAAAAGAAAGATGCCCAGGGTCCCTGATAATCTGCGTGGACTCGCCTTAGGCATGCTGTAAGGAGGCATGAGGACCGTGATCAATTTGGAGGTGCAGGGTCCATCATGGTCCTGGGCGGTGTGTCACAGCATCATCGGACTGAGCTTGTTGTCATTGCAGGCAATCTCAACGCTGTGCATTACAGGGAAGACATTTCCCTCGTGGTACCCTTCCCGCAGGCTCATCCTGACATGACCCTCCAGCATGACAATGCCACCAGCCATACTGCTTGATCTGTGCGTGATTTCCTGCAAGACAGGAATGTCAGTGTTCTGCCATTGCCAGTGAAGAGCCCGGATCTCAATCCCATTGAGAACATCTGGGACCTGTTGGATCGGAGGGTGAGGGCAAACGCCTTTCCCTCCAGAAATGTCCAGGTACTTTCAGGCATCTTGCTGGAAGAGTGGGGTAACATCTCACCTCAAGAACTAGCAAATCTGGTGCAGTTCATGAGGAGGAGATGCACTGCATTACTTAACGCAGCTGGTGGCCATACCAGATTCTGACGATTACTTTTGATTTTGACCCCCCCGCCTTTGTTCAGGGACACATTATTCAATTTCTGTTAGTCACCTGTTTGTGGAACGAACTTGTTCAGTTCATGTCTCAGTTCTTGAATCTTGTTATGTTAATAATTTTGCTGCAAAAAAACGCAGTTGACAGTGAGAGGCGTTTCTTTTTTTGCTGAGTTTATGTATGTTTGCATTATGTCAGTATGCGTGTGTGGGTGTGTGTGTGTGTGTGTGTGTGTGTGTGTGTGTGTGTGTGTGTGTGTGTGTGTGTGTGTGTGTGTGTGTGTGTGTGTGTGTGTGTGTGTGTGTGTGTGTGTGTGTGTGTGTGTGTGTGTGTGTGTGTGTGTATTTGGTGTGTATTTAAAGTCTAGGTTGTGAACGTAAGGTGGAGTCAGCGCAGATAGTTAGGGCACCATTGATTTGACTATTTAGCAGTCTGGCTATTTAGCAGTCTTATGGTTTGGGGGTTGAAGCTGTCTCGGCGCCTGAGCGTGCCCTCTTCAAGACTGTGCGGGTGTGCGTGGACCATGTTAAGTACTTAGTCATGTGGACGCCAAGGAACTTAAAGCTCTCCACCCGCTCCACAACAGCCCCGTCAATGTGGATGGGGATTGTGCTCTCCCCTCTTTCTCCTATAGTCCACAGTCAGCTCCTTTGTCTTGACAACATTGAGGGAGAAGTTGTTGTCCTGGCACCACGTTGCTAAGTCTCTGACCTCCACCCTGTAGGCTAACTCATCGCAGTCGGTGATCAGACCTACCACGGTAGTGTCGTCAGCAAACTTGATGATGGTGTTGGAGTCTTGAGCGGTCATGTAGCTGTGGTGGGACAGGGAGAATAGGAGGGGGCTTAGCAAACAATCTGAGGGACCCCCGTTTTGAGGGTCAGCTTGGAGGAGGAGTTGTTGACTACCCTCATCACCTGGAGCCGTGCCGTCAGGCAGTCCAGGATCCACTTGCAGAGGTAGGGGTTCAGTCCTAGGGTCCCTAGCTTGTTGATGAGCTTGGAGGGGACTATGGTGTTGAATGCTGAGCTGTATTGTATCAACAGCATTCTCGCATAGTTATTTCCCCTCTTGTCCAGGTGGGAGAGGGCAGTGTGAAGTGTAATCGAGATTGCATCATCTGTGAATCTCTTGGGACTGTACAGTATATGAATTGGAGTGAGACTAGGGTGTCTGGGATGATGATGTTGATGTTGATGTGTGTCAAGACCAGCCTTTCAAAGAACTTCATAATTACAGATGTGAGTGCTACTGGGCAATAGTCCATTAGGAAGGTTACCGTTGAGCTCTTGGGAGCAGGGACAATGGTGGTCAGCTTGAAACATATTGGTATTACAGACTAGGACAAGGAGAGATTGAAAATATCTATGAAGACACCTGCCAGCTGGTCTGCTCATGCTTTGAGAATGTGCCCTGGTGTTGACCTGTTTAATTGTTTTGCTCATATCTGCAACAGAGAGCGAGATCACACAGTCATCCGGAAAAGCAGGGACTTTCCTTGAAGCCAGTATAAAAGGCATTTAGCTAGTTTGGGGGTTTTGCGTCGCTGGGCAGATCATTTCTGGGTTTCCCTTTGTAATCCGTTATCATCTGCAATCTCTACCACATACGACGAGCATCATAGCTGATGTAATAGGATTCCACCTTTCTCCTATACTGTCTTTTTGCATGTTTGATGTCTCGTCGGAGGTCATAGTGGGATTTCTTGTATGTGTCCATGTTCGTGTCCCATTCATTGTAAGCGGTAGCTTTAGCCTTTAACCCAACGCGGATGTTGCCTGTAATCCATGGGATACTTCCTTATAGTCACTGTGGGGAAGACCTCGTCTATGCACTTATTGATGAAGCCCGTAGCTGTTGTGGTAAACTTCTCAATGTTATCAGATGAATCCCGGAACATATCCCAGTCTGTACTAGCAAAACAGTCTTGTAGCCTCGCGTCTGCTTCATCCAACCACTTCCATATTGAGCGCATCACTGTTACTTCCTATATGGAAGAGAATGGAGTCATGGTCAGATTTGCCGAAGGGAGGATGAAGGAAGACCTTGTATGCGTATGTGGGGGTAGAATAAAAGAGGTCTAGAGTTTTAGCGCCCCTAGTGGCATGTTGGTAGAAGTGAGGTAGGACGGTTTTAAGTCTTCCCATGCTAAAGTCTACGACCACTAGAAACAATACCTCTGGCTGAGTGGTTTCTTGTTTGTTTGCCATGGCCCCATACAGTTCATTGAATGCCAGAGTGGGGTTGGCCTGTGAAGGAATATAGACAGCCGTGATAATTACGGATGAGAACTATAGGTATTCCATATCAGGTGAGCAAAAGCTTGAGATTTCGATCACACTTGAAGCAGCACACCAGTTGTTATTTATGAAAAAACAAACACTGCCTCGTTTTCATTTTCTCCGAAGCCGCTGTCCGATCTTGCCGCTGCATGGATAGTCCACCGAGCACTACGTGCATAGCATCATCATCCAGCCATGTTTCAGTAAGACATAACATGTTGCAGCTTTTCAAGTCTGTATAATAGGAGACTCTAGAGCAAAGCTCATCCATCTTATTCTCTAGTGACTGAACATTAGCCAATAGAACGGAGGGGAATGCCGTTTGGTTTTCACTTTCTCTCAATTTCACCAGGACTCCACCTCGTCTCCCGTGTTTACGCCTGTGGCATTTTGGTAGCACATGGAACAAAGGAATAGGGTCCGGTATGAACAGTGGAACAGCTGAGTCGGAGTTGAAGCCGAAATTAAGGTTAGTAACTGTCAATCTGATGTTCAGAAGTGCTTTGCGGTCATATGTGATAATCGTATGAACTTTCTGTACAAAAAAAGTCAAGATAAACACGATTAAAGTCTCTAAATATCATAGATGGGTTGGAACTCGTAAGATGTCACCCTTTTCCATCAGCCCCATCTTTCATTTCATGGTTGAGAGGTTGAGAGGGAGGGATGGTCCCAGTAGCATTTGAATTTATGGACTCAATTTATGGACTCAATTAGGCACATTTCCTTTTGGGTATGTTCATTCTTTTTTATTCTGATGGTGTTCTTATCATGTTTAAATGTCTCGCAATATTCAAAGTATAACACTTTGTTGTCTGGATCTCTGTGTTTTTTATTTGGTAATTGCCTTTATTCTTTCTGCAATCCTTGCCAAACCAGTAATCCTTTATCGTTTTCCTTTATTTTTTTTTTGGTGACTCCAATTTATATTTTATTGCTGTTCTTCTCAATATATAATTTACTCCTTCAACATTGTATGGGTATGATTTCCCACGCCCCCCACAAAAATCTCTCTCTCGTAACAACACATACAATGACCTGTCTCTCCCCTTGGTGGCGCAAACTGTCCTTAAACCATTGGTGGTGCATGACTTCACTGTTCCCCCCTCCCCTCCTCTCTCCTATATCTCCCCTTCTCTCCCTCTCCCATCTCCTGGAAGGTGCCCATTAGTGGAGGGACCCAGTGAAGGGATGAAAGGAGAGATTATACCACTGTCCTCCATCTGCCATGGTACAAGCCCTCATCCCTCCCTCCATCCTTCCCTCTAAATCTCTCAACCATATTCAAATAAATTATTTTAAAGTGTGAATGACCTTTAAGGATTTATGAAAGAGCTGGCCGGCTGGCCTTTGAAGGGAGGGGAGTTTGGGAACAGCTGTATATTTGACCTGCATTCCAAATGGCACACTATACCAGTTTTAGTGCACTACTTTTGACCAGGGCACATAGGGGTCTTGTCAACAGTAGTGCACTATGTAGGAAATAGGGTGCCATTTGGGCCTTGATGATACCCTTGGCTGTAAGCCCAGTTATGGGCTTTTAAAATATGGTTCTGCTCTTTGCTCTTTTTAAGAAGAAAAAGTGGTGAGGCGGATAATGTATTGGCATCAAGATATTGTGTAATGGCTTTCTCTTTTTTTCTGTGTTCATTCTTCCTGACACTGGAAGATAAGGAGCGATACTTGCAGAGAAAATGTATGCAACTTTTTTGTGCGACAAGAAAGTCAGAAATCTTACCTTCAACACTGTTCTCTAATGCAATGACAAACATGTCCACTACAGAATGCATGCGAATGCATGTTGCTGCTTTGAACTTTTTCTTCAATGTAAAGTTTGTCATAATAGACAATGCTTGATGCTACAGCCCAGTCACATCTTCAGGCTCCTAGCACCAATTGGACACACGGCTGTACTTTGGGTTCCTAACAATTTTGCAGTGAATTGTTGCACTCATGGCCACTGCTTGCTGTCACCCCCAAATCACAACCCCATATTTTAACATTGACAGGACTGTTATTTGTTTTTGACTTGGCTGCCTTGTTCCAGTTTAATTGTGTTATTTTTCCCTTACTCAAATTTATTTCAGACAGCAAATAAATAAACAAAAAAATAAGATATTAGCATGTTGAATTAGAGTGGATGTGGCATTTGAGTCATCTCTACAGAAATGCATATTGGGTAGACAGACATTTCTCTATTGCAATGTAATGCAATACCTGATGTGAATTTGACCTCGTAAAAGTGTAGCATATTGTTATATCAAGGAAAATAACCTATTCATAGTTCTGTCTATGTATTGGTACATTATGTAAATGCATAATAAAAAATAAAAAAGGTAATTGTTCAAAACTGATATTATGTGACACTGAGGGTCACTGCAGTGCAACGCAGTGGGGAAATATACAGTATGTAGGCCTATTTCAAGAGCTGTTTCTTTATATAGTGGGTTCTACACTGAGTTTTGATTTTGATTTGATTTGACAAGTGAACAGGATCATCTTTGTTCCCTGACTTTCACAGTGAGTGACATTGAATTAGATTGAAGTCATGTTCAGCTCTCTCTCTCTCTCTCTCTCACTCACTCACTCACTCACTCACTCACTCACTCACTCACTCACTCACTCACTCACTCACTCACTCACTCACTCACTCACTCACTCACTCACTCACTCACTCACTCACTCACTCACTCTGTTCTGGCCTGGGAACTCAAGACAAAATCAGGACCTGAATGCTAACAGACTCATGTGTCCTGGATTCATATAGGTTTTCCTCTCCTGTATCTACCTGACCACTGTCTCCAAATTCTAGCTTGTTAGCTCAGTTATCTCAATTGTGAGGCTATTCAAATTGTGACATCAGCTATCATTGTTGTAAGTGCTGTGCAACCGTGCGTACTTGTACGGTACCTGTATATAACTTATATGTAAATGTATTAGTATTAGGGACACTTAAAATGGGACAATACATTCACAATTACTTAATATTGAGAGGCCCTAGACAAGGCCTGATGAGACCTCTCCTCTCTGAGTTTGACACAAGGAGATGTAGCCTACTCAACATGTACTCCAGTACAATTTGTGGTCCACACCTGGCCACATGTCATTTGTATTTACTCTCCTCAAGTGGAGGAAGCAGCATGGCTCCATGGCTCCTTTATGCCTGCAAGCACCAGGCTTCAGCCCCAGCATTACTTCTTGGTGGATGATGTCATCGATGTATTGTTCTCACACAGTACCAACAGTACTATGCTAGCAGCCCCATTAATGCTCTCTCTGTTTTTAGAGCCAGGTTTTGAGATAGCGTTATCAGTTAGCATTTTACAGAGGATTCAGTTATGGATTGATTGGAGCAGCAGGGTGGCTACTGTGCACTTTTGAATGAAGAAAAGAGACTTGTCCTGTCCATAAACCTGTTTAGTGGAACTGGGCCCCCTGTTAGATCCAGACATGATTCTTATTCAAATGACTCTCTCAATGTACTATAATACTATATTTTATTTTTAGTACGCTTTCCAAAAACTCAAAGTGCTACAATAAAGCCTCAAAGTAACACTTAAAGCACATAGTAATGCCAGTGGATTTACTCCACTTGGCCTGGTCAAAGATGATTTATTTGTGAGTTTGTGGTGGTGGTGGTGGGGGGGGTATGGGGGTCATTACCGAAACACTTTCTTTATATTAGTGTCAGATGTTGGTTGAAAATTGTACTTTTCACTGAATCTATTCGTGCGGTTGTGTGTGGTTGGTAGAGGGAGAGAGGGAGAGGGAGAGCTTGGTGTAGTAATGCTGGGAGACTAGGGGTATACGGCAGCTGCCATCCTCTCTCAGTCTGAGTGAGAGAAAAAGAACAGCAAGCTGACAGCAATGCAACGTGTGGAAGGGGTGCCAAAAGAATCCTTCACTTCTTTCGTCACACTGCTGTCTGGTCTTGCTCAATCCTTTTCTTTTATTCTTTCTTCTATCAGAGAAATGGAGAGCTGCTTCTCTGAGATACAGAAATAAGAAATAAGAAGTCGGTCTCACTCCAGTGGACAAGGTAATAGAGAAATGACTCGCGCAAAAGGCCACGCTTATTTACAGGCACTTATTCATTTATTTGTACATTTAGACATTAAATGAAACTGAACGCAAGGAAGAGGGAAAAGTCATATTCATTTTTAGAATGGGATTTCCTCTCCATAGATAATGTACTAGCATTATTTCCTCTCCATAGATAATGTACTAGCATTATTTCCTTTCCATGGATTTCATGTGAAACAGAGCATCACCCAGCGAATACAAAGCTTTACATTCTAGTTGTACTATTTATCTCTTCAATCTCAAGCTTTTGACAGGAAGAGAATGCATAAAAGGTTTTATGCATTTCCTGGTTTCACAAACTGGTATAATATGTTTTGGCCAACAGTATCCTGATGACTTAGAAAATGTAAGGGAATAAATCCTCTCCCACCTCAAACCCTTTAAATGCATAACATTATCCATCAATCAACACTGCATGCAATATTTTAGTCTGGCTTGAAGAGAAAAATGAATTTCTTATGATCACTTTTCACCCCTTATTGTGGCTGCTATAATCACTATGTATTATGATGTGGTCTGAATCTCTGTCTGCAACCTCAACCTTACACGCCCAATAACAAACACTTAAATATTCTGCAGTGGCTGCTCTCATTAAGACAAAGTGCTACACTTTGTAATTAATGAATAATTATATGCTAAATAATGGGCCTTTGGAAATGACGGTGCTGGCTTTTTAATGAGGCGCTTGGTCTGGGACTGTATCCCAAATGATACCCAATGCTCTATTTAGTGCACTACTTTTGACCAGGTTTGGTCAAAAGTAGTGTACTACATAGGGAATAGGGTGCCATTTGTGGCTCAGATTTGGTCTGGCTTTGTGAGGAGTTGAGCCTGTGGTGTAGAGCAGACAACATGCCTTCAAAGCGTGCTGGCTCTGCCCAGAGAGAAGATAGACTGACCAACTCAGGGGTGGTGCTGAGTGGTGGTGAAGGCAGCCAGATGAACAGGAACCTAGCCAACCAACCCCTACACCACCCTCTCTCTTTTTCTGTCTGTCTTTCTGTCAATGTCTTTGGCTACCTCTCGGTGTGTCTGTCCGTGTCTCTCTGTGGTTCTCTGTGTGTCTCTTGCTCTGTCGTTACACCTCTCTTCCAGGCCACCACTCTATCCTCACCTGTTGCCAACCTCTATCCCTCCATTACTCCTACCATCCTTCCATCCCTCCGCTCAGACAGTGAGAAGGCGGGGAAGAGAGATAGGATGACAGAACCTTTGGCAATGGAAATAGGTAAAAAGGACATTCTCATAATGCCAAGAGTGAGGATAGGCTACTTGATGTGCACTGATCCTCAATACTAATACCTATGATCGCCCTACACATAAGAAATAAGTGACCTTGCAGTTGTGACGTTTTCTTTGTGGTAAGAATATCCTCAACGTTAAAGAGAGTTTCAAGTGGAATAGTCAACCCAAAGTGTTGAGGAAAGGTCAAAGTAGAAAACAATAACATTACAATCAAAATAGGGGAGCAATGTACGCTCCGGATATCACCTATACATCCGGTGGCAGTATGATAAATGGTAACCTATCCAGTTCCAATCTACATATAAATACAAAACTGCTGTTAGCTACAGTACCACCGTTTCTAATTCTCTCTCTAAAATGTAAAATATCCTATCTTGAGAGAGAGAGAGAGAGAGAGAGAGAACAAATAGGTGCCCATCAATCATGGTTGTTTTTACGGCAAGAGGTTTAGGAGCTCTGTCATCCTGTCTGCCGTCTGATTGGTCAGGACGCTTAGACATGGTTGGCTCTCTCTCTCTGCTTGACATGGGATAGTCAGTAGTTGGTATGACAATATACAGTATGTGTCAGGTGAATTAGTGATTCTGTTGTTGTTGTTTTAAAATGACTACTCTGCATTTAGAAATCATGGCTAATGTATTTTGTCAATAAGTCCTACTCAGAGAGAAGGAAAAAGAAAGAGAGAGAGAGTTAGGGATCCCATAGGATCGGTGTCCCTATACCGGTATGGTTGCTAACGTGACTAGAATGACGTTGTAAGTAACAGCAAACTTTCCAGGACATGCATTGTCTTATATAGGTAGAAAGCTTACACTTTTGTTAATGTAAATGCACTGTCCAATTTACAGTAGCTATTACAGTGAAGAAATACCATGCTATTGTTTGTGGATAGTGCACAAAAAAAACGTATACAGTATATCACGGAAACTGGTTTGATACATTCACCTCTGAAGTGAAATAATGTACTTACATTCAGTAATCTTGCTCTGATTTGTCATACTGAGCATCCCAGAGATAAAATATAGCATAGTTTTCAAAAAGGATGACCAAGGCAATCTTCATATAATTAATTAAAATGACTTTATTTGTATGGCGTGTTCAATAGAAACAAAGTTTTAAAAATCTGACGCATTTCAGCTGCATGGCCTTCGTCAGGGAGTACTTTAATTAATTATATGAAGAGTGCCTTGGTCCTCCTATCTTTTTGATGACCAATTCACCCCTTTTACCAAAGAGCACCTTCTGTCTACCAAAATGTACTATTGTGTACCTTAGTAGCTCTTCCCTTCCTCCTCTTTCTAATAGCATAGTTTTGTTTGATAAAATCCATTTTTATATTCAAACGTACGAACTGGGTTCTACAGTTTGAACCCCTGCTGTCTCTGGCTCCCACCCACCCCGCCTGGCCATCTGGATGTGTGAAAGTTAGTGTATAAGCTAATGGTCCATCATGTATGACATTCCTGGTAGTGTGTCAACTTAAATGTTGTATTACCATGTCATTTTTGCATGTTCCCTTTAGTTATGTACTTGAAAATGTATCAATTGACCAATTTGGCACATTCGGGCAGACTTCATAGAAAATATTGTACAGTATTGCAATGCTTCACTGGATCATTCTGAAACTTTGCTCACACATTGCTGCCATCTAGACTCCTGTAGAATATCATGGCCTTTCTCTTGCATTTCAAAGATGATGAAAAAATATATAATAGAAAGAGCATGTTTTTTTGTTTGTATTATCTTTTACCAGATCTAATGTGTTATATTCTCCTACATTCATTTCACATTTCCACAAACTTCAAAGTGTTTCCTTTCAAATGGTATCATTTGAAAGATCCACAGATGATGCAATCTCTATCGCACTCCACACTGCCCTTTAACACCTGGACAAAAGGATCACCTATGTGAGAATGGTATTCATTGACTACAGCTCAGTGTTCAACACCATAGTGCGCTCAAAGCTCTTCACTAAGCTAAGGAGCCTGGGACTAAACACCTCCCTCTGCAACTGGATCCTGGACTTCCTGATGGGCCACCCCCAGGTGGAAAGGGTAGGTAATAACACATCCACCACGCTGATCCTCAACACGGGTGCCCCTCAGGGGTGCGTGCTCAGACCTTCCTATACTCCCTGTTCACTCATGACTGCATGGCCAGGCACAACTCCAACACCATCATTACGTTTGCCATTGACACAACAGTGGTAGGCCTGATCACCGACAATGACGAGAGCCTATAGAGAGGAGGTCAGAGACCTGACCATGTGGTGCAAGGACAATGACCTCTCCCTCAACGTGATCAAGACAAAGAAGATGTTTGTGGAATACAGGAAAAGGAGGACCAAGCACGCCCCCATTCTCATCGACGGGGTTGTAGTGGAGTAGGTTGAGAGCTTCAAGTTCCTTGGCGTCCACGTCACCAACAAACTAACATGGTCCAAGCACACCAAGACAGTTGTGAAGAGGGCACGACAAAAGCTATGCTGCTACCTTCTGTAATTATCTATGCATAGACACTCTACCTACATGTACATATTATCTAAATTACCTCAACTAACCGGTGCCCCCGCACATTGACGCTGTACCGGTACCCCTGTATATAGCCTCGCTATTGTTATTTACTGCTGCTCTTTAATTATTTGTTACTTTCATTTGTTACTTTTTTAAGGTATTTTTCATAACTGCATTGTTGGGTAAGGGCTTGTAATTAAGCATTTCACTGTAGTGTCTCCACCTGTTGTATTCGGCGCATGTGACAAATACTATTTGATTTGATTTTAAGAAAATGCATATCCTTGCTTCAGGTCCTGAGCTACAGGCAGTTAGATTTGGGTATGTCATTTTAGGTGAAATCTGAAAAAAAGGGCCCGATGCTTAAGAGGTTCTGAGAACCCAGAACCAAAACAGCAAGAACCAACCAGGTGGGATCCCCTCTAAACACACTCAGACGCTGTGAGACTGGTTCACAACACTCTGCAGTGTATTTTAATCCCCAGAATTCAGAAAGGTATGAACTAGCTGTGCCCTTCTCTGCCATTAATGTATCCAGGGTGCGTGATTGATTTCTGGTGCAGCAGCACAGGGTGTCTTAATGTTCTAATGCATTGCTCTGTCACACCGGGCTGCCTTGGCAACCTGCCCTTTCCACTGAAGCATCTGCTGCTCGATTGGATGAGACCTGGGTAAATAAATAAAAAGGGGAGGTCGGGGGAGAAGGAGAGGAGAGGGTAGGGTAGGTAGGTGATTGCACACACACACACACACACACATATACACACTACACAGAGGAGCACACACACACACATATATACACACTACACAGAGGAGCACACACATGCACACACGGTAGTGGTGGGGGGGGTCAACACAGGTTGTTTTAAAAGTGTTTGCTGTTTTTAACCGGATATCGATTCATCAATGTGGGACCTGCCTGTGTGTTGCCTGGTCCTTTTCGGGCCATGACTTCTTGTACTTCTTCCATATCTGTAGCAGGGTAACACTGAAATCAATACATAGTTCTACAGCTTTTTCATTTTCCCTTTATTTTTGTGAAAAGAGCCCTAAAGTACATCCCCCTTAATCCCATGGACCGTTGGTTACCAGGACGACACCGGTGAGACGTTAGGCTGCCGTTCAGCACTCATTACCGGAGCACATCGTTGTACCATTAAACCGCTGAACCAGACGGTCCGCCATTCAAACAAACGCTATCATAACCATTATTGTCATTAGCACCTCCTTGTGAGGGATTAGAGAAAAGAGTCAGTCTCTTCTCCTCCAGGGCTGCCTGAGAGCTTAACATGCTAAGGAAGAGGGCAAATTACTCATCATTGTCAACATCAGTTAGATACAGTATGCAGTGAATAGAACAACAGCGAAGACTGAATTTTTGTATAAAATACATAATTATAGAACATGTCAGCATTGTCGACAGAGATAAAGTGTCTGTCTAGACATGTATTTAGCCTTTTCTTAGTCAGGTTATTGTTGTGTCTCAAAGGGCGCACTGTTGCCTATATCGTCCATTACTTTGGAAGTAGTACACTACTATATATAGGCAACGGGGTTCCATTTGAGATGCAACACACAGTATGTCAGTGTCGTTGACGCAGATAAAGTATGTGTCCAGACATAGCTCTATAAAGGAGAAGGTCGAGATGCAACACACAGTATGTCAGTGTCGTTGACGCAGATAAAGTACGTGTCCAGACATAGCTCTATAAAGGAGAAGGTCGAGATGCAACACACAGTATGTCAGTGTCGTTGACGCAGATAAAGTATGTGACATCTCTAGACAGATGCTCTATAAAGTATGTGTCCAGGCTCTATAAAGGAGAAGGTCGAGATGCAACACACAGTATGTCAGTGTCGTTGACGCAGATAAAGTATGTGTCCAGACATAGCTCTATAAAGGAGAGGTCGAGATGCAACACACAGTATGTCAGTGTCGTTGACGCAGATAAAGTACGTGTCCAGACATAGCTCTATAAAGGAGAAGGTCGAGATGCAACACACAGTATGTCAGTGTCGTTGACACAGATAAAGTACGTGTCCAGACATAGCTCTATAAAGGAGAAGGTCGAGATGCAACACACAGTATGTCAGTGTCGTAAAGTGTGTCCAGACATAGCTCTATAAAGATATGTCAGTGTCGTTGACAAAAGTATGTGTCCAGACATAGCTCTATAAAGGAGAAGGTCGAGATGCAACACACAGTATGTCAGACATAGCTCCAGATAAAGGAGAAGGTCAGATAGCTCTATAAAGGAGAGGTCGAGATGCAACACACAGTATGTCAGTGTCGTTGACACAGATAAAGTACGTGTCCAGACATAGCTCTATAAAGGAGAAGGTAGATGCAACACACAGTATGTCAGTGTCGTTAAAGACAGACATAGCTCTATAAAGGAGAGGTCGAGATGCGTGTCCAGACATAGCTCTATAAAGGAGAAGGTCGAGATGCAACACACAGTATGTCAGTGTCGTTGACGCAGATAAAGTACGTGTCCAGACATAGCTCTATAAAGGAGAAGGTCGAGATGCAACACACAGTATGTCAGTGTCGTTGACGCAGATAAAGTACGTGTCCAGACATAGCTCTATAAAGGAGAAGGTCGAGATGCAACACACAGTATGTCAGTGTCGTTGACGCAGATAAAGTACGTGTCCAGACATAGCTCTATAAAGGAGAAGGTCGAGATGCAACACACAGTATGTCAGTACACAGATAAAGTACGTGTCCAGACATAGCTCTATAAAGGAGAAGGTCGAGATGCAACACACAGTATGTCAGTGTCGTTGACAGATAAAGTATGTGTCCAGACATAGCTCTATAAAGGAGAAGGTCGAGATGCAACACACAGTATGTCAGTGTCGTTGACGCAGATAAAGTATGTGTCCAGACATAGCTCTATAAAGGAGAAGGTCGAGATGCAACACACAGTATGTCAGTGTCGTTGACGCAGATAAAGTACGTGTCCAGACATAGCTCTATATGTCAGTGTCGTTGACGCAGATAAAGTAGTGTCCAGACATAGCTCTATAAAGGAGAGGTCGAGATGCAACACACAGTATGTCAGTGTCAGTAAAGTACGTGTCCAGACATAGCTCTATAAAGGAGAAGGTCGAGATGCAACACACAGTATGTCAGTGTCGTTGACGCAGATAAAGTACGTGTCCAGACATAGCTCTATAAAGGAGAAGGTCGAGATGCAACACACAGTATGTCAGTGTCGTTGACACAGATAAAGTACGTGTCCAGACATAGCTCTATAAAGGAGAAGGTCGAGATGCAACACACAGTATGTCAGTGTCGTTGACACAGATAAAGTACGTGTCCAGACATAGCTCTATAAAGGAGAAGGTCGAGATGCAACAATAATATAATGAATTGAATCCATGATCAAAAGACGACACAAAGTGAAAGTGCAAGCTGCTGATAAAAAGTAAAAAAGGAACAGAGTATACTTTTCTGCCTTATGCCTTTTCCGAACTCAATAGACAGTTCCTCTCTCACTCACTGGCCGCCTTTCATTCTAGCCTGAGCGTTAACCCTCACACTGGCTTTCTATTGACAGATCTACACATATATTCTAGCTAATTCAGGGTCACCCAAACTCAAACATACTAAACATTTTCCAACAACATTCTTGGCTGTCTGCCACGATCATTAATTCTAAATGAGTGCTTGTTTTGTACTTCCATTGAATCATGTCAATAGGTAAGAGTTGTCGTGACTTGAAATGAACATTTATCTGAAAACTGTTATTTATCTCATTTATTTATCTAAATACCTAACTACTTTACCTAACTATGTTTAACTGTTACCTGATTAAATTAATAATGTAACATTTAACTCATTAGGATCTGGTGCACCACGAGAGCGGTTCTTTAATTCGGGAGATGGTAACTCTTTAAACTCTAAACCTAGCACATCTGTAAACATATCATCATTCTGAACAGTCATGACCTCCTTGCATCTGTAAAAACTTGAGCCTTAGGCCTCCCGGGTGGCGCAGGGGTCTAGGGCACTGCATCGCAGCACTAGCTGTGCCACCAGAGAGTCTGGGTTTGCGCCGGCTGCGACTGGGAGGTCCGTGGGGCAACTCATAATTGGCCTCGCGTCGTCCGGGTTAGGCAGGGTTTGGCCGGTAGGGATATCCTTGTCTCATTGTGCACCAGCGACTCCTGTGGCAGGCCGGGCGCAGTGCACGCTAACCAAGGTCGCCAGGTGCACTGTGTTTCCTCCGACACATTGGCACAGCTGGCTTGCAGGTTGGATGCGCGCTGTGTTAAGAAGCAGTGCATCTTGGTTGGGTTGTGTTTCGGAGGACGCATGACTTTCGACCTTCGTCTCTCCCGAGCCCGTATGGGAGTTGTAGCGATGAGACAAGATATTAACTACTAATAATTGGATATTACAAAATTGGGGAGAAAAATTAGGTTAAAAAAAATTTAAAAGAAGGGGAAAAAAGTTTTAAAAACTGGAGCCTTACTTATTACTACACAAACGGGTTTAATTATTGATTATTTATTTACTAGCTAATTCAATGGGAACACAGGATAAACATGCACACTTTGCAACAAGGATGGAACTCTAGAGCTGAGAGTAGAATGACGCCAGAGATGATGGCTGCTGTTTTATTGGCTCTTAACTTAACCAACCGTGCTATTTTGTACATTTTTTGTATTGTTTATTTTGTACATAATGTTGCAGTTTCAAGTTCCCTGGTGCCCACATCACCAACAAACTAACATGGTCCAAGCACAACAAGACAGTTGTGAAGAGGGCACGACAAAAGATTTGGCATGGGTCCTCAGATCCTCAAAAGGTTCTACAGCTGCACCATCGATAGCATCCTGACGGGCTGCATCACTGCCTGGTATGGCAACTGCTCGGCCTCTGCCTGAAAGGCACTACAGAGGGTAATGCATACGGCTCAGTACATCACCGGGGCCAAGCTTCCTGCCATCTAAGCCTCCTGAACATCTAATCAAATGGCTACCCAGACTATTTGCATTGCCCCCCTCTCTTCTACGTTGCTGATACTCTCTGTTATTATCTTTGCATAGTCACTTTAATAACTCTACCTACATGTACAAATTACCTCGACTAACCGATGCCCCCACACATTGACTCTGTACCGGTAACCCCGTATATAGCCTTGCTTTTGTTATCTTACTGCTGCCCTGTACTTATTCGTTACTTTTATTTCATACAATGTTTTAGGTATTTTCTTAAACCTGCATTGTTCATTAAGTGCTTGTAAGTAAGCATTTCACTGTAAGGCCTGTTGTATTCGGTGCATCTGACAAATACAATTTGATTTGATTTACTGGAGAATTAATACGTTAAAACAGGTCCCTAGCGAAATGACAACAACATGGCTGCTTGTTATATAAGAGATGGAGAGGGACAGAGAAAGAGGGACAGAAACACTTAACATTGGTACATTTAGAATCTACTCTCACCTACAGTAACCATATACTTTGCACATGAACCGTCACCCGCTTTGAGTAAGAAATCATGAATGTATTTACGTGAAATGCCATGGGTTCGCCATGGATCTCTCTCGATGGACAGGGCAGCCTTGGAAAAGGAGTCGGGCCTTTTTCTTTTCCTGAACAGAAATACAGAGTTTATTTTCCTTCCATTCGCTCTTGATGACGCTTCTTTGAAGATAGGCTAGCCAGCCATACCAATGGTTCCCAGTGGGGTAATGAGAGTAGTGTAATATGGTGGTTTGAGCAGAGTAGCAGAATGGTCCTACTTAAATTCACTTTCGAAGATACTTTACTTAGAACAGCTAATCAGTCGTACCAGTGATTGTACAGGGAGGTGAGTTCATCGTCTCTACCTAGTGTTGAGATTCAGAGTTCAAACCACTTTAAAAATGCAGCTGCAGCTTCACGCTTTTCTGGTCTGGTATGTTAATTTCTTAACCCATCATTTATTACATTTACATTTACATTTAAGTCATTTAGTAGACGCTCTTATCCAGAGCGACTTCCAAATTGGTGCATTCACCTTATGACATCCAGTGGAACAGCCACTTTACAATAGTGCATCTAAATCTTTTAAGGGGGGTGAGAAGGATTACTTTATCCTATCCTAGGTATTCCTTAAAGAGGTGGGGTTTCAGGTGTCTCCGGAAGGTGGTGATTGACTCCGCTGTCCTGGCGTCGTGAGGGAGTTTGTTCCACCATTGGGGGGCCAGAGCAGCGAACAGTTTTGACTGGGCTGAGCGGGAACTGTACTTCCTCAGTGGTAGGGAAGCGAGCAGGCCAGAGGTGGATGAACGCAGTGCCCTTGTTTGGGTGTAGGGTCTGATCAGAGCCTGGAGGTACTGAGGTGCCGTTCCCCTCACAGCTCCGTAGGCAAGGACCATGGTCTTGTAGCGGATGCGAGCTTCAACTGGAAGCCAGTGGAGAGAGCGGAGGAGCGGGGTGACGTGAGAGAACTTGGGAAGGTTGAACACCAGACGGGCTGCGGCGTTCTGGATGAGTTGTAGGGGTTTAATGGCACAGGCAGGGAGCCCAGCCAACAGCGAGTTGCAGTAATCCAGACGGGAGATGACAAGTGCCTGGATTAGGACCTGCGCCGCTTCCTGTGTGAGGCAGGGTCGTACTCTGCGGATGTTGTAGAGCATGAACCTACAGGAACGGGCCACCGCCTTGATGTTAGTTGAGAACGACAGGGTGTTGTCCAGGATCACGCCAAGGTTCTTAGCGCTCTGGGAGGAGGACACAATGGAGTTGTCAACCGTGATGGCGAGATCATGGAACGGGCAGTCCTTCCCGGGAGGAAGAGCAGCTCCGTCTTGCCGAGGTTCAGCTTGAGGTGGTGGTCCGTCATCCACACTGATATGTCTGCCAGACATGCAGAGATGCGATTCTCCACCTGGTCATCAGAAGGGGAAAAGAGAAGATTAATTGTGTGTCGTCTGCATAGCAATGATAGGAGAGACCATGTGAGGTTATGACAGAGCCAAGTGACTTGGTGTATAGCGAGAATAGGAGAGGGCCTAGAACAGAGCCCTGGGGGACACCAGTGGTGAGAGCGCGTGGTGAGGAGACAGATTCTCGCCACGCCACCTGGTAGGAGCGACTTGTCAGGTAGGACGCAATCAAGCGTGGGCCGCGCCGGAGATGCCCAACTCGGAGAGGGTGGAGAGGAGGATCTGATGGTTCACAGTATCGAAGGCAGCCGATAGGTCTAGAAGGATGAGAGCAGAGGAGAGAGAGTTAGCTTTAGCAGTGCGGAGCGCCTCCGTGATACAGAGAAGAGCAGTCTCAGTTGAATGACTAGTCTTGAAACCTGACTGATTTGGATCAAGAAGGTCATTCTGAGAGAGATAGCGGGAGAGCTGGCCAAGGACGGCACGTTCAAGAGTTTTGGAGAGAAAAGAAAGAAGGGATACTGGTCTGTAGTTGTTGACATCGGAGGGATCGAGTGTAGGTTTTTTCAGAAGGGGTGCAACTCTCGCTCTCTTGAAGACGGAAGGGACGTAGCCAGCGGTCAGGGATGAGTTGATGAGCGAGGTGAGGTAAGGGAGAAGGTCTCCGGAAATGGTCTGGAGAAGAGAGGAGGGGATAGGGTCGAGCGGGCAGGTTGTTGGGCGGCCGGCCGTCACAAGACGCGAGATTTCATCTGGAGAGAGAGGGGAGAAAGAGGTCAGAGCACAGGGTAGGGCAGTGTGAGCAGAACCAGCGGATGTCGTCGACCTTCTTTTCAAAATGGTTGACGAAGTCATCTGCAGAGAGGGAGGAGGGGGGGGAGGGGGAGGAGGATTCAGGAGGGAGGAGAAGGTGGCAAAGAGCTTCCTAGGGTTAGAGGCAGATGCTTGGAATTTAGAGTGGTAGAAAGTGGCTTTAGCAGCAGAGACAGAGGAGGAAAATGTAGAGAGGAGGGAGTGAAAGGATGCCAGGTCCGCAGGGAGGCGAGTTTTCCTCCATTTCCGCTCGGCTGCCCGGAGCCCTGTTCTGTGAGCTCGCAATGAGTCGTCGAGCCACGGAGCGGGAGGGGAGGACCGAGCCGGCCTGGAGGATAGGGGACATAGAGAGTCAAAGGATGCAGAAAGGGAGGAGAGGAGGGTTGAGGAGGCAGAATCAGGAGATAGGTTGGAGAAAGTTTGAGCAGAGGGAAGAGATGATAGGATGGAAGAGGAGAGAGTAGCGGGGAGAGAGCGAAGGTTGGGACGGCGCGATACCATCCGAGTAGGGGCAGTGTGGGAAGTGTTGGATGAGAGCGAGAGGGAAAAGGATACAAGGTAGTGGTAGGAGACTTGGAGGGAGTTGCAATGAGGTTAGTGGAAGAACAGCATCTAGTAAAGATGAGGTCGAGCGTATTGCCTGCCTTGTGAGTAGGGGGAAGGTGAGAGGGTGAGGTCAAAAGAGGAGAGGAGTGGAAAGAAGGAGGCAGAGAGGAATGAGTCAAAGGTAGACGTGGGGAGGTTAAAGTCGCCCAGAACTGTGAGAGGTGAGCCGTCCTCAGGAAAGGAGCTTATCAAGGCATCAAGCTCATTGATGAACTCTCCGAGGGGACCTGGAGGGCGATAAATGATAAGGATGTTAAGCTTGAAAGGGCTGGTAACTGTGACAGCATGAAATTCAAAGGAGGCGATAGACAGATGGGTAAGGGGAGAAAGAGAGAATGACCACTTGGGAGAGATGAGGATCCCGGTGCCACCACCCCGCTGACCAGAAGCTCTCGGGGTGTGCGAGAACACGTGGGCGGACGAAGAGAGAGCAGTAGGAGTAGCAGTGTTATCTGTGGTGATCCATGTTTCCGTCAGTGCCAAGAAGTCGAGGGACTGGAGGGAGGCATAGGCTGAGATGAACTCTGCCTTGTTGGCCGCAGATCGGCAGTTCCAGAGGCTACCGGAGACCTGGAACTCCACGTGGGTCGTGCACGCTGGGACCACCAGATTAGGGTGGTCGCGGCCACGCGGTGTGGAGCGTTTGTATGGTCTGTGCAGAGAGGAGAGAACAGGGATAGACAGACACATAGTTGACAGGCTACAGAAGAGGCTACGCTAATGCAAGGAGATTGGAATGACAAGTGGACTACACGTCTCGAATGTTCAGAAAGTTAAGCTTACGTAGCAAGAATCTTATTGACTAAAATGATTAAAATGATACAGTACTGCTGAAGTAGGCTAGCTGGCAGTGGCTGCGTTGTTGACTTTGTAGGCTAGCTGGCAGTGGCTGCATTGTTGACACTACACTAATCAAGTCGTTCCGTTGAGTGTAATAGTTTCTACAGTGCTGCTATTCGGGGGCTAGCTGGCTAGCTAGCAGTGTTGATTACGTTACGTTGCGTTAAAAGAACGACAATAGCTGGCTAGCTAACCTAGAAAATCGCTCTAGACTACACAATTATCTTTGATACACAGACGGCTATGTAGCTAGCTATGTAGCTAGCTACGATCAAACAAATCAAACCGTTGTGCTGTAATGAAATGAAATGAAAATGTGATACTACCTGTGGAGCGAAGCGGAATGCGACCGGGTTGTTGAGTGCGGAAGTTCTATTCAGTAGACGTTGGCTAGCTGTTGGCTAGCTAGCAGTGTCTCCTACGTTAAGGACGACAAATAGCTGGCTAGCTAACCTCGGTAAATTAAGATAATCACTCTAAGACTACACGCTCTAAACTACACAATTATCTTGGATACGAAGACAGCAAAGACAACTATGTAGCTAGCTAACACTACACTAATCAAGTCGTTCAGTTGAGTGTAATAGTTTCTACAGTGCTGCTATTCGGTAGCAGTGTAGACTACGTTAGGACGACGAAATACGAAGTTGCAATAGAAGTGCTGACTGTTTCACTTTGTTGTCCTCTTTCTTTTCCTTTTTCTTCTGTCCTTCTTTTGTCCTTCTTTGTCTTCCTTTCTTCTGTTAACTAGATATTTTTTGTTGTTATTCTTTGTAAGCTAGCTAGCTTCTTCCAGGAGAGTCCCTAGCAACTGCTTAGCAACAAGTAAACAATTCTGCTAGCAATTCAGCTAGCTAAGATAACTGTACAATTTTATGAAAAATAGTTACTTTTTCAAAAGCCTGTCTTTTTTGGTTTGTTCCTTGTTTTGTCTTCTATTGAGTCTTGCAGTTTTCTCTTGATTTTTTTCGATGTACTTCACTCTTAAAAAACATTTAAATCTCAATATATACAGGAGCTAATTTTTCAGCAGCTGCTCAATTTAGAACTCCGGAACACATTTATACAGTTTGTTTGAAAGGGGCGGTTCCGTCAGGCTGTAAAACAATTATCTCTTATAGCTTCTCAAATCACATCCCTCTCTTAACAAAAATACTTTCATAATTTTAATATTACGTGCACTACGCTTAGTATGAACACTTCACATATACTTTCCAAGTTACAGTATTTCCTTTATAATCACAAAATAACAAACAAAATTACATTAGTGTTCTATAGATTGCCTCTGACCATTCCCCATATTCTATGTTAAAAATATTGTTCCAGTATTTGCTTTTGAACGTGTTAGAGTTTAAGCGGGAAAAGTCTATTGAAATAAAGGACATTCCTTTGGTGAATCTGGGAGAGAGAGACCTGAATCTAATCCCCTTGATTTACAACAGGATGTGAGTTGTTAATCCCAACTAGTTATTTCCTCCTCACCTCTGCGGGTGAGTGGGGGTCTAATTGAAGTTATTCATTTGAAACCTGATCTGACCTATTTGGATTCTCGTGGACAATCATGACAGAGGAATGAGACTTAGTTGATCAAATGAACGGAAACTGTTGACAGCTATAGTCTTTAGCATAAACTATAATGGGAAATGTTGCGATTTGGCTTCTCACTGTTGCTGCCTGATCCTGCCAATTATTATCTCCAGAGAAATAACTCGAAGAAGAAATTTTTGTTGCCAAAATAATAGTCATTTGCAGCTTCATTGGAGTGTTTCAATGTAATGACCTAGGGTGAGGATCGCAAACTAGAAAAGGAGAGTCAGGAATTAGCCTGTATCAGAAGACTCCACAAGCACGAATGTGCGTATACACACACACACACACACACACACACAGTCTTGTACAGCTAATCTTATGGGGACACACAATTCAGTTCCACTCAAAATCCAATTTTCCCTAACACTAACCCAAAACCTAACCGTAACCCTAAAGCTAACCTTAGCTCCTTAACCTAAAACTAACTCTAACTCTAACTCTAGCTCCTAACCCTAAACCTAATTCTAACCCTGAAACTAATTCTAACCTTAACCCTAAACCCCCTAGAAATAGCATTTGACCTTGCGGGGACCAACATAATGTCCCCCGTTGATAAAATGTTTGTTAAATTACTATTCTTGTGGGAACTTCACGCACAAGCACAGTCAAACACACAAGCGCACACACACAAATCCTACAGGAGGGCAATTACATGGTATTGATCTGAGTCTCAGGGGGAAGCTGTTCTCCTGCTACCTTCCTCTCACGGTGTCTACTGCACAACTCTCACCTTACACACACACACACACACACACACACACACACACACACACACACACACACACACACACACACACACACACACACACACACACACACACACACACTGGAAGCTCCTGTTGAGCTCTATCCTCTTGAGGAAAATCGAAAAGCTGTGACGTTTCTTAATTATTTCTTCATTTATTTTTGGGATATGTGTTTTTTTGTATTGTTCAGGTATGCTGCACTGTTGGAGCTAAAAACATAAGCATTTTGGTGCACCTGCAATAACATCAGTAAATGATGTGTATGCAACCAATAACATTTGAGTGGACACAGGGTCAATTCACCCTCCATACCCTTTCCTGTGCACTCCCTTCTGCTCCTGCTGTTAAATTATGTGGTGACGGTAAGAGGAATTGTCAGACTGCTTTTTACAGCACAAAACAACATTCTCCTGCAGCTAGTCTGTCCTCTCCTCCCAGCTGCACCAAAGGCAATCCAATAGAAATATGAGCCTTAAATGGCAAAACGCTCTCTCCTCGGGAAATACAATCGGCAGGGTGTTTCTATTCTTTTCTACTGTGTTTTTTAAGTGACTCTTGAACACTCTGGTTCCTCTCTGGGAGAACACAAGAACGCCTCAACAGCGGGGGAAATACAGTGGGATCAGAGGAAACAGGGAAACAGGGTTTGCTTGTACATGCCTCTTGTGAAAATCTCTAGAGGGCTGCTACTGCTGCTCACCACAACTTTGTTTGGGGACTCTCCTTAGTGTACCAACTACTGTTGTGGAAATGTCATTGTGTGTGTGTCGGTGCTTCGTTCAAAAGAAGTGTTTATCCGTCTTGTGATGGATGGTGGCGTGTGGTTGGAAGTGTCGTGACGCTCAGATATCACCTGTGAATCTAGCCAGTCAGCCATGCAGGTTTGGTCTGGTCTGTCTGGCACCTGGTGTAAACAGCAGTCATTCCTGATTATTGTATTCTTGTCAAGAGGAGCGAGGCATCCTGTTAGGGGGGCTTGACCCCCCACTGCGTAGGAGACAGATATTTACTCCTGCCATGGCTCAAACACATTGTAAACTCTGTCTATTCCCTATGTAGGGCATTACTTTTGACCAGGGCCTATAGGGCTCTGGTCAAAAGTAGTACACTGTGCAGGGAATAGGGTGCCATTTTGGAGGCAGGCTCTGCCTTTTTCCCCCAGGAGCTGTCAATAAACAGGCCTGATTTAACATCCTCCTTGGAGGGAGGGGAGTGAGCCTGGGTGCATCGACATGGGTAGGGGCTCTGATCCTGGGCTTACAGTTCAGACAGAGGTCCCAGGTTCACTCCAATGGTCTGCTGGAGGTTATAAATTGCATACCAAATGGCACCATTTTCCATTTACTGCACTAATTTTGACCAGGACCAATAGGGCTCAGATCAAATGTAGTCCACTATATAGGGAAAAGGAACGCAACCATAGCATCTGCAATGTCTTCCGCCACTAAGGACTGGCCTGGTGACTAGTGGTACTGTCACTCGCCCCTCATCCCACCAGGGATCATACTGAATCCCCCAATCCAACACTGAGCAATACAAGTTTGAAATGAGAAAGGTGTTTGGGTGAAGTTGTGAGACTTGAACTGAAGTGGATTACCGAAGCAGTTCCCCCCTTCACCCATCTCTTACTGTCATAGAAACGAATACTGTTTACTGTACTTCTTTTATGACCTGTCAGACTTTGGGTTCTCTTTATCATTTTTATCTTTTCATCTTTTTTCTCTTCTCTTCCAAACCATATAGGGCCTTGAAACTCACCTCTGGACCTTGAAGCCTGTTCCACTGCGTTTTTCCATTGTTGCTCTCTAATCAGGGACTGATTTAGACCTGGGACACCAGGTGGGGCAAGAACAGAAAACAGAAAACCAGCAGACTCCGGACCTCATAGGGTAAGAGTTGAATACCCCTGATAAAGGGCTTCATTGACTGTAATTGATGGTGGGGGTGGTAGCTCGCTAAGCATCTACATAATGGTGACGCCACTGGTTTTGACACCATTTGAGACGTAATGATGGAGTCATGGAGATCAGTTACCACCATGGGTCATTGGAAGAGATGGGGTGTTAGGTAGCTGGATTCTTGGCTCCGCAGCTGTTCCTGAGGACCAGGCCAGTACGCAACCAATTAGAGATGTCACCACTCAGGGTGTAAATGAGCCATCCAGATGACATCAGGCCCCGTGATTTTGGCCCTAATGTGTGTGAGGGTGCATGTGTATGAGGGTGCGTGCGTGCATGTGCATGTGTGTGCTCACAGACCTAGTGCTCCTCCTAGTGCGCTGACGATGGAAGGATAGCAAAGTTTGGTTGTACCCCATACCACCTGTACATTTTTGTGTATGTTGGCGGGTTTTAACTCAGACATCTTTTACACTACATGCAAAGTAAACTCCTAGAAACCACAGGAGGCTGCTGAGGGGATGGTGGCTCATAATAATGGCTGGAATGGAGTAAATGGAATGGAAACCATGTGTTTGATGTGTTCCATACCATTCCATTTATTCAGTTCCCGGCATTACTATGAGCCCGTTCTCCCCAATTGAGGTGACACCGGCCACCTGTGCTAGAGTCATCTCGGCCACAACACTTTTTAGTCCAAAAGACACACCAATCTGGTTCACATCTGACTTTGTGAGGGAGTAAAGAGAAGACTCTAGCAGGGAGCTGCTGTCCTCCTTCTTATGACTTCATCAGGCGATCGGCTAATTCATTCTCATTAGCAGGGATGTGGAGAGCGGAGCGCGCTCGAAAACTTCATTAATGAACAAATGCATTCAGCTTGGGCATCATAATGACGTCCCCAGCCCACTCTTAGCATGAGACGCCACATTAACCTACACAGAGACCCATCCGGACCTCACAGCCCCATCGGACGTAGAAACAGCTTTACAACCAGATACACCAAACCACAGGAGGTTGGTGTCACCTTAATTGGGGAGGACAGGCTCGTGGTAATGACTGGAGCGGTATCAAATACATCACATGGTTTCCATGTGTTCAATGCCATTCCATGTGCGCCGTTCAAGACATTATTATGAGCCGCAACTGGCTCTGGCCTATATAGTACAACTGGCTCTGGCCTATATAGTACAACTGGCTCTGGTCTATATAGTACAACTGGCTCTGGCCTATATAGTACAACTGGCTCTGGCCTATATAGTACAACTGGCTCTGGCCTATATAGTACAACTGGCTCTGGTCTATATAGTACAACTGGCTCTGGCCTATATAGTACAACTGGCTCTGGTCTATATAGTACAACTGGCTCTGGCCTATATAGTACAACTGGCTCTGGCCTATATAGTACAACTGGCTCTGGTCTATATAGTACAACTAGCTCTGGTCTATATAGTACAACTGGCTCTGGTCTATATAGTACAACTGGCTCTGGCCTATATAGTACAACTGGCTTTGGTCTATATAGTACAACTGGCTCTGGCCTATATAGTACAACTGGCTCTGGCCTATATAGTACAACTGGCTCTGGCCTATATAGTACAACTGGCTCTGGTCTATATAGTACAACTAGCTCTGGTCTATATAGTACAACTGGCTCTGGCCTATATAGTACAACTGGCTCTGGTCTATATAGTACAACTGGCTCTGGCCTATATAGTACAACTGGCTCTGGCCTATATAGTACAACTGGCTCTGGTCTATATAGTACAACTGGCTCTGGCCTATATAGTACAACTGGCTCTGGCCTATATAGTACAACTGGCTCTGGCCTATATAGTACAACTGGCTCTGGCCTATATAGTACAACTGGCTCTGGTCTATATAGTACAACTGGCTCTGGCCTATATAGTACAACTGGCTCTGGTTTATATAGTACAACTGGCTCTGGTCTATATAGTACAACTGGCTCTGGCCTATATTGTACAACTGGCTCTGGTCTATATAGTACAACTGGCTCTGGTCTATATAGTACAACTGGCTCTGGTCTATATAGTACAACTGGCTCTGGTCTATATAGTACAACTGGCTCTGGTCTATATAGTACAACTGGCTCTGGCCTATATAGTACAACTGGCTCTGGCCTATATAGTACAACTGACTCTGGCCTATATAGTACAACTGGCTCTAACCTATACAGTCAGACAGAGACCACAGTGTATCACGAACACAATCTATCTTTACATCATGTATCACTTTATATCATTCCATAACCTTTATTTGACATTAATTACAAGACAATTTTAATGTTGTACAATGTTTTTTGTCTTTGTTAGTTGCATGTATTGGCTGCATCACCTTGGCAAATGCTAAGTCTGCCTCTGGAGGTGGCAGGTGTGTCTAGAGAGAAACGAATGAGTTTGGCTGATGGGTGTGTGTAAATGCCTGCGTGCGTGGATTCATGTGTGTGTGTGTGTGTGTGTGTGTGTGTGTGTGTGTGTGTGTGTGTGTGTGTGTGTGTGTGTGTGTGTGTGTGTGTGTGTGTGTGTGTGTGTGTGTGTGTGTGTGTGTGTGTGTGTGTGTGTGTGTGTGTGTGTGTGTGCATGTGTGTGCATGTGTCTCTGTGTCTGTGTGAATTACACCAATACACTGACTGTAGAAGATTAGAAACACTTTCCTCCCTCTTGCTCTGATCAGATGATGGCCTCACGGGCGGAGATGGAGGAGAAAATATGTGGGATAGGATAGAGAAGAGTAGAGAGTCACTTGAGAATGTGAGTGATGGGACTGACATTGTATCCCAAATGGCACCCTATTCCCAATTTACAGCCCTGGTCTTCCTATAGGGCTTTGGTCAAAAGTAGAGCACAATGTAGGGAATAGGGCGCCATTTTGAATGCAGACTCTGAGTGCTAAGGTCAGGGTGGATGAGTAGAATGGACAGCATTGATGTTACTCACACTGTGTTATCTGGAGCAGCCAGACTGCAGAGTCCTAGGGAGGTAGACTTCCTCTAAGCTCATTTAGGAGATAGTACACACAGCCTGGTCACGCAGCCAGTGCACCTGCCGAGTGAAGATCACACTGACACGGAGAGAGAGAGAGAGAGAGGTTTGCAAAGTGCCCAAAACAAGAGTCCAGAACAAAAAGAGATACAAGACAAATTACAAATCCTTTAATCAGTGGTCAGAGACTATCAGAATCATGTGGATACTCCAATTACAGAACAATAATTAATGGAAAACTATGCACTCTACAACCCAAAAAGGCTTGTGGTGCTGATGATATTTGAAATTAAATTATCAAATATACATACCAAAAATTCAAATTGGCTATACTCAAACTCTTCAACATTATCCTCACTCGACTCATGTTTTGTAGACTTCAAGAAAGCATTTGATTCAATTTGGCGCGAAGGTCTTATTTATAAACTAATAAAAAGTGTCATTGGAGGGAAAACATAGGATGTTATTAAATCAATGTACACTAAAAACAAATACAGCCCCACATTGGAGGTACCATAATACCCATAAAACCTAGCGGTCAAACAGGGAAATGGTTCCCATAGGAGATTTTAGAAACATATGAGGGCTGTGTTTCTTACCGTTTTGATAACCATGTAAATCTGTCTTGGACAAGGTGACTTTTATCAGTATATTCGGCTCGGTTTACTCTCAGATCCGAAAATGCGAATTAACCTCATAGTTGACGTCATGCAAAACTACAAATCCCTGCAAGCTCCTGCACCTTATCTCGAGCTGACACTTTTGTATACATTGAAACTTGCACATTCATTACCACATTTAGCTAACATTAGATAGCTAATCCAGAGATTCTTACCTTTCCCTCAATTCGGCAGTCTCGTCCAGATAATCATGGCATATGTAGTTCTTTATGATATCCACAGTAGCAGCTAATTAGCATTTCATTTTTGAGGGGTAAATATACAGGCAAATAGATTTTAAAAAGTTGTATTGTCCGTGAGAGATTTACATGGTTATCAAAATGTCACAGCAGGGTAAGCCTACATGTAGCACAGGGTATTATGATTCATACTGTCGTACCCTATGTGCGGTTCAAATTGACAAAAAGCAAACAACCTTTTTCTCTCAGGGACATAGAGTGATACAGGGCTACTCAATTAGTCGAACACTATTTAACATCTACATTAATGAATTGACAAAAACATTATAAGAATCTGCAGCACCTGGTCCCACCCTACACAACACTGAAATCAAGTGTCTGCTATATGCAGATGACCTGGTGCTCCCACTAAGGAGGGGTTAAAGCAGCACGCAGATCATCTGCACAGTGTAATGGCGTTCTTCGTTTGTCGAAAGAGAGTCGGACCGAAACGCAGCGTGGTTGTTACTCATGATCTTTAATGAAGGATCGCGATACACGAAATAACTTATACATATACAAAACAACAAACGGAATGTGAAACCTAATTACAGCTTATCTGGTGAACACTACACAGAGACAGGAACAATCACCCACGAAAAAAACAGTGAAACCCAGGCTACCTAAATACGGTTCCCCATCAGAGACAACAAGAATCACCTGACTCTGATTGAGAACCGCCTCAGGCAGCCAAGCCTATACTAGACACACCCCTAATCAACCACAATCCCAATGCCTACAAAAAACCCAATACGACAATACAATAACCCCATGTCACACCCTGGCCTGACCAAATAATGAAAGAAAACACAAAATACTAAGACCAAGGCGTGACACACAGGTTCTGTCAGACTTGGGCTCTGACAGTTAACCTAAAAAAACTGAATATAATGATATTCCAAAAGAGGTTCCGGATATCAGGATCGCAAATATAAATGTTATTTGGACACAGTTCTATTAGAACACACCAAAAACTACACATATGTTGGACTAAATATCAGCAACACAGGTAGCTTTCGCATTGGCTGTGAATGAGCTGAGAGACAAAGCAAGATGAGCATTCTATGCCATTAAAAGGAACATTAAAATCGAAAAATTCCAATTAGATATTTGTTCGAAAAAAACAAATCAGTCCAATTGCTATATATGGCAGTTAAGTATGGGGTCCACTCTCTAATAATGAATTGAACAAATGGAACAAACATCCAATCAAAATACTGCATTCAGAGTTTTGCAAGAGTGCATTGCAAGTACAAAGAAAAACTCAAAATAACGCATTTAGAGCAGAATTGAGCCAATACTCCCTCCTCTTTGGGAAAAAAGAGATATCAAATTTTACACCCATCTAAAATCATGCGGCCCTGAAACATTTAATCATACAGCCCTTCAATGTCAAGACATGAAACAAGAGAACAGTCCCACCACCCTGCTGGTTCTGAGGCTCAGTTCACTAACTCAAACCAACACCGTAGAGCCTCAGTACCGCACTCAGAAAACCTGGCGACACTAGATTATCACAAAGCAGAAATCTGAATGGAATGACACCACAAAAAACATTTCCTATTACACTGTGACAAATACTTAGACCTAATATAATCTTTTATTCCCATATTTATCATTCAGTACAAAGAAAATGTGTCATTTTGTCATCAAAATATGCAGCCTCCTGCCACAATCTGAGGGACGCCCAGTAAAAACTTAATGTCAATAATATTGAGCCATTTTGTTCTGTTTTGGCTTTCATACCATGCCATGTGGTTTTCAGTCATGTTGAGACTGGCCTACTACACTTTTTTATTTATTAATTAATATTGTTGGTGTAGTTGCTGCTCATTGTAACACCATTTTCATTACTACTACTATTAATATTGATGGTTTATTGCTGTTGGTCCTACCATTGTTGTTATATGTGTACGTTGACAATGTAAGTAATTGAACTTGCCATGTCAATAAAGTATTGAATTGAATTGAATTGACTTGAAAAAGAGAGAGAGGGAGCGAGATAGGTGGCTGCGGACTGAGGTGAGAGCACTTAAAGAGGCACACATGGCACTGAAGGAGGAGCTGAGAAAGGTGAGGTGTGACAGACAGCAGGACACTCCCCCAGAGAAGCCAGCTGAACAGCCCACCTCAGACCCGGACCACAACCTCAACACCACAATGGGACACACAACACAAGACCCACCAACCCAACAGACCCCACCCCCTCCTAACACCCCCCCTGCAGCTCCCCTGATAGCCCTCCTGACAACCCCCACACATTTTGATTTTTTTTATTTAACCATTATTTAACTAGGCAAGTCAGTTAATAAGAAAACAATTCTTATTTACAATGACTGCCTACCAGAAGGCAAAAAGTCTCCTGCGGGACGGGGGCCTGGGATTAAAATAAATAAATCCAATATAAATACAGGACAAAACACACATCACGACAAGAGAGACAACACAACACTACATAAAGAGAGACCTAAGACAACAACATAGCAAGGCAGCAACACATGACAACACAGCATGGTAACACAAGATAACAACACTATGGTAGCAACACAAAAAGGTAGCAGCACAAATGGTACAAATGGTACAACATGGTACAAACATTACTGGACACAGTCAACAGCACAAAGGTCAAGAAGGTAGAGGCAACAACACATCACACAAAGCAGCCACAACTGTCAGTAAGAGTGTCCATGATTGAGTCTTTGAATGAAGATATTGAGATAAAACTGTCCGGTTTGAGTGTTTGTTGCAGCTCCTTCCAGTCGCTAGCTGCAGCGAACTAAAAAGAGGAGCGACCCAGGGATGTGTGTGCGTTGGGAAACTTTAACAGAATGTGACTGGCAGAACGGGTGTTGTATGTGGAGGATGAGGGCTGCAGTAGATACCTCAGATAGGAGGGAGTGAGGCCTAAGAGGGTTTTTATAAATTAACATCAACCAGTGAGTGGGTCTTGAGATGGGTATACAGAGATGACCAGTTTACAGAGGAGTATAGAGTGCAGTGATGTGTCCTTTAACTTCTTATGGCTGGGGGGCAGTATTGAGTAGCTTGGATGAATAAGTTGACAGCCTGCTCCTCAGTCTCAGTGGCTAATATATGCATATTATTATTAGTATTGGATAGAAAACACTCTAAAGTTTATAAAACTGTTTGAATGATGTCTGTGAATATAACAGAACTCATATGGCAGGCAAAATCCTGAGGAGAAATCAAAACAGGTAGTGAGAAATCTGAGCTTTGTATGTATTCAACAGAGTCCCCAATGAAATCCCCTTGAGATATTAATGATGTTGCACTGCCTAGGGGTTCCACTAGATGTCAACCATCAATAGAAATTTGAATGAGACTTCTCCTGTGTTGTGGGAGTGAATGAGAGCAGAATCTATCAGGTGTCTGGCAGTCAGACATTTTCTGATCACGCTTATTCCTCATGGTATACACTTGCGTTCCATTGCTCATGAAGACACAAAGGAATAGTCTGGTTGGAACTTTAATGAAGCTATATGTTAAAAACATCCTAATGATTGATTCTGTACTTAGTTTGAAATGTTTCTTTGACCTGTAATATAACTTTTTGAAGTTTTTGTCCGATGTAACATTGACCAGAATGAGCGTTTGGATATGTATACCAAACGCGGTAACAAAAGAAGGTATTTGGACATAAATAACGGACATTATCGAACAAAACAAACATTTATTGTGGAGCTGGGATTCCTGGAGTGATTTCTGATGTAGATCATCAAAGGTAAGGGAATATTTATCATGTAATTTCTTGTTTATGTTGACGCCATCATTGCGGCTATTGTGACTTTTACTTCTGAGCGCCGTCTCAGATTATTGCATGGGTTTCTTTTTCCGTAAAGTTTTTTTGAAATCTGACACAGCGGTTGCATTAAGGGGAGGTATATCTATAATTCCATGTGTATAACTTGTATTATCATCTACATTTATGATGAGTATTTCTGTTGAATGATGTGGCTATGCAAAATCACTGGATGTTTTTGGAACTATTGAATGTAACGTGCCAATGTAAACTCATATTTTGATAAATATGAACTTTATCAAACAAAACATACATGTATTGTGAAACATGAAGTCCTATGAGTGTCATCTGAGATGATCAAAGGTTAGTGATGAATTTGATCTCTATTTGTGGTTTTTGTGAAAATCTTTGGCTGGAAAAATGCCTGTGTTTTTCTGTGGCTATATGGTGACCAAACATAATCGTTTGTGGTGCTTTTGCTGTAAAGCATATTTGAAATTGTACACTGTGGTGGGATCAACAACAAGATTAGCTTTAAAATGGTATGAGATACATGTATGTTTGAGGAATTTTAATTATGATAATTATTTTGATGTTTTGAAATTGGCGCCATGCACTTTCACTGGCTGTCATATCGCTCCCGTTATCGGATTTGCAGCCATAAGACATTTTAAAGGAGCTTTGACGGCAAATCTGATGTCCGAATGGTAAAGAACATCTAGCCGCTCGAGAGCACCCTTACCTGCCGATCTATAAATTATGTCTCCGTTATCTAGCATGGGTAGGATGGTCATCTGAATCAGGGTTAGTTTGGCAGCTGGGGTGAAAGAGGAGCGATTACGATAGAGGAAACCAAGTCTAGATTTAACTTTGGCCTTTTATAGTGGCTGAGAGGACAGTGCACTGTCTAGCCATACTCCCAAGTACTTGTATGGGGTGACTATCTCAAGCTCTAAACCCTCTGAGGTAGTAATAACACCTGTGGGAAGAGGGGCATTCTTCTTACCAAACCACATGACCTTTGTTTTGGAGGTGTTCAGAACAAGGTTAAGGGTAGTGTCACTCCCTGGCCATAGAGATAAACAAAGAAAAAAAACATAGAAATAAAGAAACTAGAATGCCCACCCTAGTCACACCCTGGCCTAACCAAAATAGAGCTACATCAGATAACAGAAATACTCATCATAAACTTTGACGAAATATACATGTTTTACATATAATTAAAGATACACTGGTTCTTAATGCAACCGCTGTGTCAGATTTAAAAAAAAATGTTACGAAAAAAGTATACTATGCAATAATCTGAGACAGAACTCAGACGTAAATATATTTCTCTGCCATGTTGGAGTCAACAGAAATATGAAATTACGTCATAAATATTCCCTTACCTTTGATGATCTTTCATCAGATTGCAGTGCAAGGAATCCTAGTTCCGCAATAAATCGTTTTTTTGTTCCATAATGTCCATTACTATTGTCCAATTAGTTACTTTTTCTAGCACGTTTATTTCACATATTCAAAAGCTGGCGCTGGTCCAGGCGAACTCGGACGAAAACTTCAAAAAGTTATATTCCAGATCGAATAAACAGGTCAAACTAAGTAGATAATCAATCTTCAGGATGTTATTATCATATACAGTACTTGTCCTCTTGCTCAGTTGTGCACCAGGGCCTCCCACTCCTCTTTCTATTCTGGTTGCGCTGTTCTGTGAAGGGAGTAGTACACAGCGTTAAACGAGATCTTCAGTTTCTTGTCAATTTCTCGCATTGAATAGCCTTCATTTCTCAGAACAAGAATAGACTGACGAGTTTCAGAAGAAAGTTCTTTGTTTCTGGCCATTTTGAGCCTGTGCTAATGCTCCAGATACTCAACAAGTCTAAAGAAGGACCGTTTTATTTGCTATTGAAATGAATACTAGACTATCTTAAATGGATGCTAGTCTATCATATACATGGAATGGATGCTTCTCCCTGTCACGGATCCCATGGTTGCCCTTAGTTTGAAGTAGTAATCCAGAGACAGGTGTTTTCTCTATCCCCTTCGCTATCATACTCAAATTCCACTGATTTCAAAACTTGGTCTTCCAGAAGGTGGAGAGCAACACTTATGCAGATCTACAACGCAATATATATATATATATATATATATATATATATATATATATATTTAAAGCCGTGTTAGACAGGATTACCAATACATACTGACCAGCTCAAATAGACAGAAGCGTGCTATATGGCAGACCAATCCGAACTAATCTCTCGGCATGTCCTGCCCACTCATTATATCAGCCAATCATTGCTAGTGGGAGGGTTGCTGGCTTTTTTCTGTGGCTAAAGCAACTATGCTCAATTTAACAATTTTATTCAGTTTCCATTCATACACGTTTTTTTATTAAGGCAGATATCATACACGTTTTTTTATTAAGGCAGCCAGAAGGTATTTCATCATTTTGATGATTTTTAAAGATTACAAATTGCTCTCCAGTGAAGTAGTGTCCCGCGAGTATCCTGTCACATTTTTCAGATTACACAGACCCACAAAGAATAATAAAAAAAATGAAATACTATTTTGATAAACTCACATATGTATTGGTGAAATACCGCAGTGTGCAATCACAGCAGCAAAATATGTGACCTGTATGCCACATGAAAAAGGCAACCAGTGAAGAACAAACACCATTGTAAATATAACCTATATTTCTGTTTATTTATTTTCCCTTTTGAACTTGAACTTTTGCACATCATTACAACACTGTATAGACATAATATGACATTTGAAATGTCTGTATTCTTTGGAACATTTGTGAGTGTAATGTTTAATGTTAATTTTTTATTGTTTATTTCAGTTTTGTTTATTATACATTTCACATGCTTTGGAAATGTAAACATATGTTTCCCATGCCAATAAAGCCTCCTTAAATTGATAGATGAGAGAGTATTGTGAGAGAGAGAGAGAGAGAGAGAGAGAGAGAGAGAGAGGAGAGAGTCTAGAGAGAGAGAGAGAGAGAGAGAGAGAGAGAGAGAGAAGCGGTTCACAAATTACCACTACAGGAGAATAAGGCAGGATACTGTAAGAGTGCATGTTAATGGTGACTGATTTATTACTAATGCGTGGTGAGTATGTCCAACAGCTCACATGGACTGCTTGTGATGGTGGTGGTTGAGCTCTGTATAACTTGTTTCCATCCTTTAGTCCTAATTGGTCAATCGTTGACAGTCCATTCGCTCAAGCCATCGTTACAAAATAGTCCGTTTCAAAAGCATCAGTCTTCTGCACTGTAAATGTGTGCCTCGCTTGGCTTGCTGATTGGTGAGGAATTCTGAGTGGTTTTACGTGGCAGATATAATGTGTGATAGAGGCCGTACGTCTATAATGATCATGTATTGTGGATCACCATACGGAGAGACAGAGATAGGAAAAAGGATGTGGTCTATAGTAAGTCATACATATTCTGTCCTTCCCACTGGGCTGTGTTTCTTTTCAGGCACTGTGAGCCATCCTCATGACAGCCTAGGAGTGCCTTTATATGTGTGTTGGTGGGCTGGAGTGTGCCTAATGTCTGGCTAGCAGTAGAGTATGATGGGAGGCTGCTGACCTCTGTGAGGTGTGCATGTGACAGGTTAAAGGAAATATTCATAGCCTGTTATACATTAAAAAGTATTAGTAAGTTCATAGTATGTGAGGATCTTAAAACATCTAAGGTTAAAAGATCATACATTCAGTATTAGTTGATAGAGATTGATAACATTCATATAATTGTGTTAAAGTTCAAATCCGTCAAGCGTACAAAGGGTACGAATTGTGGGAGGAATGTGTAAACGTTATATTGATTACTTGATTTTGTGGTGCCTAAAAGTGTTAATCTGTGATCTACTAAATGCTCTTAATCTATGAGCCTGAGATCGATTGCTCTGGTCTCCACCCATATTCCCAGGGAAATCGCGGTCTTTTCTCATTGCACTAAAAGTTATTATTGAGGAAACAAGACCATATCACTCTCGTGATTATTTCTCCCCTTTTTGAGGTACGTTATTGATGATAAAAGAGTAATTTAAATGTAATCACTCGCTAACATGTCAAGAGTGTTTAAGGTGTGTCTTAGTAACATCTTGAGGAAATTAGAATTAAGTTTGCAGAGAGCAATATGAGCCCTGCTCGGTTGCAGCGAAGAATAGCATCGTGCTGAGAGTAACTGCCATTTTATGTCGATTGTGAATGAACATGTGCGTTGTTAATAAGATCTGTTGTTTTGTAAAATGATTGCACTAAAAGTTATTATTGAGGAAACCAGACAGTATCACTCGTGATTATTTCTCCCCTTTTTCAGAGGCGTAACATTTTTGGAGGCTCCGCTGAGATTGCTGCTCAGATGTCCAGTTTCTACACCCTGGTCGCTGAATTCCGAGCCAGCTAAATCCCCACACAACTCAGGCAGGCTGCAGTGAGGAAAGTGTTGCTGTTCGAGGGAAGCTGGAAGTTAGTGGTTAAGTACGTGTCAACTGAGGCCATTGATCGACCATCAGAGACAATAAGGACCATCTAATTCAGAGTCAACTCCTGCACAGTAAAAGTTCCTCCTGTTCTGTCAACATGACAAGTGCCTTGGAAGAACTACAGGAAGAGGTAGTAGGAGAATTGCACACCCTGACTAAAGACAAGTTAGTAGAGATATGTGATTTCCTTGACATATCAGGCGAACAGAGTAGACATGTTCAAGACAAATCCCGCATATCATTGATGACTCACATTATGATGTTCCTTGAAAGAGAGGAAGTTGCAGAGTTAGAAGATGGCGGCATGTCGGAATTGTTGCTACTAAAGACGAAATGACAGATGATCAGTGGCATAGATAACAAAACAGGGCAAACTGACAATGATATTGAACCAGCCGAACTGTAACCCCACAACAAGGGGTGGGAACTGAGCAGATTACTGCAGCCAAAGCCAGTGCTTCTCTGCGTCAGCCCCAACCCCATGCAAATCTTCAGGGGAGCGTGCCGCTGTCACCCAATGCACAGCCCAGCTCATACTGGCGCAAAGAGTTTAAAATTCTGGTCAGACAGGTGAACCGTGCCAGAAAGGAAAAACAGATTTTTTTCCAGCCTTGCCCATCAGATCGAGAATGGACTTAACAGAGGCTACCCTGAGGTAGAAATAGTAGACGCAGTTGTCAGGGCTATTTCTCCAGGCTCACAGCTACGCAGCTACTTGGAAGGTAAACCCCAGCTAACTCTTCACACATTTAGATGTATCCTGCTTTGCCACTTCCAAGAGAAGAGTGCAACAGAGCTTTACAAACAGCTAGCTTCAGAAGCACAGCATAGCAAGGAGACCCCTCAAAGCTTCCTGATGCGCGTCTTAGATTTGAGGCAGAAAGTACTGTTTGCATCCCAGGAGTCAGAATCAGGGCTTAAGTATGACCCTGCTCTAGTACAGAACATGTGTTTACACACAGTCCTTACAGGTCTCCAGAGTGACAGTATAGTATAGATAGCGAAACATCAGATGAGGTTTTGCTAGAGAAGCTTAACATTGCTTGTGCTAATGAGATAGAAAGACGAAACCAAAAGCGTCTTAATGCCCCACAGCCTGCTACAACTGTAAGTGTAGTCCAGTTAGAAGATACGCCATCCGCAAGTGTCCTGTGAAGAAAGCTAAGATACCAGCAGAACTGTTAACAGAGTTAGCTGAACTTAAGACAGGTGTAGCTTCTCTAAAAGGTCTCAGTGCAGAGATGTCTCCTTAATCTGAGCAATTATATAGCAGCCTATGTTTCAGTCACCGCCTTGTGCCTATGCCCCACCCCCAGTTAGGAGGCCAGATAGGGTCACCCAGCCACCTGTTTCCTTGCAGCAGTATTACAGCAACTACAGTCGGTCCCAAGCACCTGACCCTGCGCAGCATCGATATGCCCCTAACCTGAATCTCTCCCAAACGCAAGGCTGAGAGATGTTTCAGAAATCCTGGACTCACCTGATGATCTAAGGTTGACTGTAGCAAATGGGACTGAGATGCCGTACCTGGGATGGATTGAAACAACTTTTCGGCTAGCTTCTGAAACGGACCAAACAAAAGCACTGAGTGCTGGTAATGAAAGGCTGACACCTATCTCATACCATCATAGGTTTCAATGTTATCGAGCACATCCTGACAATGACCGAAAAGACTAAACCATACAGTACAGTAAAAACAGCTTTCCCAAGCCTCAAAAGGAACAAGGTGGGGGCTTTTATACAGGCTGAAAGGACAGATGAATATGCAGTGAAAACCAAGAAAGAGAAGTCTGCTGTACCAATACACAGTAGCATTCAGATTGAGTGCTGTGTAGCTTCCCAGCCTTTCAAAGAGGACATGGCAATGCTTTTCCAGCCAGACCTGAACCCACAGTGGCCAGACGACCTTGAGTTCTTTGACACACTAGTCAGAGTCAGGAAAGGTGTTTTTCCACTTATCATGCTTGATGTCTCTAACCCCACTGACCACAACATTGACCTGCTAGGGACGCACAATACATCGGTATAGTACAAACCATTATGACTGTGTTACCTGCCCAAGTCTTTGAAAGAACTGTCACCCCAGCCACAGTGAATCACACCAGCGTTCGAACCCCATGTACTGCTACTGAACAGTGGGATCCACCAGTAGGTTTATCTCACCTAACCGAAGAGCAGAGAGAGGTTGTTAGGCAAATGCTTAGAGAAGAGTGTCACTCCTTCTCCAGATCAGACAATGACATTGGCTGCATTGAACGATTGAAAATGACTATTTCTCTAAAGGACTCTGAACCAGTAAAGCGCACATACATGTCAGTGCCCAGGCCACTGTATCAGGAGATGAAGGGTTACATTTATGAACGCATAGTCCAGGGCTGGGTTAGGAAGTCAAACTCTTCATATTCTTTACCTGTTGTGTGCGTTCGTAAGAACGACGGGACCCTCCGGTTGTGTATAGATTACAGAGACCTGAACAGAAAGACACATCCCGACCGCCAGCCCATCCCTCAGGTCCAAGACATCATGGACAGTTTAGGTGGTAATTCCTGGTTCTCCCTCTTAGATCAGGGGAAAGAGTATCACCAGGGGTTCATCTCTGAAGAAAGCAGACCACTGACAGCATTTGTGACACCGTGGGGACTCTATGAGTGGATACGTATGCCATTCGGCCTCATGAACGCTCCTGCAGCTTTTCAGCGGTGTATGGAGGAGTGTTTGGACCTCTTTAAACCCCAGGTCCGTTATTTGGGCAGAATAGTGTCTCCAGAGGGCAGCCGAATTGACCCAGACGATTTTGACGCAGTAAGAGCATTGAAAGAAACCAGACCAGAGACTGTGGGCCAGCTCAGAAAAATGCTTGGTTTACTCACTTACTACAGACAGTACATCAAAGACTTTTCACCTACCTCATTCCCATACTGTTTTTATACTGTTTTTATTTATTTACTTTTCTGTGCCAGCTGCCTCTGATCATTTATCACTCCAGTGTTAATCTGCAAAATATGACCTCCTCATGCCTTTTGCAAAGCAGATTCAGAGAAATGACCTGGCCACCCATGGAAAAGCCTACCTGGTTAAAAGACAGTAAAGAAAGAGAAATGACCTGGCCACCCAAGTCAAAAATAAAGTGGTCATGCCCTCAAACAAGCCAATCCTGTGGACTGACCAGCATCAACAGGCACCTGAACAGCTGATTGAGTGTTTGCTTCACCCACCAGTTTTAGGTTTCCCTGATTTCACTCAGCCATTTGTTGTACACACTGATGCGTCACACCAAGGCTTGGGAGCAGTTCTTTATCAAAAGCAAGATGGGAAGCTTAGGGTTATGGCTCTCGAACCTTAACAGCAGCTGAGAAGAACTATCACTGCCACTCGAACAAGCCAGAATTTCTAGATCTAAAATGGGCAATCACTGATAAGTTCCATGACTATTTGTATTATGCTCCAACCTTCACTGTATACAGCAATAACAACCGGGTCTGCTACATTCTGTCTACTGCAAATCTGAACGCAACCACTTCCAGGTGGGTTGCAGACTTGGCTGATTTCCACTTTACAATAAAGTACAGGCCAGGCAGAGAGAACGGTGATGCAGTTGCTTTGTCAAGGATGCCACTGGATGTAGAGTCACTGATGAGAGAATGTTCTGAGGAGCTTCCACCAGACACCATTGCTGCCGCGATACAAGCAGTTGAGGTACAGGAAGAGGCTGTTGTACCTTGGTCACTGTCAGCTGCATCTATGTCAGTATTGAGACAACCACTGCAACAACCAGCTCGATCCCAAAAGATGGCATAAGAGAAGCACAAGAATCTGATCCGGTCATCCGTCCTGTGCTCAATTTCAAACTGTCTGGTTCCAAACCGCCAGTTAAAGAGCAAAAGAAATTCAGTCCAAAGACAAAATGCCTATTCAGAGAATGGGACAAATTGACAATAGACAGTGATGGCATTCTGTACAGAATCACTACAGCCCGCAAGCAGTTAGTTCTACCAGAGCAGTACAAGGGTAAAGTGATGGAAGAGTTGCACAATAACATGGGACACCAAGGTACTGACCGCACTGTATCACTAGTACGTGACCGCTTCTTCTGGCCATATATGCAATCTGACATCGAGCACTATGTGACTAAAATTTGTATCTGTGTCAAGCAGAAAAAGCCAGCCCATGAAACAAGAGCTCCTCTGACAAACATTGTGACAACACAGCCATTTGAACTGGTATGTATAGACTTCCTTCATCTCGACAGATGCAAAGGGGGATATGAGTACATCCTCGTGATTGTTGATAATTTTACACGTTTCACTCAAGCTTACGCCACCATATCAAAGTCAGGTAAAACTGCTGCAAATATCATCTTCAATGACTTTGCCCTGAAGTTTGGGTTCCCGTCCCGCATCCCACCATGACCAAGGGGGAGAATTTGAAAATCAGTTGTTCCATCAGTTAAAGAAACTCAGTGGCATGGCGGGGTCCAGGACAACACCCTATCACCCGATGGGAAACGGTCAAGCGGAACGCATGAACAGAACATTGTTGCAAATGTTAAAGACACTAACTGAGACACAAAAGTCAAACTGGAAGGAGTCTCTGAACAAACTGGTTTATGCCTATAACTGCACCCGTTGCGAAGTGACTGGCTATTCACCATTTTATCTTCTATTTGGGAGATCACCCAGGCTTCCAGTTGATATGCTCTTTGGATTGTGCACAGAGGCTGGTTCCAGTAACCAGCGAGGCTATGTGGAGAACTGGAAACGAGGGATGGAAGAAGCATACGCCATTGCAAATGAAAATGCTCAGAAAGCCACTGAAAGAAGTAAGAAGTGCTATGACATTAAAGTTAGGATTTCAGTGCTACAGCCTGGCAAGCGAGTTCTGATTAAAAACCTGACACCAAGAGGAGGAACAGGCAAACTCCGTAACTATTGGGAAGATACAATTCACACAGTGGTGAGACAAATGGGTTCAGACCTGCCGATTTATGAATTGAGACCAGAAAAGGGTAGGGGACGCTCCAGGGTCCTGCACAGAATCCTGCTCATGTCCTGTGACCACTTACCTTTTGAGACACAACCAGAAATGACCAAAGTGGACAAAAGTTAGAAAACGAGGAGACACCAGCCTGCATTACAGCCTCTAGATTCTGATGAAGACAGCGGGGGTGAATATGACCTTCATCATGAGCCACTACAGGTTCCCACATCTCCTACAGTACCTGAGGAGAGGAATGCTGAACCAGCGATAGAGTGGGAACACAGGCCTCCACCACTGAAACAGACAGTCGTGGTGCCAGTCCCTGATACTCTACCAGCACAGCCTCTTGTTGAAAATCTGCTGGAGGAGACAACAACAGTTAAAGACCTGCCTGCTGAGGAGATGAACTTGCCTGCTGAAAATATGCCTGATGATCGTCCACCAAGTGCCTTTCCTTCATTAACTGATGCTGCTGAACCTGAGAAACCAGCCTACCAGCTGCCACAAAGAGAGAGACACCCTCAAGGACGTATCACCTATGATCAGCTTGGTATCCCTTCCTGCTACAGTATCCAGCCACAGCCGCAGTTGTTCCCTGTGTACTCTGGACCAGGACTGGTTCCATGGTTGCCATCACTACAACAATGTTACTTTCAGCCACCTTACATGTATGGGCTTCAGCAGACATGAGACTACAGAGTTGACATGTTTGACCATGGACTACGGACTGATTTCACAGACTGTCACAAGAGACAATTTGCAGACTATGCGTATAGATCATTAAAATTGATGGACTGTTGATCAATAGTATGAGAAAAGACTACTTATGTTATACAGCAGGTCAACAGATATGGACTGTGAATATAACTTGTTAGTTATATTTGAACTGTGGCCCTTGACCTCTGCTCAAGTACTACCTTACAGAAGAGGATTTTATAGGTCCAGTGCATACAGACTGAAAAAGACAATGTTGGTAATGTTGGGACAATATTTATTTTGTCGGGGAGAGTGTGACAGGTTAAAGGAAATATTCATAGCCTGTTATACATTAAAAAGTATTAGTAAGTTCATTGTATGTGAGGATCTTAAAACATCTAAGGTTAAAAAGATCATGCATTCAGTATTAGTTGATAGAGATTGATATAATTGTGTTAAAGTTCAAATCCGTCAAGCATACAAAGGGTACGAATTGTGAGAGGAATGTGTAAACGTTATATTGATTACTTGATTTTGTGGTGCCTAAAAGTGTTAATCTGTGATCTACTAAATGCTCTTAATCTATGAGCCTGAGATCGATTGCTCTGGTCTCCACCCATATTCCCAGGGAAATCGCGGTCTTTTCTCATTGCACTAAAAGTTAATATTGAGGAAACAAGACCATATCATTCTCGTGATTATTTTTCCCCTTTTTCGGGTACGTTATTGATGATAAAAGAGTCATTTAAATGTAATCACTCGCTAACATTTCAAGAGTGTTTAAGGTGTGTCTTAGTAACATCTTGAGGAAGTTAGAAGTACGTTTGCAGAGGCTCGGTTGCAGCGAAGAATAGCATCGTACTGAGAGTAGCTGCAAAGAGAGAGCCATTTTGTCGATTGTGAATGAACATGTGTGTAAGATATAAGATATTTTGCGGTGTTATTTGTATAATGGTTTTTCAAACACTTTATTGCCTGTTGATAAATGGAGTTATGGTTTACTGAGTTAAAGCTTTGTGCTTGACAGTTATATTGAAATTAGTATCAGTTTCAGTAAATTACAGTGTATACTGTTGTGACTTGAATAAGCCTTGTACCCTAAAGACTGACTTTCCTGTAGATCTGTTGTTCTGTAAAATGTGTTACTTTTGTAAAATGATTGCACTAAAAGTTATTATTGAGGAAACAAGACCGTATCACTCGTGATTATTTCTCCCCTTTTTCAGGGGCGTAACATGCACACACACACGGAAACACACACACATGGCCATGAAGAGGAGCAGGAGGCAGCAGCAGGGTTAGCGTTAGTGGTCAGTTTAGGGGTCACTATGATTAGATGCCATTAGTTGAGATCCAACAGTTCACGCTGCTTGTTCAACACAGCAGAGAGCAGAGGGGAACATTGTGTGTGTGTGTGTCTGGTGCGCATGTCTGCCTCTGTGTGTGTGTTTGCGTGCGTGTACTGTTGAACACATCACAGTGCAACAGACAAGAGGCCCAACCGATGACCATAGATGTACCTGGAACCTGTGACTGAGAGCCCTGCAGCACCGCAGACCTCAGCTCTCTCATAGTCAGCTAGGGGGCTACACTGCAGTCACAGGGACAGTCTGGGGGAAAAGGTTAAAAGACAGACAATTACTCAATGGTACAATGATAAAATAGCAGTGTTTGTCTCTCTCTGTTGTTAACATGGTTTGTAATTATTGCCCTGAGTATCACAGAATACATCCCAATTGGCATATGTAGTGCACTATAACGGCTCGTAAGAAGTGCACTATAAAGGGAATAGGGAGCCGTTTGGAGTGCATACATGGTGATTAGTAGGATACATAGTGGCATGTTTCATATCTCATGCTCCTGTAGTTCTCAGAGATAAGATGATCATGACGGTAGGAGATTAGTGACACATACAGACACAGATCCTCTCCTTGGCTCTGCTCCACATGTCAGTGATGTCATTACTGTGTGTGTGTGTGTGTGTGTGTGTGCGCGCGCCTGTGTCTCGACCATGATCTCCCAAACATACATTTCTGCTCATTTTGCAAATTGCTGTGATTTCTTGGCCGCCGCAGGCCCTCTCTCACTCACCAAAACCTTGGGGAGGTGGGGGGAGTGCAAGTGACAGGGTGGCAGGTGACACATTTAAATAGGATTTGCATCTTAAATCAGAAGTGAGAAATGTGAGCATGATTCTCCAAGGAAGATGGCAGGAAGATTGCATTAGAGCTCTGAGAGAGAGAGAGAGAGAGAGAGAGAACAATGACATTGAGAGCAGAACTGAGGAAGGGGAGGGAGGGATAGAGATTGAAAGGATAAAGAGATTGAGGGAGTAAGACAATAGGATTGTTTTGTATGTAGGTAATGGCACAGTGTGACATCTGGTGTAATGAAAACTATTAAGGGTTATTTTAGATGTGTTAAAATATAACATTTTACAAGGCACCTGGGTTGTTGAGACTAGGAAGCCCAGTATAATCAAGTTTATGGTTGACCAAGACAAGAAGGATAATTAATATATAAATATATATATATATAATATAATATATATATATATATATATATATATATAATATATATATATATATATATAATATATATGCCATTTAGCAGACGCTTTTATCCAAAGCGACTTACAGTCATGTGTGCATACATTCTACATATGGGTGGTCCCGGGAATCGAACCCACTACCCTGGCGTTACAAGCACCATGCTCTACCAACTGTGCTACAGAAGGACCATAATTCATTCATAGATTCCTTTTCCAGACCATTTATTGTGAAGCTTCACAAAAGAACAAGTAGGCGATGCTAGCTAACACACATAGAAACAAATGAGCAAAAACATATCCGGTGTCCTGTGGTTTTTGACGGAAATGTACTGTATGTTTGTGGGTTACTTCATTCGTTGAGATACGCAAATGCAAAAAAAAATGTATGACTTGCATAATTTAGTGGGATAGGACATTTGTAGACGTGTAGTAATGGAGTTTGTTTCCCCAGAGGCTTTCTCTTCAGTCAGTCTGCCACATGCATTGAACACAGTCACACAGTCACATCCCCTCACCTTCTCCCAACCCTCCCCTCCTTCCCTCCTTCCTTCCTTCCCTCATCATCTCTCTCTGGGTGACATATATAGGCATTAGTGGTGGAGTTGTGGAGAAGTGGCAGGGAGAATCCATCCCTGACAGTCTGGCTGTTGGGCTGCGGGCAGTGGACGGCAGTGTTGTAGTCGAGTCATTGAACCTCAAGTCAGAGTCGAGTCCCAAGTCCCCTGTGCTCAAGTTGAGTCACAAGTCCCTTTGGCTAAGGCCGAGGCAAGTGCAAGTCTGAGTTGTCGAGTCACAATTTGAGCCACGAGTCCTTATGCCTGAAGTCCAACGCACAGTGCTCGAGTTCTGGTCCACGTCTGAGTCACTGGGTCTGAGTTTTGATATTGGAAATGGTTCCTGTGTCACAAATATATCCTGTTCCTGTGTCACGCATACCTGTGCTGTGTGCTTTGGCTTTCATACCACTGTGGATTGCGAAGATGATTACGGGTCTCGTCCTGTGGGTTAATCATTGTATGCGGTTGTATTTATTTGAAGTACTCCTGGCTCTTTTGATTGGTTTTCAACCATGTGTTTTGTTACATGTTTGTTTAGTCTTTAGCCCTTACACAGCACACCGTAATTTGAGCTAATTAAAAAGTTATATGATGCATTTCTGCGCCTGTCTTCCGAATTATTGTTGCCAACTTTGCAGAATAGTCGACCATTAAGAAGTCAGCTGGAATGGCCCGTCTGACAACACTTTGACTGGGCCGTCCGACGTCGCCACAACGAGTCCGTCCAACGACGCCGCTTCAGCAGCCACAACTGGCCCGTCCAACGCCATGACAAGCAGTCCATCCGACGCCACTGCTACTGGTCCTTCCCAAGCCGACGCAACTTCAGCAGCGGCAACGGGTCCTGATCGACCCGCACTGAGTTCCTGTGATAGTCCTCGAGGCTGTTAGTGTAGAGCGTGGGGGGTGATCCTAACTGTCTTAGGTCAGTTAGGATCACCGATTAATTTTAAGAATGTGAAATGTCAGAATAAGAGTAGAGAGAATTATTTATTTCAGATTTAATTTATTTCATTACATTCCCAGTGGGTCAGACGTTTACATACACTCAATTAGTATTTGGTAGCATTGCCTTGAAATTGTTTAACTTGGGTCAAATGTTTTGGGTAGCCTTCCACAAGCTTCCCACAATAAGTTGGGGGCCTTTTGGCCCATTCCTCCTGACAGAGCTGGTGTAACTGAGTCAGGTTTGTAGGCCTCCTTGCTCGCACACACATTTTCAGTTCTGCCCACAAATCCACATAATTTTCCAGCCTCATGATGCTATCTATTTTGTGACGTACACAAGTCCCTCCTGCAGCAAAGCATCCCCATAACAATATGCTGCCACCCCCGTGCTTCACAGTTGGGATGGTGTTCTTCGGCTTGCAAGCCTCCCCCTTTTTCCTCCAAACGTAATGATGGTCATTATGGCCAAACAGTTCTATTTTTGGTTCACCAGACCAGAGGACATTTCTCCAAAAAGTACAATCTTTGTCCCCATGTGCAGTTGCAAACCGTAGGTTGGCCTTTTTCTGGTGGTTTTGGAGCAGTGGCTTCTTCCTTGCTGAGCGGCGGGTCAAGTTATGTCGATATAGGACTCATTTTATTATTGTGGATTTCGATACCTTCATACAGTACCTGTTTCCTCCAGGATCTTCACAAGGTCCTTTGCTGTTGTTCTGGGATTGATTTGCACTTTTCGCACCAAAGTACGTTCATTTCTAGGAGACAGAACGCGTCTCCTTCCTGAGTGTTATGACGGCTGCGTGGTCCCATGGTGTTTATACTTACTATTGTTTGTACAGATGAACGTGGTACCTTCAGGCATTTGGAAATTGCCGAACCAGACTTGTGGAGGTCTACAATTGTTTTTCTGATGTCTTGGCTGATTTTGTTTGATTTTCCCATGATGTCAAGCAAAGAGGCACTGAGTTTGAAGGTAGGCCTTGAAATACATCCACAGGTACACCTCCAATTGACTCAAATTATGTGAATTAGCCTATCAAAAGCCATGAAGCCATGACATCATTTTCTGGAATTTTCCAAGCTGTTTAAAGGCACAGTCAACTTAGTGTATGTACACTTCTGACACACTGGAATTGTAATAGAGTGAATTCTAAGATAAATAATCTTTCTGTAAACAATTGTTGGAAAAATTACTTGTGTCATGCACAAAGTAGATGTCCTAAACGACTTGCCAAAACGATAGTTTTAATTGTGGAGTTAAAAACGAGTTTCAATGACTCCAACCTAAGTGTATGTAAACTTCCGACTTCAACTGTATGTGCCCTTTGATTTCCATGGTCGGTCTAATCGATTATTGTTACAATGTCCATTGGTGCGTGTGAGTACCTGTGCTGTGTGTTTTGGCTTTTGTGCCATTGTGGATTGCGAAGATGATTACGGGTTTCGTCCTGTGGGTTAATCTTTGTGTGCGTGTGTATTTATTCGAAGTGCTCCTGGCTCCTCGCTCAACCCTGTGTTTTGTTACATGTTTGTTTTGTCTTCTTCCCCGTGCCCTTACAAGGCACACCGTAATGTGAGCTAAATAAATACCCCTATTACGCATTCCTGTGCCTGTCTCCCGAATTATTGCTTACATAACATCATGTCTTGTCTTTAATGTTTCTGTTTCATATTTGACATTGCACCACACACTTTGCACCATCCACTGAAAGACGTTTGAAAGCAAAACAAATGATTCAGAGTTTTTAGAGATATTTGGCATTTTGCTCTCTCCTACTGCCGGCTCGATGCTCGTCTGTTCGTAGATTTGCGCCTCTATTGTTTTGTCCCAGCAAGTGGGGGGCTGGCGGGAAAATGTTCATGTGAGCATTGAAGTAATGCAAAGATTTTCCTCCTTGCTCAATGGTCATAATTGCCTGCAATATGAAATAGTTTATAACACATTTTATTTTAATATAATGTTCAATAGTCACATCAGTAATGATGTTTTGAAGGGATGAATGGTCTCTAGACGGAACTGATCTTTGTGTAGGTTTTTTATTGCGGAGTGGAAACTATAGGGAGACTTATCAGAACCTGGCTATGGGATGCAGGGGTAAATTGTGAGGCTAGAACGAGAAGACAAATTTAAAGAGAGCCTACATTTTATACTCAAAGGGAGAGAGTGACCAATAGCTAGACTGTTGTTTTACTATTAAACTCAATACGATTGTTTTCAATTTCGTAAAGCATTTCGTGTTTCTTAACCAGGCACATTGAAATAGAAGGTTGGTGACTGGTGGTTACGGGGAAGTAAGAGAATTGCTTGCGCGATATGTATCTTATGATCAGAGGCAGAGGCAGGGCTGGAGGCGGAGCCTGCCTGTCTGCCCACACTCAGCACTTGCTTCACCATAGCTCACCAGCTGATGTAGGCTGTGTGCGCCGGGTGTGGCGCATCCTTCCCACTGCTAGACAACAGAACCCTTGCTGCTCTGCACACCAGTGCTAATATTCTGCTTTTCATAGTTGCCTATCCAGTCCAAGTGCAAATACAAGTCACAAGAAGGTAAGTCCGAGTCACCAAAGGTCTAGAAGGCGAGTCCGAATCCAAGTCCGAGTCACCAAAGGTCTAGAAGGCGAGTCCGAATCCAAGTCCGAGTCACCAAAGGTCTAGAAGGCGAGTCCGAATCCAAGTCCGAGTCACCAGTGGTCGAGTCCAAGATGCGTCACAAGTCATGAAAATCGGGACTCCTGGACTCAAGTACTACAACACTGGTGTGTGTGGTGTGGAGGAGGGCGGCGGCGGCGCTGCTATTTGGTCCTGTCAACGGCAACACAGCAGAGGGCACACCTCTGCACCGACCATGTCTGCATGGTGTCACCATCTATTTTTAGCACTGCAGGCTGAAGGCTGGCTGTGACCGATGTAGAGGTGAATACACAGCGCAAACACACACACATGTACACACACATGCCTGTGAAACCAGCATAGCAACTGTCGTAGTAATAACACTCCTCCACATTGAACCAGGCTGCCTAAAACTGTACCAATAGGACTTTACAATTCCCCATTTACCCTCCTTCAACTCTCAAGTAGCCATTCCATTCTCTGACCTCAGAGAATAGACAGTATTTTGCAGACAGGCTGAAAGGTAAAGCTATTTATTGTTTCATTCTACACCACAGGATGGTGTTTCAGGGTTTGGTTATTTCACCACTGGCTAGGCCCTACAAGATTGATCATGGCGGCTCTCTCGAAGGTCTTGCTTTCCTGCCGGCTAAATACTGTATCATGTTTATCCATTGTCTGCCTGCAGCCCTGCTAGGTGAATCACTATATCTTACAGTGACTGCTCATGACACTCTCATCACTAAGATCTCCTCCTCTGTCCTTGAACATTGATTGCCCCCCCACCCGCCTTAATCTATTACCCTTTATAGGTTGTTACTTCCACAAAACCAATCCAGCAATGTGACTTGAGTCAGGTTTTTGTTCTCCTTTTTCTTTCCTTTTATCAACCCTGTATACCAGGGGTGTCAAACTTATTCCATGGAGGGCCTAGTGTCTGCAGGTTTTTGTTTTTTCCTTTCAATTAAGCCCTAGACAACCAGGTGTGGGGAGTGCCTTACTAATTAGTGACGTTAATTCATCAACCAAGTACAAGGGAGGAGTGGAAACCCACAGACTTCCGTGGAATGAGTTTGACAGCGGTTTGTTGTACACTCTTAGAATTTGCCGTGACTCAAGGAACTCTGGAGATTGTCAAGGAACCCTAGAGTTCCTCATGGAACCATTGCCCTCAATGGGTTCATATTTGCACTTTTGGTTATTTGAGGGGTTCTTGGAGGAAGTTTTAACACAAGAAACAGCAAGGCTGCCCACATGACTGCATATTAATTTAAAATTGAAACATCTCTGCTATTTTTTAGGTAATGCCCCCCTCTGTCCTTGACGTTTCCCAAATAAGTATATTTAACACAAGTAAGTTGTTAAAATGTCGATATCACAAACGGGATTTGTGTTATAAGCAATTCAAAGAGGACATCATTATTTTATATATATTTTCTTCTCTGGAGCTCCAAAAAGTGACTTTTTCAAATCCTCTTAGCATAAGACACTTAGATTTCAGACATTTAGATTAGTTAGAGTAAATGCCATTCCTGTTCATCTGTTGTGATGTACTGTCATCACCTGTTAAGGTTGATCACTAACAGTTGTATAGCTTCAATGAGACTTCCAGAGGTGTACAAGTTCCTCAACAGCCTATGCAAATCCCAAAGTTGGAATATTTAGAACTTTATTACTACATGTAATAAGCTATGTTAATATTATATTACGATATGTAATAAGCATACATATTCAAGGGAAATGTATGAATAGGATTTAAATGTATTTTACAAATTACTATCTGAAAGCCACACCTCCAATAAGCCACGCCTTCAGTCTTCTGATAGGCTTTCGCCCTTACAATATGTTATTTAAAAAATGGAACCCCTCTCATCACAAAAAAAGGTTCCTGTTTTACACTGTGCTTCCATGACTAACCTTTTCAAGGCGGTTCCTCAAGGAACCAATTTGACCTGAAAAAGTTCCTCCTGTGTGGCAATCTTTAAAAACCCAATAGGTTCTTCGAGGCTCCTTTACTTGTTAGAGTGTATGATGCCATGTAGAATGTCATGTAGAAGGATGTTGTGATGTCCTTTGTGAACGTGACAAGAAATAGGTGGTTTTACAAGATGCAAATCTCAATGACTGGAGGTCTTTACTAGCATGCTCGCAAGTACCATAGACTTCCAGTCATTGAGCTAACGCTAATTAGCAACTTCCTTCAAACTGCACGCAGAGACACTTTTTATCCGTGAGTTCGTCTGACTCTGGGGATATAGATACACGACTTCATTGACAAAATCCTGAAGTATCCTTGAATACAGTTGCATCAGTTTGTGAACATAATGCAGTGATAGACTCCCATACAGAGATAATTCAAACAGTGGTGCAATGAGCCCACATAACCGGTGCTAAGTTAAACATTTTGAAATTGAATTCTAATTGTCCAGGGCCATGCCACCTTTTAAAGACGCCAATAAGTAAGGAGTGAATGCTTGCAGAAAGCAGACTCTGAGAGAAGCAGCCTAAGTGAATCAGTCAATTAAAAAAACAACATGAAACAAGTGTCAGCACCCTGAGCCATCATGAAGATGTTTTATATACTGTACCCGTATAGCTTTCACCCTCTTCCATAAATAAAATATACTGGGTCTGCATTAAATCTGAGAGGTATGAGCTGAGGTGATAAAATTGAGTTATGAATCAAAATGCACAGAGCATTTATATGAAGGGAGAAATGAGAGAGACTCAACGTGGACAGATTGAAAATTCACTGCCGCTGTATAATGATCGAAAGGCTACACTACAGTAGAGACAAGATTTGCATCCCAAATGGCACCCTAAGAATCCTGGTCAAAAGTAGTGCACTATAGAGAATAGGGTGCCATTCTGTATGTTCATATCAACCATTTGTCAGATCCCTGTTTGTGGGCCTTTGAACTGAAACTTATTCACCGTTATTTGTTCTTGCTCAGCAGCCAGTCACCCTGGTCCCGAGCTCTTTTCAATTGTAAAATTATGCTAGGCCCAGCAGGAAAGAAATGAAGGCACAGTGAACCAATAAGGATTCAGAAATGAGGGTGCTCACAAAATAACTATTCTAAGTCAAGGACCAGAGACTGGATGTGCAAGGTTATTTTGAACAGGCAAGGCATGAGAGAGCGAGTGAATGAGATAGAAAGAGAGGCTGCGGGAGAGGGCGAAAAGAGAAATAGAATTTGAGGGAATGGGAAATGAGAGAGAGATAGGGAGAGAGAGAGAGAGAGAGAGAGGGGAGAATCAGAGTGAGATATGGGAGAGATGGAAAGAAAGAGAGCAAGGGAGAAATAGAGAGAGGCAAGAGAGAGTGAGATATGGGAAAGAGAGAGGTCTGGGAGAGAGAGTTATGAGAGACAGAGAGACGGAGTTGAGTGATATATGGTATAGAAAGATAAAGGGAGAGGGAGGGGTTGTAATGGCTTTTCTTTTATTGTGTTAATCTGTCTCACTGGGTTCCTTCACCAAGTAGTATATTACACATACCTGTTAACCCAGGCCTCGTAGAATGTGCGATAGATTTGTAAATGGTGCCCATTACACATCTACTTGAACCTGCATGTTTTTTTCTCCCTTCTGCTCTGCTCTCTCGCTCTCACCCCTCCCTTCCCTCTCTCTCATTTGCTCTTTGTCTATTCCCTTTTAACCCTTTTCATTACCCGGACAACAGCACCATAGTCCCAGTCGGTATTCACGTAATAATAAGGAATTCCCCTCGACCACGCCCACAAATTGGGGAAAATCAACATTCTTTCCTATTGACCCCCATCATAAAAGAGAAAACTCTGTAGTACATTTTTTTATGTACAGAAGTAACAAAACATGCAGAAAAGCTGCTTAGTTGTTCAATGTACATGTAGCCAGGTCAGAAATCTTGACCTATGGTTCACAATGCTTCCACGTAGGGAAATAGAGCCTGTGAGAAGAGCCCTGTGGCTTCAGGCTATTTGGTGTGGGAAACGTGGGGACGCGGTGTCCAACTAGGCTACATGTAGCTACGTGTGTGGAAAACATTTCATCACAGGTAAGACATTTCACTTGTTTAGTACAGTTTGTTTGTAACTCCACTCACTACTTGTAGCTGTATAGTCTGTTTGTTTGTGTTGTTGGTCTTGGCTATCTTCGGTCGGTAGCTAGCTAGCACTCACTCACTCAAGTGGTTGCTAGCATTGTCATGAAAAGGGGCATGAGGTTACCCCTAAAATATTATGTTTTTCTAAGTTGTGAGAATACTAAGGACCAGGCAATGTTGAAATGTACTTTTCTTAAATGTAGTTTTGTAATTGACTAAAACAAGCAGACAACAAGAAAATGGCATTTGAAAAAGGTAAAGTTTTTGCTGTGAGCAAATGAGGTAACCTAGGTAACCACAGGTTGTTTTCCCCACAGGTGTGCAGGGTCACAACATTCTGTCTAATACCGGCTGGGTTTATACAGTCAGTGGGTTAGTTAGGGGATTTCTAACACCACAAATCTCCACTCCTTGTGTTTTTCTCTCATTTATTTATAAATATGGTTATTTCTCAATTTTTTAAAGTCTCATCCTCTCTCCCCCTCCACCCCTATCCCTTTAGGGTAGACAGAGCTGGGTAGATCCAGGAGGAGCTGAACGGAGGCCTTGATTGGTTTGGGGTAGAGGATTAAAGTCTCTCTGGGAGTTTAAGCATAGAGGTTTTAAACACCTCCACCACTGTCTACAGCGAGCCCCTGATCCTACCCTGCCTGCCTGCCTGCCTGCCTGCCTGCCTGACTGCCTGCCTGCCTGCTCTCACACATGGCCAGGGGACTCTACACACACACAAACACACAGACTGCCAGGGGCTGGTTAGGCCAGCGGTGCACTAGGGTGCCATACTGCTTTAGCAGGCTAAGAGGCTTTGTCCTCACCCACACAACTAATTAAAACTCTCCGCAGGTGTTGCTTCTACCTATTTTCTAGAGCGTCGCCGGGGCTTAATCCAGCTTGGCTTTGGACAATCAGAGCCAGCTCCGCTGCACGCCACGACTGTGGGTGTGAAATAGGCCCAGGATGGGTGAGGGATGAGGAAGGATAGATGGTGATAGCAGCATTATCATACCCTCTATGGTAGAATGATGACTTATTCATACCATTCATGTCAGTACGTGAACACCTTAGTGCCTGGTTCTACCATGACATTCAATAATTTGTTATAACTAAATGGTTTCTACCCAGTGATGGTACAGAACCAACTAAGATGTGAAGGAGATGCATGTGTCATAATCCGCTTTGAGAGAAAATGTAACTGCACGCGGTCCTGAATCAAAGAATATACACACTAATTTTGCACAGTTGATAAACACAAAATCTCAAAATCACTCCAAGCAGGGCTTAGTTTGTGTGTATTGATGTTTTTGGTTTGTGCTAGCATGTGTGTCTATGTTGCGTCAGTTGGGATTAAATAGTATTAAAGAAAATACTGTTTCTGAACACAAAATCACTCCAAGCAGGGCTTTGTTTGGGTGTGTTGATGTGTTTGGTTCGAAGTAATACCCTGCGTGTGTCTATATTGTTTATGTGTAAGTGGTATAGTAGTAAGTACTGTATGTGGGGTTTTGGGTGATTGTTGGCCCCGTTGGGCTTGAGGAGGTCATTATTTTATTCTGTGGAGATTCACGCTTTCGGTTTCTTCTATGCCCCTGCCAGCCTAAAACATGTTCATCCCTTTTCCTGTTAACATACTCAATGTGTCCCAAATGGCACCATATTCCCCATATACTGTAGTGCACTACTTGTGGCCAGAGCCCTATGTGCACTATAAAGGGAATAGAGTGCCCTTAATGGCTTTGATTTCCTCCTCTTCTTCATCTGGACGTCTGATTGAACCCACAGGCTGGCTTCAACCACGTTCCATACACGGCTCTGCTCCCAGTCCAATATTTCCGACCCCCCAACCACTGTCTACATGGCATTAATCTACCCTCTTCTGTAGGAGCATGGCCAGGCGCTAGAATAGGTTCTTCCAGACCTGGGTTCAAACAGTATTCGTATTCGTTCAAATAAGAGTAAGTCTGGCCTGGAGTGCCAGATGGGCAGGGTTTGCACATTTCATGACTGTTCAATTGGTTCAATTGCGCCACGCAATATTAATCATGCCCAGCTAGAGTATTTGAAAGGTTTATAATACTATGTGAACCCAGGTCTACGAATATAGACTCCTATCACAGGCCCGTAAAAGCTGATGAACGGGCCATAACTCATTGCTTGCTCAGGGACCAGACTGGGACCTTGTTCAACAGGGAAACTGTTCCCCTATTCAGACTGTTTGTGTGTTTGTTGGATGTTTTTACAGGGCAAGGAGTCAGTAAAACTGTCCCTAGGGACACACTCAAAGACATAAACGCGAGTGTATAAGCACGTACACACAAAGACATTCATTTTGATTTTATTTAACTAGGCAAGTCAGTTAAGAACAAATTGTTATTTAAAATGACGGCCTACCCCAGCCAAATCCGGACGGCGCTGGGCCAATTGTGCGCCGCTCTATAAGACTCCCAATCATGGCTGGATTAATACACACACACCACAGGAGGTTGGTGGCACCTTAATTGGGGAGGATAGGCTCGTGGTAATGGCAGGAGTGGAGTCAGTGGAATGGTATCAAATACATTAAACACATGATTTCCATGTGTTTGATGCCATTCCATTTGCTCTGTTTCAGCCATTATTATGAGCTGTCACATAATTCTCATAGACAATTACATAAAACACACATGTAATTAATAAATATGAGACGGCCTGGACAAATCACCAGCATAGGGTTTGATTTGATCAAGAGTATCACTTAACAGGAAAACAACTCATCAAATGTACTTTATAGTATAGTTACTATCAGGGTTGGGTAGGTTACTTTCTAAATGTAATCCATTACAGTTACTAGTTACCTTTCACAAATTCTAATCAGTAACATAACTTTTGGATTACCCAAACTCAGTAATATAATCTGATTACATTCAGTTACTTTTAGATTTCTTTCTTTTCCCTTAAGAGGCATTATAAGAAGACAAAAAATGTATGTTACCAATTGAACCACATCTATTGCAGGATAAATCAATGTTAAAGTTTACATAGCTGGTCATATATGGATTTTAAATTTTAGTTTATAGGTTGGTTATGTAGGCTTCTTCTAACCCATCGCTTTCTACTACATATAATAATATGATTAAATGATATCTTTACATTAAAAACCAAAGTCTATCAGAATTCCAGTCATTCCAATAAATGTTATACCCCTTGATCTTCAAGAATAGGACTTGGAAATATGTATAAGTGTAGACTAGCCAAATTGTTTTACCTGAGTATAACCCCAAAACTAAGGACTTATTAGCCAGCCCTACTCTGTTGTTTATGATTTTGTTGTCATGGACTGATTGGGCTCATTGACATGAGTTGAAAAGAAATGCAGTGCTCATGGAGTGGCATGCTTTGAGCACTACTGAAAAGTGCTATTTATGTGTAAGTGATGAATGTCGTATGTTGCATTTGCTATAGGCCTATTGTTAAAACATTTTGGTGACACTTTGATATCTTGATAATTTGCAGCTGTTTAAAGGGCAAATCCACAGATGAAACAATAACAAACTGCCCCACCTCTGTTTTTGTGAAAAGCTGAGGGATGGGCCTGGAGAAATGTAACCACTCTCAGATTAATAGACAGAGCTATGGATGCAAGGATCCATGATATCAACATTATTGGTTTAACCGGGTTATGAGGCTATACAGTGTTGTTTACATTTACAATATTGAAAAAGTTTGGAGAAAAACAAGCTTATATTTTGGGTTCTCATTACAGTTGAACTACGGTAAGCTCATGAGGCGTTTATAAGTTATATTCTTCAAGAATATATATACAGAGATACTTACAAGACAGGGACAGATTGTGTTGTTCTATCAGAGTAAGATTGCCTCTTTAAGTCTTTCAAATGTGTGTGAGCTTGTCCATTAGGCCTATGGGTGACATTTTTTTTATCAGCATGAATTAAATTGAGCAGTAAAAGCCCCACTTTTATTTCATAGGCTTGGATCCGCACTATGCAGCTGTTTCAAGAGTGCATTTTTCACTGGCTGTCCACTGGTTTCAAAAACAATGATTGATAGGCAGTGTAAACTTCTTGAATTCAACCATTATTGGGTTCCAATACACATTTAGATTTAGAACAGTCATCCACAATCTGTAAGATGCAAATAGTTAAATGAGAGAGCAGCAGTGTTATTTACATCAATGTGTTAGCTAGATAACAATAATAAGTGATATCCGTATTGCTGTAGATTACACCATTGCTGTCATCCTCACCTCCAAGCGTTTATTTAAGTTGGATCATCTTTGGATGCCGACAACAGTTGTGCCGTTGGAAGACATAGCTTGGCCTGTAGCCTACAAAAGACTACTTTTGCTCTTCCCACGATCCATCAAACCCATTTGTTGTGTCATCGTAGTGGTCTCTAACTTCTTTCTGGTCAGACTTGCTCAGGTGGAACAAACTTAAACATGTGCCTTTTTTCAATGCTGATTTGAATGTCCTTGAGAAAACAGAGAAGTGTCAAAGAATATTTTTTATTTTTTTGCAAGCCTTCTTTCTGAATTTAAAAGTAATCCTTGAAATAATCATCTAGTTTTTCCAAAGTATTGGTAATCTGATTACAATATTTTTGATGGTAACGTAATGAATTGCAGTTACCATTTTTGGAATCCCTTACATGTAACAGATTGCATGTAATCCATTACTCCCGAATGCTGGTTAATATGGTATGCAACCATTTTATACTTTATGGTCCACCACAGCACAGCAAAGGCTCAATTGAATCTGTATCGCAGAAGTTCAGTGCTATAGCGCAATTGAAATGAAAAGCATTCACGGTACGCGCTGCATATCTCGGCTCAATCGGAAATTACCTTCGCATTTAAAGGTTGATTTGGCATATGTACACTTGGTCATAAATAATACATAGATTCTATCCAGACAACAAATGTTTTTGGTTACTTGTACATTTTTATGTAGACCTTTTTTGGAAGTACATAACGATTGTGACGGCAGTAAATGGCAATAGTTGCTCGGCGAAATGTCTTATTTGGTGAGCAACGAACATATTTTGACATTGTCAGACTTATAGAGCTGTCTAATGGAAAAAGGAATGGTAGCGAACTGGGCTAGAGAGGAGACTTGTCATATTCATCGTCGTCTCTGCCCAGATACTGGTTCAACTGTAGACTAACTCTTATGTGAGGAAGATTGAAATAGTTTATTTTATGGAGTAACTATGACATTTCAGATTCTTTACGAAAAGACAGATAAACAGGGTTTTAGTTTTAAAAATCTTTCACTGACAGATCAACACAATCTGTCGCTGTCTTGCAAGTATCTCTGGCTAATCATAAAGATTCAAGTCAGGTCCTAGATTCTGGAGCGACGGATTGATTCCTTGCTCCACTTCCTGCACATAAGCTGTTCCTGCAACATTCTGGACCGATGGTTCCAATATGCTCCAGCTCCGTACACTACAGTACACTAGACTATCTCTTTAATTAACACCACACTGTTTCTCTGTCACAATTAACTTTCTTCATGCCTGAGCAATGCTTTCTTTGACGGGAGATTTGACTGACTGCGTCCTCTTTGATTGTGTTCAGTATGGACTAAATGCATGGCTGAGTCCCAAATGGGATCCTATTCCTTATATAGTGCAGTACTTTTATGATAGTGCACTACTTTTGACCAGGGCCTTTGACTAGGGTGTCATTTGGGACACACTCTTAGTCACTTCGCGTCACATACCTTTAGAGGCAAGGTTATAGGTCCAATATCTGCATTTAAAAAGCCAGATGTGTTCTCCAGCTATACAGAGTCCCAATGGCAGCATATTCCCTTTATAGTGCACTTCATATGGAAAAGGTGTATACTATATAGGTATTAGGGTGCCATATATAGGGGAAAATTGTGTAATATATAAGGAATATGTTGCCATTTGGGACGCATCCATGCAGCAGGCCTATACTGTAGCTACAAGAAGCTATCGGAATTACAGAGTGGAAATTATTAATTCACACACAGCGGGAATTGAATAAACTCGGCAAACGGAGGGCATTAATGTGATTGTTATTTCATTCAAATTAAGCGTTTCATTCACTGACCTCTGAGGCTAGACTGATTATCAGACCATTCTTTCATTTGAACACACATTCCTTGTGTCTGCTAATGGGTTCCTGCCAGTAGGCTATTGTCTAGTCCTAATGGATACATCCAAGGTACTTTATATAGCAGTATCCCAGGGAAATACAATGGGCTGTTTTCTAATGTTTAGTTTCAACCAAATGAGAGACAATACCCCTTCCAGCCTAATTTCTGACATAAAAACACATTGAGAGACTTTAGAGAGAATTGCAGTGATTTCATAAAATCTAGAATTTGGGGGCAGCCCAATTCTGATATTGTTTTTACACTAGTTGGTCATTTGACCAATTACATCAGATCTGATTAGGTCAAAACACCTGTCTAAACGCAGCCCATCAGACACCGATGATAATGAGGGAGACAGTTGCATAATGCTACTTCTGTCATCTGAGTGTCTTCTGTCTCCCACCCTCTCTCTCCATCCATCTCTCCCACACTCTATTCCTTCCTCTCTCTCTCTCTCTCTCTCTCCCTTCCTCCCCTCCTATTTGTCTCTCTCTTCCTCCCTCTCTCTCTCTCCCCCCCTGAGTCTCTCTCTTCCCCCCTCTCTCCTCAGTCTCTGTCTTCCTCCCTCCCTCTCTGATCTATTTAATTGTCCACCTGCTCTCTCCATCTCTCTCTGTGTAATTCCATTAAGGCTCCTGTGTTTCCGGCTTGGCGCTCATTACTCCTCCCTCCACCACGCCACCGTCCCCGACTGCTGTGTCTGGCTAAGACTGGTCCCCAACATGCTCACCTGCAGCCCAATACCTTGATATGATCTCACAGGAGGGTGTCACTCACTGGGCCTTTGAGTTGTTGGTCACTGCTTTGCAAAGTGTGTTGCATTATGGGGTTGCTGTTGCCAACTTCATCCTGCAGCCATCACCTGCAATGTGGGAGGCTCTATTGTCAACCAATCATTAGGGTGTTGTTGTTTCACCCACGCAAACATGAACAAAATCATGACTGAGACAGGAACAGACATGGACACGATTCGTGTATACAGTTGATATATACAAATGCATACTATTTGCTGCACTCTCAGTGATTGATTGTAAGTGTGATATGGGTGTTGGAGCCATGTTTTTTCGACATTTTTAAGAAAAACTTTTACAAACAATGGTAACAGTATCATGTTGATCTGAGCCTTGCTGTTGGAAAACCACATTAGTGTCTGACTTTTGACTGTCGCAGATGCACTGCCCCCAACTTCACTCCTAGACTTCCGTCTACAGTCGGTTGCTTTAGCCTTACCACTCAAATGCACTCTCTCTCTCTGACTCCCTCTGATCCCCAAAACTATTCTAGCATGGAATCCAAATGGAATATTGTTCTGTTTCACTATTGTGTTACTGAGCGATATTCAGTTCAGAATCCAGGCCAATGCATCATCCATCCCTACAGCCCAATGCCTTGACATTGTCCTTCATTGTACAGCATCAAGTGTTTCAAATAGCCGGATGTTTTAATCATCTTCTTGATATGGAGCCTGGTAAGCAACAGTTAGCCCAACCATAATGGACAGTGAGATAGAGCTGACGAGATGTACAGTTGAAGTCGGAAGTTTACATACACTTAGGTTGTAGTCATTAAAACTCTTTTTTTCAACCACTCCACAAATTTCTTGTTAACAAACTCTAGTTTTGGCAAGTCGGTTAGGATATATACTTTGTGCATGATACAAGTCATTTTTCCAACAATTGTTTACAGACAGATTACTTCACTTATAATTCACTGTATCACAATTCCAGTAGGTCAGAAGATTACATACACTAAGTTAACTGTGCCTTTAAACAGCTTGGACCACGCAGCCGTCATACCACTCAGGAAGGAAACGCGTTCTGTCTCCTAGAGATGAGTAGTTTGGTGCGAAAAGTGCAAATCAATCCCAGAACAACAGCAAAGGAAGGACCTTGTGAAGATCCTGGAGGAAACAGGTACAAAAGTATCTATATCCACAATAATAAAAACAAGTCCTATATCGACATAACCTGAACCGCCGCTCAGCAAGGAAGAAGACACTGCTCCAAAACCGCCATAAAAAAGCCAGACTACTGTTTGCAACTGCACATGTGGACAAAGATTGTACGTTTTGGAGAAATGTCCTCTGGTCTGATGAAACAAAAATAAAACTGTTTGGCCATAATGACCATCATTATGTTTGGAGGAAAAAGGGGGAGGCTTGCAAGCCAAAGAACACCATACCAACCGTGAAGCACGGGGGTGGCAGCATATTGTTGTGGGGATGCTTTGCTGCAGAAGGGGCTCTTGCACTTCACAAAATAGATGGCATCATGTGGTAGGAAATTTACGTGGACATATAGAAGAAACTCTCAAGACATCAGTCAGGAAGTCAAAGCTTAGTCACAAATGGGTCTTCCAAATGGACAACGACCATAAGCATACTTCCAAAGTTGTGCACAATGGCTTAAGGACAACAAAGTCAAGGTAATGTAGTGGCCATCACAAAGCCCTGACCTATATGAAATTTGTGGGCAGAACTGAAAAAGCATGTGCGAGCAAGGAGGCCTTACATACCTGACTCAGTTATACCAGCCCTGTCAGGAGGAATGGGCCGAAATTCACCCAACTTATTGTGGGAAGCTTGTGGAAGGAGGCTACCCGAAACGTTTGACCCATGTTAAACCATTTAAAGACAATGCTACCAAATACTAATTGAGTGTATGTAAACTTCTGACCCAGTGGGAACGTGATGAATGAAATAAAAGCTGAAATAAATAATTCTCTCTACTATTATTCTGACATTTCACATTCTTAAAATAAGTGGTGATCCTAACTGACCTAAGACCCCCCCCACGCTCTACACTAGCAGCCTCGAGGACTATCACAGGATGTCAGGAATTGTGAAAAACTGAGTTTAAATGTACCTGGCTAAGGTGTGTGGAAACTTCCCACTTCAGCCGTATTTGTTCAACACTGCAGTGACCTCAACATGAACCAAAATGGCAGAATATAAAGTGAAAATGTAACTCTGTGTCATAACGTTGATTAAATGCTGTGTGTGCGTCCATTTTGACCACTGTTTCAAAGTACATATTTGACCTTCCATAGAACAAAAATACAAACAGTACACAGCACACAACAAACAGTACACAATAAACTTCCTGCTTTGTTGAAGTGATGTTGGAAAGATTGAGGTCTTGGAGGTGCCACTGGCCTTCTTTTCTTTTCTTTTCAGACCAGGCTAGAACCCCTCTGAATTCCCTTTATCTGTATCTTGCCTGTCCATTGCTGTATTTACTACAGGGTTTAAAAATACTTTCATCAGTCATCTGAGCCAAGCAAAGTGATAAATTGCACTGATAGTAATCTGGAGGGGGTAGCAGACAGTGGTGATGCTGACCATGGAGGAAAGAAAGAGGGGGATGTGTCCCAAATGACACTATTTCCTTAATAGTGCAGGGCCCTAGTAGTGCACTATATAGGAACAGTGCCATTTGAGACACATCCGAAGTCTGCAAACATTAGAAAAGGTTTTCTCATATGTAAGCTAAAAGATATGGAGACGGAGGAGGAAGAAAGAACTTTAATAAACTCCTTTCATTGTGTAATACAATAAGCAGTTATCAGCTTGTGTTTCTCACCCACTCTCTCTAATGGCTGCCTGTCAGGAACCACTATCTTTCCCATAGATCTGTTTATCGGTCAACCCTGGTGGGGGTTTTTCATGGCCTGAGTAACAGTTTAGTGTGTACGACACTTATGGGTGATGGTGACTTATCAGGGGTGGTAGTGTGATGGTGTTGTTGTTTCAACTTCGGGCTCTATTCAATCTGTAACACTGAGAGCGTTACAGATTCCGCTATAGAAATGTAAAGGTCATTTCCAATTGAGCCAACACATGCAGCGTTTAGCGTGAATGCAGTCTCTGCTGAAGTGGGAACATTGCCTTTACATTTCAATCACTCTGTACATTTTTTTTTTTTTTTTTACCTTTATTTTACTAGGCAAGTCAGTTAAGAACAAATTCTTATTTTCAATGACGGCCTAGGAACAGTGGGTTAACTGCCTGTTCAGGGGCAGAACGACAGATTTGTACCTTGTCAGCTCAGGGATTCGAACTTGCAACCTTTCGGTTACTAGTCCAACACTCTAACCACGAGGCTAACCTGTAATGCTGAATGCGGATTAAATAGAGCCCTTAAACGTTTGCTTGGTGTGGTCACCACATCTTCCATGTTTAGTTATTTACTCCCAACACATCTTCCATGTTTAGTCATATACTCACATAATACTACACACTAAAAACAAATGTTTTTATATAGTCCCAAATAAGGGGTATTTCTTATAATGATAGCGGATCTTTTTTGGGTGCTATATGGAACTTTTTGTAAGGTTCTATAAAGAACCATGCTCATAAGTTCTAAATGGTACCTTTATGGCGCTATAAAGAACCTTTTTCTTAAATTCTATGAAGAACCATGACAATAAAAGGTTCTATATAATGTAGCACCAAAAAAAGGTTATTTTGTCATTACAATCCTTTTTGTGCTAAATAGTAGTGATGTGCAGTTTGCGAACGATTCGTCATTTTTGAACAACTCTTTTTTACTGACTTGAGAGTCGTGATTCGTAATATTCGTAATATTGTCTTTGTATCTCAAAAATCATTGTAACGTTGTTAAACTTTGAAAATCAAAATGAAAACTATTTCAATCTGAAAGATCAAATTCAACCTTAGATCATGGGAAGAGGCTGCACCTTTGCACTTGAATCACTCCCACGGTGAATAGCTACGCCCGCTATGAAACCACACACTATTGCAGATACTTTGATATTACCAGCCGCAATTGATATGGTGAAAACAATGTGTGGGGAGACAAAGGCACAGAAACTCACATCAATACCTTTGTCACATAACACTGTAAAACCAAGAATTTATACTATTGCTCGCAATCAAGAGGAAACTCTGACTGAACGACTCAAAAAACAAACAGCTTATGCTCTCCAAATAGACGTTAGCTGTGAGGGCCGAGATGCCCATGTATTGACTTTTGTTCGCTATACATGTCGGAGGACGCAATTCACGAAGGCATATTGTTCTGTCTTACGATTCCCGAGCATGAAACGGCACAAGGGATGATTAGTGTGCTGCATGGCTATATTGACGACAAACAGATTGCAAAGGATCAAATGGTGGGCTTTTGCACAGATGGGGCTCCATCTATCGCAGGACATCGGGCAGGCCTCTGCACTCTAGTTATGAATGTGTCTAGTTATGAATGGTTCTCCCTCTGCCATATGGATGCATTGTATGATGCACGGTTGAGCAACTGGAGGCAAAAGAGCTGAGCACAGAACTCGGAGATATACTGCAGCAGGTAACTTCGACTGTAAATTACATCAAACCACATCCACTGCGTGCACGCCTGTTCACAAAACTATGTGGAGATATGGAATCAGAGCAGTGTTCTATTTCACACCCAGGCTTGGTGTTATCGAGGGGGAGGGCTGGAAATACTTTTTTTGCATTGAGAGAGGAACTGTTGTCATTCACAATGGATGTAAAAAAAACAGACTTGCTTGACTTTCTCTGTAATAAAAAAGTGTCTCATTGCCTATGTAACAGACATATTTTGGAAACTGAATGAACTGAATGCCAGCATATAAGGGAAATACAAAAACATTCTACAGATGAGTAACCAAATCAGTGGATTCAGAGGGAATCATTCTTATTGGAGAGAGTCTTTCAAATGTGAGCCATGCCCCCTTCCCTCGGCTGTGCATGTTTCTAACAGAAAACAGCATCAGTAAGTGTCCCACATGAGTGATGACTGCTCACCTCAAACACTTGGAAGAGCACTTTGGAACCTACTTCCCAATCCGTTTGACTGTGATCCTGCCTCAGTTGAAATGCCAATAAGTGAAATCGAACAGCTGATCGAGCTGTCATGTGACTAAATGCATTCATGGGTCATTACAGAGGAGTTTTGGAAACTGACTCAAAGGGAATAATACCCTGCAGTCTGCTTCTGAGCATTAACGCCGCATTCAAAACAACCGGGAACTCGGAAATCGCAGACTTCCAACTTCAGTGCGTTCAAGACAACTGGGAACTCTGAAGAAAACGAGCTCTGACTGGGAAAATCATTTTGAATCGTTATCCAACTCGGAATACCAACTCGGGAACTCCAACCTATGTCTAGAGCTCCAACTTTCAGACCTGAAGATCACTGATGTCAAGATTTTTAGAACTTGTATTTTTCAGAGTTCCTAGTCTTGAAAGCACCATAAAATATCGGTACCCTTCGCCAGCTCATATCTGTGTGAAGCTGTGCTTCAGTGCCCTCATTGTCACGTTTTGACCTTTATTTCCTTTGTTTTGTCTTTATTTCATATGGTCAGGGTGTGAGTTGGGGTGGGCAGTGTTTGTTTTTCTATGTTGGTTTTTGTGTTCGGCCTAGTATGGTTCTCAATCAGAGGCAGGTTTTCGTTAGTTGTCTCTGATTGAGAATCACATGGTTGGGTTCACCAGAATTTTCAGATATCAAAATGGGGTCATGGGCCAAAACAGTTCAGGAACCCCTGGACTAATTCTTTCAAAAGACATCATTACTGCCTAAAGTCCAATTTTATATATTTGTAATTTTTAATTTGACATGACACAACAGATTAGATAAACTGCAGTGACACTCCCACTCAAATCAAATCAAATGTTATTTGTCAAATGCTCCGAACACAACAGGTGTGACATGCTTACTTACAAGCCCTTAAAATGCTTTAAAAAATTGCTTAAAAAAATTAAGTGTTAAGTAACAAATAAAGTAACAAATATTAAACAGCTGCATTAAAATAACAAGCGAGGTTATATACAGGGGGTAACAGTACAGAGTCGATGTGCGGGGGGGACTGGTTAATTGAGGTAGTTGAGGTAATATGTACATGTAGGTAGAGTTGAAGTGACTATGGATAAATTATAAACAGAGAGTAGCAGCGGCATAAAAGATGGGTCTGGGGAACCCTTTGATTAGCTGTTTAGTAGTCTTATGGCTTAGGGGTAGAAGCTGCTAAGAAGCCTTTTGGACCTCGGCTTTGCACCCTGGTACCGCTTGCCATGCGGTAACAGAGACAACAGTCTACAATTAGGGTGGCTGCAGTCTTTGACTATTTTTAAGGCCTTCCTCTAAACCCGCCTGATATAGAGGTCCTGGATGGCAGGAAGCTTGGCCCCAGTGATGTACTGGGCCGTACCCACTCCCCTCTGTAGTGCCTTTGCTGTCTGACGTGGAGCAGTTGCCATACCAGGTAGTGATGCAACCAGTCAGGATTTTCTCGATGGTGCAGCTGTAGAACCTTTTGAGGATCTGAGGACCCATGCCAATGTCCCGTTGGTAGGATATACCAACGGGTAGGTAGTTTGTAGGTAGTTTTGTCTGTTTTATTATTGATTGATTGTAAATTGGTTAATAGGACCGATGGTGAAGGTAGATGACCCATTCAGCGATGAATCCTTACAAGGCACCTGGACCATCGTCCACGATACCTCCGTCTTTTCCTCCTGCGAATGATGAGGATGCAGGCCTTGTCGGGTGTCTGCGGTAAATCTTTCCTGTCCGACTCGTTGAATAAGAACAATTCCTCCAGTACAGGGTGAGTAATCGCTGCCCTGATATCAATAATATATTTTTAGTCATAAGAGATGGTGGCAGAAACATTATGTACAAAATAGGTTACAAATAACATGAAAAAACATCCACAATAGCACAATTGGTTACAGGATCGTAAAACGGTGGCCATCTCCTTCGGCGCCTTTTTTCTACACTCATGGTTGCATAAAAAGAGCTGGGCGCAAACCATGCCCCAAAATATTCAAATGTTATATTCACACTCATCTACATTTGAGTTATTACTGAAAGAGGAAATAACCATTTTCCCAAACTGCAAAGAACCATTGAAGGTTTTGAGCCATTATGGTCCCACATAGAACCATCGCCCTAACCAGGTTCCTATATTGAGAGGGTATTGAATGCTTTTTCTAGCATGCAGTGGTTTGTGCACTACATTTTTAGCTAGTTCTGTTGAGTCAAACTCCCTTGAGGCCCATGGGCAGGGCAGTTTGTCTGAGAGTCAGGTACAGCAGCTACAGCTCATAGTAAACAGTTCAATGCAACGATCAAAGTACAGTGGTAGTGTGAAGTATTCTGGGAGAATAGAGGTCTGCCTTCAGGGAACTGCTACAGATCAATGTGATTTATGTGGAGGAGGAGGTGGTGGTAGTGGGCAGTACTGTTTGACTCAATACAATGCGGTATAGTACACTAAACCACAAGGAATTTTTAATTCAAATACTTCTAGTAAGTTGAACTCAAAGTAATTATTACTTCAAATGTTTGTGGTACTAGCACAAAATTAAATGAGAAGTCACTTCAATTATTTAAAGTTATGATAACAAATTCATGTTTACCCAGTATGCTCTACTACAGGAATATTTTTTGGAATTGTTTATATATATATATATAAACAATATATACATACCAGTCAAACGTTTGGAGACACCTACTCATTCCAGGGTTTTTCTTTATTTTTACTATCGTCTACATTGTAGAATAATAGTGAAGACCTCAAAACTATGAAATAAAACATATGGAATCATGTAGTAAGCATCATGTAGTAAGCAAACTTTTGACTGGTACTGTATATTTGTATTTTTGTACATTGAGTGATTGATCTTATGCTACACAAATATACATTTGATTTAGAATTGTAGTACCCCTTGTAGGTATAAAAATACATGTTTACAAATGATTTGATAAAATATTGAATTTGGCTTTTACTAAAGCTCATGGAATCACATTGAATAACACATTCATAATTTGCAAAACAGACAGAAAAATAAGTCATCAGGAATAAGCTTTTGAAGTGTCTAGGAGATAAAAGGAAGTTCAGGAAATATATATATATTTTTTTTTGGGGGGGGGGGGGTGACGACTATTATTTAACAACTTTTTTTTGTTGGCACATAACTTCTTCCATATTTCCATTCATTTTTTAAAAGCGGTACTATGTTACCTTCAGATAAGTGCCGTGACTCAACAAAATGGAGTGGAAGCAATGCATGGTTATAACATCTACCAAAAAGACAGAAATGAGTGGTGTTGAGGTCTATATTCAGAACCACATTCCTGTAAAGCTTAGAAACTATCTATTGTTAAATACTGATGAAGTAAATAGGCTACAAGGCTAATATGCCTCACCTAAAGCACATTCTTGTGGGAAGCTGCTATAGACCACCAAGTCAGTCAGTATCTGGATAATATGTGTGAAATGCTTGATAATGTATGTGCTATTTTTGTGTTCGATGTTTGATCGGGTTCTAGCTGGGCCAATCAAGGACAGTCAGAGACTTGTCCCGAAGCCACTTCTGCGTTGTCTTGGCTCTGTTCTTAGGGTCGTTGTCCTGTTGGAAGGTGAACCTTCACTCCCAGTCTGAGGTCCTGAATGCTCTGGAGCAGGTTTTCATCAAGGATCTCTCTGTACTTTATTCCGTTCTTTCCATCTTTCCCTCGATCCTAATTAGTCTCCCAGTCCCTGCTGCCTAAAAACATACGCAGAGCATGATGCTGCCACCACCATGCTTCACCGTAGGGATGGTGCCAGGTTTCCTCCAGACGTGACGCTTGGCATTCCGGCCAAAGAGTTCATGGTTTCATCAGACCAGAGAATCTTGTTTCTCATGGTCAGAGTCCTTTAGGTGCCTTTTGGCAAACTCCAAGTAGACTGTCATGTGTCTTTTACTGAGGAGTGGCTTCTGTCTGGCCACTCTACCATAAATGCCTGATTGGTGGAGTGCTGCAGAGATGTTTGTCCTTCTGGAAGGTTCTCCAATCTCCACAGAGGTACTCTGGAGCTCTGTCAGAGTGACCATTGGGTTTGTGGTCATCTCCCTGACCAAGGCCCTTTTTCCACGATTGCTCAGCTGGCCAGGTGTAGGAAGAGTCTTGGTGGTTCCAAACTTCTTCCGTTTAAGAGTAATGGCCACTCTATTTTTGGGTGACATTTTTTGGTATCCTTCTCCAGATCTGTGCCTCGACACAATCCTGTCTCGGAGCTCTACACAATCCTGTCTCGGAGCTCTACAGACATTTTCTTCGACCTCATGGCTTGGTTTTTGCTCTGACATGCACTGTCAACTTTGGGACCTTATATAGACAGGTGTGTGCCTTTCCAAATCATGTCCAATTACATTCATTTTCATTTAATTGGACCCAAATCAAGTTGTAGAATCAGCCCAATTATGATAAAGGGAAACAGGAAGCAAATGAGCTCAATTTTGAGTCTCATAGCAAAGGGTCTGAATATTTATGTAAATGTGATATTTCAGTTCATTTATTTATTGATGTGCAAAAATTTCCCAAAAACTGTTTTTGCTTTGGCATTATGGGGTATTGTGTGTAGATTGATGAGGGACATTTTAAAAACATTTTTTTTTTAAATATGGCTTTAACGTAACAAAATGTGGATAGACGCAACGGATCAGATTTTTTCCCAATGCACTGTATCAGAGGTTGTACAATACGTTTTGTAGTGATTCTTATGTTGATGATGTAAAGAATATTTGCTGGTCTATTGGGTGTAATGAGGAGCAACCAGACGCTGCACTTGACATGCTTATGAAATTGTTTATTCCAGTTACTAATAAGCATACATCCATTAAGAAAAGGACTGTAAAAACTGTTAAATCTACTTGGATTGATGAGGAATTGAAAAATGTATGAGGCAAAAGGAATGGCAAATAGGTCTGGCAGCCCAACCAATTGGCAAATCATGTGACTGAACTGAATCAAAAGAAAAAGAAACTGCACTATGAAACAAAGATAAATAACAAATCATTATTGTAAAAAGTGTTGGAGCACCTTAAATTAGTTTTTGGGAAAAAAGGCAAGCTCGGCTCCATCATTAATTGAATCAGATGGTTCATTCATCACAAAAAACACTGATTTAGCGAACTACATTAATTATCTTTTCATTGGCAAGATGAGCAAACTTAGGCATGATATCCCAGCAACAAACACTGTCACTATACATCCAAGTGTTTCAGACCAAATGATAAAAGTCAAGCATTGTGCTTTTGAATTCCGTAAAGTGAGCGTGGACAAGGATTTTAAAAAACATGTCTATCAACAATGACAAGCCACCGGGGTCTGACAATCTGAATGGAAAATTACTGAGGATAATAGTGGACAATATTGCCACTTCTATTAGCCATATCTTCAATTTAAGCCTACTAGAAAGTGTGTGCCCTCAGGCCTGGAGGGAAGCAAAAATAATTCCACTACCCAAGAATAGTAAAGCCCCCTTTACTGGCTCAAATAGCCGACCAGTCAGCCTGTTACCAACCTTTAGTAAACATCAAATCAAGTCAAATTGTATTTGTCACATGCGCCAAATACAACCGTACAGTGGAATGCTTACTTACAAGCCCTTAACCAACAATGCAGTTTTAACAAAATCCCCCAAAAAGTAAGAGATAAGAATAACAAATAATAAAGAGCAGCAGTAAATAACAATAGCGGTGCTATATACAGGGGGTACCGGTACAGAGTCAATGTGTCAATGTGCGGGTGGCACCGGTGTCGAGGTAATTGAAGTAATTATGTTAATGTGGTTAGAGTTATTAACGTGGCAATGCATAGATAGTAACAGAGAGTAGCAGCAGAAAAAATGTTGTTTGACCAGATACAATGCTATTTTACAGAATGTTCTTTAATGGAAGCCTGTCCAACATAATCCAGGTGCAATCAGGAATTCCTCAGGGTAGCTGTTTAGGCACCTTACTTTTTTCAATCTTTACTAACGACATGCCACTGGCTTTGAGTAAAGCTAGTTTGTCTATCTATGCGGACGTCTATACACATCAGCTACTACAGCAACTGAAATGACTGCAACACTTAACAATGAGCTGCAGTTAGTTTCAGAATGGGTGGTATAAGGAATAAGTTCGTCCTGAGCATTTCCAAAACTAAAAGCATTGTATTTGGGTCAAATCATTCACTAAACCCTAAACCTCAACTAAATCTTGTTATGAATCATGTGGAAATTGAGCAAGTTGAGGTGACTATACTGCTTGGAGTAACCCTGTATTGTAAACTGTCATGGTCAAAACATATTGATACAACACTATCTATGATGGGGAGAAGTCTGTGCATAATAAAGCGCTGCTCTGCCTTAACAACACTATCAACAAGGCAGGTCCTACAGGCCCTAGTTTTGTCACACCTAGACTACTGTTCAGTAGTGTGGTCAGGTGCCACAAAGAAGGACTTAGGAAAATTACAATTGGCTCAGAACAGGTCAGCACGGCTGGCCCTTAAAAGTACACAAAGATATTTTTGTAGGAAGTGTTGTCAAGCTGAATGTACCGAGCTGTCTGTAACCTGTTAGACCTATAGGGGCAGTATTTCATTTTTGGATAAAAAGACGTGCCCGTTTTTAGCGCAATATTTTGTCACGAAAAGATGCTCGACTATGCTTGGAATTGATAGTTTTGGAAAGAAGACACTCTGACGTTTCCAGAACTGCAAAGATTTTCACTGTGAGTGCCATAGAACAAAATCTACAGGCAAAACCAAGATGTTTGAGCGACCAGGAAATCAACAGGATTTCTGACGGCACGTTTTCCATGATCGCCTTATATGGCTGTGAATGCGACAGGAATGAACGGACACTTCCTATCGTTTCCCCAGGTGTCTGCAGCATTGTGACGTATTTGTAGGCATATCATTGGAAGATTGACCATAAGAGACTACAATTGCCAAGTGTCCCGCACGGTGTCTGCGTGGAAATTGGTGCGCAAAAGTCAGCTACCAGTATTTTTCCATCCGAATCAGAGAAGAATGCACGCTTCCAGGGACGGCATTTCAATGAAGAGATATATGACAAAACACCTTGAGGATTGATTCAAACAACGTTTTCCATGTTTCAGTCGATATTATGGAGTTAATTCGGAAAAAAGTTCGACGTTTAGGTGACTGAATTTTCGGTTAGTTTCGGTAGCCAAATGCATAGTAACAAACGGAACGTTGTGTCCTACACAAGCATCTTTCAGGAAAAACTGGACATCTGCTATGTAACTGAGAGTCTCCTCATTGAAACATCTGAAGTTCTTCAAAGGTAAATTATTTTATTTGATCCCTTTGCTGGTTTTTGTGAATATGTTGCGTGTTAAATGCTAACGCTAAATGCTAAGCTAGCTATCACCACTCTTACACAAATTATTGATTTTCTCTGGTTCTAAAGCATATTTTGAAAATCTGAGACGACAGGATTGTTAAGAAAAGGATAAGCTTGAGAGCAGGCATATTTATTTCATTTAATTTGCAATTTTTAGAAATCGCTAATGTTGCGTTATGGTAATGAGCTTGAGGCTGTAGTCACGATCCCGCATGCGGGATGGGGCGGACTACTAGCACACAGCTCGCACACCCATGCATACCCCACAAGACATGCCACCAGAGGTCTCTTCACATTCCACAAGTCCAGAAAAGACTATGGGAGGCGCACAGTACCACATAGAGCCATGACTACATGGAACTCTATTCCATATCAGGTAACTGATGCAAGCAGTAGAATCAGATAAAAAAAAACTGGTAAAAATACACCTTATGGACCAGCAGGGACTATGAAAAGACACACACAAAGGTACAGACACACACATACATTGTAATATTGTTGTATGGTGGTATTATGCATTTTGAATTTTACATTTTGTATTGTAGGTATGAGTGGTGAAATAAAGATATATATAAATGTACTGTTTTCTCTTTTGTTTTCTATGTAATGTAAGTGCTTTAATATCTTTGGACCACAGGAAGAGTAGCATCTGCCTTGGCTAATGGGGATCCCTAGTAAATACAAATACAAATGTCTACATTACATGCACTGCAACAAGACCACTCGCGGTCTGTAAAGTTCTCTGCTTTTGATAGATTTAAACATTGGAAGAATCCATGGTCACAACCATAAACTGTCAAGTCTATCTGGCTAATAGATAGATTATGGTTCAAATATTACATTTAACGAGGTTTAAGAGGCATAAAGCAACTAAAATAAAATCTAAATTGCTACTGTGTATACCACTTTAATGAAGAAGAAAAGTGACATTTTTGTCAACTCCATAAAACATCAACTCCATCAGATTTTTGTCTAACTTCAACTCCATCAGAGTGCTGAAAGATCTGATAGAATGGTTACGTTCTTACTGTGGATTTTCAGATTAATACCCTTTTCTTAATTTTACAAACGTTTGTATTGAACTTTCCTTTTTAGAAGCAAAAATATGTCTGTTTTGAGTATCTGTTTTCAACTCCGTCATTAGCTTGCTACTTGCTGTGCTGGACCTAAGGGACAATGTTTGTTGTTTTATGTTCTAAATCTAGATCTGGAGCATTTAATAATGCTATCAAATACAAAAGACCTATTACATATTTGAATAATCTAATGTTGGAAATAAACAATCAAGGCCTTAAATACTTGTTGGACAATAATTGTTACAATGAAATGCCTTCTATGGTATCTGACAGAGTTGACATAAATCCAGTTAGTTGCACTTTATATTAAAAAAAATAAAAAATGTGGTGAAGACAAATATTTGTACGACCGAGAAAGTGCCTTTCTTGTTTACCTTTTATACTGATGACGTTATTGTCCGGTTGAAATATTATTGATTATTTAGCCTAAAAACAACCTGAGGATTGATTATTAACATCGTTTGACATGTCTCTATGAACTTTACGGATACAATTTGGATTTTTTTGTCTGCCTGTTGTGACTGCTTTTGAGCTTGTGGATTACTGAAGAAAACGCTCTAACAAAACGGAGGTTTTCGGATATAAAGAGACTTTATCGAACAAACGGAACATTTATTGAATAAATGAATGTCTTCTGAGTGCAAACATATGAAGATCATCAAAGGTACGTGATTAATTTTATCTCCATTTCTGACTTGTGTAACTCTTCTACTTGGCTGGTTACTGTTTGTAATGATTTGTCTGCTGGGCTATGTTCTCAAATTATTGTAAGGTATGCTTCCGTCGTAAAGCATTTTTAGAATCTGACACCGTGGTTGGATTCACAAGATGTTAATGTTTAAACCGATGTAAAATAGTTGTATCTTTTCTGAATTTTTACAATGAGTATTTCTGTATTTGAATTTGGCACTCTGCAATCTCACTGGATGTTGGCGAGGTGGGACACCACATACCCTGGAGAGGTTTTTAAGATCACACCACGTCTCGTTAATTATAAGGCATATAAGGCCCTTCATCTTACCAGAGAGATGCTTGTTTCTGTCAGCGCGATGCGTGAAGAAACCAGGTGGCTGTACCGACTCAGATAGCGTGTCTCGAGTGAGCCATGTTTCCGTGAAACAAAGAACGTTACAGCAAAATTTTCTCTCAGCCTCATGGCAAAATGTGTAAAATTAGCTACAACACTGGACATTTTTCTTTGTCTCATTTATTTCATTTTTTTAACAAAAATTCAATATTCACCTCCCTGCCAGCATGGTAGTGATTCAGGAAAGCAGTATTTACCAGCCTCCAATGGGAGTCTCTCCATATAGTGCACTTCTTTTGACCAGAGCCCTATGGACCCTGGTCAAAAATAATGCACTAAATATGGAATGGGGTTCAATTTGGGACCTTCTCATGCAAGCCTCTGGAAGGGAACGGTCCCTAGCGGACCAGTGCTGAGAAGCAAGAAACTTCCCCATCTTAATTCCAGCGCCAGAGCACTCGTTTTCCCAAGCATCATTAATCTTACTTTCCCCTCTCTTGTCCTCCTTTCTCCTCCTTCCCTCCTTCTCCCAAGTGGTCTCTCTCTCGAGCACTTGTTTACCTCTCTGCCTCCTTTACACTCTCCACCTCCTTCTCATCTCTCTCTCCCTCTCCCTTTCTCTCTCTCCTCTCTCCCCCTCTCCCCCCCAGTCAGACAGTGAGGAACCCAGCTGTGGGCTAATGTGTAAATGAATGCCCAGAGACCAGAGTGGTGTACCTGTATAAACGCTTCCTCTCAGATGGACGCAGTGTGATGAGATGTAAGCATGGAGGCAGGGGCAGCAAGGAGGCAGGGTAGGGATTGAGAGAGGCATTGGGGCAGGGAGGGAAGCAAAGGGGAGGAAGGTAGAAAGACCGGAAGCAGGAAAGGAGATAGAGAAGCAGAGCGCAGAAGAGGGAGGCAGGGGTGAGATGTCCTTATCTGCAACTTCATGACTCAGTAGCACAGAGACTCAAAGGGCCAGGAGTGAGAGTGAGAGTGAGAGTAAGATTGAGAGTGTGAGAGTGTGAGTCTGAGAGTGTGAGAGTGTGAGTGAGAGTATGTGTGAGGGTGAGTGTGAGGATGTGAGGATGTGAGAGAGTGAGAGTCAGTGTGAGAGTGAGTGTGAGAGCGAGTGAGTGTGAGTGCATAGTGTGAGAGAGTGAGTGTGAGAGTGTGAAAGAGTGTGAGATAGTGAGAGAGAGCATAGTATGAGTGTGAGAGTGTGAGTGTAAGAGTGTGAGAGGGAGTGAGTGTGAGTGCTTAGTACGAGTGTGAGAGTGTGAGAGTGTGAGTGAGAGTGTGAGTGAGAGTGTGAGGTAGTGAGAGTGAGTATGAGTGTGAGTGAGCGCATGTGAGAGTGTGAGAGTGCAGGAGTGTGTGCGGGAGTGTGAGTGATAGATTCAGAGTGAGAGAGTGCAGCGTATCCATAAGCCCAATAAGAGTCAGGACAAGAGAAAGGGAGAGGGGTGGCTTCAATTGGCCCTGAGTGAAAGCCTTATTAATGACATGCACTCACTACCCCCTTTTCAGAACAGCATTACAATGAAATATGCACAGCTCATACGGTGTTATACATGTGATCATTATAACGTTTGTATTCATATAAAGTGTTACCAAAAAGAAAAAAAATAAGAAAACAGAAATAGAAAACCCAGACCTCTCGAGTTTGATTCCCTCACATTTAGAGAAAGATGTAAAGTTATTTCCAGAATAAATTAGTGAGTGCCCACTCTAACTAAATTACACTTCATTATGGGAGTTCTGAGCTAGCTCTTCCTCAACCTTGCAGAAAGAATGTAATTATGGATTCATCTCAAATGTCATGAATTACATAACACCATTCTGCTCAAACAACTTGCATTGTGATTTTCATTAGCTCAGGTGTGTATTCATCAGTAGCAAAACGTTTTGCAATGGAAAGCTTTTACTCAAAACAAATGTTTTGCAATGACGAATTCATTGGAGAAATTAAGGTAGGTCCCTCCCCATTTCACTTGCTTTTGTTTGGTTCCTAGTGAATACACCCTTGATGTGTGAGGATTTTACTCCTATGGTTCTGGTTGCCTTGAGCTTTTTCCCTCCCCAACTGCACTACCTCACTAAAGATTAGTCATGAATGGTACCCCAGGGCTCGGGTCGCACAACATTTGATTACTGCATTGTTGGGTACAGAGCTTGCAAGAAAGACATTTCATTGTAGTTGTCCACGTGATTTTAAAAAACATATCAACTTGAAACTTAAAAAGTAGTGCACTATATACGGAATAGGTTGCCATTTGGGAAGCAAGCCTTACTCACAGAGCCACGGTGTGTATAGCTTTCATTGGATTAAGTTTGCCTAATATAAACCCGTCGTCTGGCTTAGTGGATGTGAGTTGTTTGCTTTGGACTTAGTGACGTGGTAGAGCTAGAAGGTGTGTGTCTATAGAACAATTCCTTTCAAGCTATTAACACTGTGTGATAGAAGCAGAGATTGTGTGTAGTACTAATGCTTCTTGTGTGAATAATAATGTTAAACAGCGATAATCTATAAGGGACAGAAAATATACAAGCCAAAGACGAGGGACAGGCGATATACAAATGTCAATTGCTTTTAGCATTTTTCTGTCAGATCTTTGTCTAACATACAGTGGATTAATGACAACCTGAGGTTAAAACCAATGTTATGAAGAGAGGGAGTTTTATAGAATTTATTTGAGGAAGGAGAGAGGGGAGAGAACGACCTGTTTATCTTGGTGTTGGGGGGAGGTGGGTGAGAGGGAGGGCTCTTGGTCATAAAAGGAGAGGGACCAGATACAGGGGCTATGCAGGCCTGATGAAAGGCTATGGTAGATGTAAGCAACAGATGCTTCCTTAAAGGGCCTGCCTGCCTCTGAAATGTACTTTATTATACAAGACGACAAAATGGTGAGATGAGAGGGACCGGATCCAGCGGCCAAACAGGCCTGATGAAAGGCTGTGCTAAATGTAAGCAACAAAGCTTCATTAAGCGTCTTGCCTTCCTGCCTGCCTGGCCTGCCTAGCATGCCTGCCCTGCCTGTTCTGTCCTGTCTGCCCTGCCTGCCTGGCCTGCCTAGCATGCCTGCCCTGCCTGTTCTGTCCTGTCTGCCCTGCCTGCCTGGCCTGCCTAGCATGCCTGCCCTGCCTGTTCTGTCCTGTCTGCCCTGCCTGCCTGGCCTGCCTAGCATGTCTGCCCTGCCTGTTCTGTCCTGTCTGCCCTGCCTGCCTGGCCTGCCTAGCATGCCTGCCCTGCCTGTTCTGTCCTGTCTGCCCTGCCTGCCTGGCCTGCCTAGCATGCCTGCCCTGCCTGTTCTGTCCTGTCTGCCCTGCCTGCCTGCCCTGCCTAGCATGCCTGCCCTGCCTAGCATGCCTGCCCTGCCTGTTCTGTCCTGTCTGCCCTGCCTGCCTGGCCTGCCTAGCATGTCTGCCCTGCCTGTTCTGTCCTGTCTGCCCTGCCTGCCTGGCCTGCCTAGCATGCCTGCCCTGCCTGTTCTGTCCTGTCTGCCCTGCCTGCCTGGCCTGCCTAGCATGCCTGCCCTGCCTGTTCTGTCCTGTCTGCCCTGCCTGCCTGGGCTGCCTAGCATGCCTGCCCTGCCTGTTCTGTCTGCCCTGCCTGCCTGCCTGCCTGCCTTGCCTCTGAAATAGAAATCGATACAGTTACATATCATAAGATTATTTTGGGACGGTATTAAATATACTTGTTTTGCTCCTGCAGGTAGCGTTAGCTAGCGCTAGTCGGCTATACCTGCGCCAAAACTCTGGTATTTTTCATCCTATAGTTTGTTCTCCATCTTCTTTTTAAATAGTGAGCCAACATGTTTTCAGCACTTCCATTTCCCTGACTAATGAAAACTTTAGGAAGAGGTGACATTTCACGGATTCTGTGAATGCATTGTTTTAGAGGTTTCATGATGATTGTAACTAAACCAAAGTAGTTACTTTTAAGATTGTTCTATACATCAGTTGGGGTCTTGATAAGCTTCAATATGATGTCCTAAACCTGGCATGAAAGTGAACCCTTGTTGCTGTGGGCTAAAATAGTTTAAATGTTTACCTTGGGGTAAGTTGAGACAATGGTTGAGCCAATGGGAAGTTGAGCAAATTAAAGTGTTTTCTTCCCAGGTCTAATGCAAGGCATTATCACTGGGATTTGAGGTAACAACAGGGCCTGGCCTATGTTTAAAAAAATGCAAAGTGTTTGTTAGGTGTTAAGCCTCTGTTGAAAGATGCTTAAAATTATATAAATAAATAAAAGAGAGATTATGTTGATTTGTGTTTCGCAAATAAAGATAGATGTGGTTTTTAAAAGGTAGTAGGAATATTCTATTCAATACAGAAGTTTGTAGGTGGCTTAACTTACCCTGTTCCGCAGCTCAATTTACCCCAAAATTGGGTAAGAGACCAATTTCTTGGAACAAGCTACATTTTCAAAACTGTAATGTTTATATGAATTCTGATTATATACAGGAATACACAACATCCTGAAATACAGTGCTTTCAGAAAGTGTTTACACCCTTTGATTTTTTCCATATTTTGTTGTGTTACAACGGGAATTTATAGTGCATTTGGAAAGTATTCAAACCCCTAGACTTTTTCCACATTTTTTTACATTACACATGGATTAAATTGATTTTTTTCTCCTAATCAATCTACACATTGTACACCATAATGACAAATCCAAAACAGGGTTTTAGACATTTTTGCAAATTTATTTTAAAAAATACAAAAATTTTAAAAATAACATTTACATAAGTTTTAAGACCCTGTAATCAGTACTTTGTTGAAACATCTTTGGCAGTATCTTTTCCAGCCTCGAGTCTTCTTGGGAATGATGCTACAATCTTGGTACACATGTATTTGGGGAGTTTCTCCCATTCTTCTCTGCAGATCCTCTCAAGCTCTGTCAGGTTGGATGGGGAGCGTCGGTGCACAGCTACTTTCAGGTCTCTCCATAGATATTCGATCGGGTTCAAGTCCGGTCCCTGGCTGGGGCACTCAAGGACATTCAGAGACTTGTTCTGAAGCCACTTCTGCGTTGTCTTGGCTGTGTGCTTAGCGTCGTTGTCCTGTTGGATGGTGAACCTTCGAGCCCAGTTTTCATCTAGAATCTCTCTGTACTTTGCTCTGTTCATCTTTCTCTCGATCCTAACTAGTCTCCCAGTCCCGGCGACTGAAAAACATCCCCACAGCATGATGCTGGTGTGTTCCTTTCTAAATCATGTCCAATTAATTTAATTTACCACAAGTAGACTCCAATCAAGTTGTAAACATATATCATGGATGATCAATGGAAACAGGATGCCTTTGAGCTCAATTTCTAGACTCATTGCAAAAGGTCTTAAAACATATGTAAATAAGATTTTTCTGTTTTTTTATTTTAATACATTTGCAAAAGTTTCTAAAAACTTGTTTTTGCTTTGTCATTATGGGGTATTGTGTGTAGATTGATGAAGACATTTGTTTAAATCCATTTTAGAATAAGGCTGTAACATAACAAAATGTGGAAAAGGTCAAGGGGCCTGAAAACTTTCCAAAGACACTGTATATATTCCCAGTATTTCTATGCATTATGAAACAATTACTGTGATGTGGATTTGCTTGATCTATTTTAAATGTAAGAACATTTAGCAGATTTATCTTAAATTGGTGACTATGGACACAAATAGAAATGTAATGAATAATGATTTCAATATCCAACTTTATCCTCTGCAATACTTTTTACAGTATGGTCTTAGAAAAAAAGGTGTAATCTGGAATCGCAAAGAGTTATTCAGCTGGCCCTGTAGGAGAACCCAATTGAAGAACTCCTTTGGTGTCTGGTAGAACTCATTTTGGTTCTATGTAGGATTCTTTCCACAGAGGGTTCTACATCTGAAAGGGTTCTATGTGGAACCAAAAAAGCTTCTCCCGGGAACCAAAAATGATTATTCTATGGGAAAAGCTTTTTTTATAAGAGTGTAGGTAATAAGCTGTAGTCAGGTGGTCATTACCAGGTTATGAGGAGGTCTTAACTATGACCTGCAGGCAACATAATATAGTGGTCAGACTTATAACCAGCTGGTATGGCAGTCAGAAAAATGTAATTTTTCAACCAGTTACGTCATACTGCCGTGTTTTGCCCTCTGGGAAATTGGTGAGGGAAAATGTTCTGAGACTGGGGCTTTAAGGTTCTGGTGGAAACATAAAAGTGAATCAAATCACAATTTATTTCAAGTGCATTTAACAAAAACCTCAATACACTTTACAAAAAGGAAGCTGGTCAAAAGAAATGAGACAATGCTCTGGTCTTTGATGTTCTAAAATGGAAGCCTCATGTTCTATCAATGCAGACGAGGGGGAGAGGAGTACTTTGCGTATTGTTTTTGTTGGCTTCGGCAGCAAGAGCCACTCCAATGAGCCTGGTATTATTTTGTAGGGATAGGTGTTTTTCACCATATGAGGTTAAAACCTCATGGGGATAGGGCTGTCTACTGCCCCCGCTGGAGTAATTGCGTGCCCATAGTAAACATAATTTTTTTTGGTCAAAAGTTGCTAATATATGCAAATAAAAAATATTATTGAATAGAAAACACTCTAAAGCTTCTAAAACCGTTTAAATTATGTCTGTATGTAAAGCAGAACTCCCAGGGCAGTCATTCTCCCAAACTCTCTCTTGTCATCATAAAAGTTGGCCCAACTTTGACGTCATCGCCCCCACCCTTCCCAAGCAGTTACAGGTCTGGGAACAGTCTCTCTGTCTTCAGCGCGATCTCAGCTTTCAATGGGGCTTCTCATTGTGAGAATCGCGCGCTCACGAGAGTTTTGGCAGGCCGAAACCTTTCGGTCACGCGAAAAAACAGGTCACTTTTATGCGCGCTCTGCTCAGGTCCTGTCTTTTTTCCAAGATCGATTATACAATGCATGCGTTTCTGTTCGTCCTCACGATTGCTGTACACCTTTATAACATGTTAAAGCTTGATTATGAAGTTGGTTTGACAAGTTTAATCGACATATCATATGTAAGTTCAACGTTTTGGTGCGCATCCACTTGACTTTTGGCTACATTTCAACCGAAATGTGTCGTGTTTGAGAACCGAAAGACACAGACTGCAAAACTAAACGCTGTTTTTGGTAAGTATAATTCCTTCCAGGTCTTCTGATGGAAGAACAGCAAAGGTAAGGGAATATTTATGTGGTAAATTTGGGTTTATGTGGACTCCAAGATAGAGGAGCCATAATGCTACTTTTTGAGCGCCGACTCATAGTATAGCCTTGTGAACGAAACCTGTAACGTTAAAAATGTAACACAGCGATTGCATTCAGAAGAAGTGTATCTAACTATATATATGTAGAACATGCATATTTAGTCAAAGTTTATGATGTGTATTCCTTGTTAGCTGACGTTATCTGCCGGAGCTATCGTCATTTCTCAGGACATTTGAGTAGCATTTTTTGAACGATGCATCATTGTAAACAGAGATTTATGGATATATATAGCATATTATTGAAAAAAACATAAATGTACTGTGTAACATGTTATATTACTGTCATCTGATGAAGATTTCAAAAGGTTAGTGCATTATTTTTCTTTTAATCCTGCGTTTGTTGATTGCATATTTTTTTCAACTTGGCTATGCAAATTAGCCGTGTCTTCGGTGGTGGTTTGACATAAATATGTGCTATGTTTTCGCCGTAAAACATTTTAGAAATCTGACTTGCTGGGTAGATAAGCGGGGCTAGCGTAGCCTAGTGGTTAGAGTGTTGGACTAGTAACCGGAAGGTTGCGAGTTCAAACCCCCGAGCTGACAAGGTACAAATCTGTCGTTCTGCCCCTGAACAGGCAGTTCCCAGGCCGTCATTGAAAATAAGAATATGTTCTTAACTGACTTGCCTGGTTAAATAAAGGTAAAATTTAAAAAATAATAATAATAAACAAGGTGTTTATCTTTCATTTGAGCCATTGGACTTGTTAATGTGTGGAGGTTAAATATTTTTAGGAATATTTTTGCGTTCCATGCGCCACCTTCCAGCTGAACGTGTGGGGGGGGGGGGGTGTTCCAAAATTGGAACCCTAGTCCCCTTCTGGTTAAAAGATGGCCACAGAAATGTGCAATTATTTGAATGCTTTAATTCAGTAAAATAATAATTTACGGTATGAGACGGAGTAGTTTGTCATCTGTTGCATCAACTTTTTAACTGTCAAGAATTTGTATGTAATTATTAAAATAAATGTATTATGCAAGACTGAGATTGATATGAAAATAGATTATATTTTTTTAAATGTCACATTAATTAACTCCTTTGGATGTTCTCTCTCAATAACACCCATTATCATGATGATGAAGAAAGAAAGAAAGAAAGAATGAAAGAAAGAAAGAAAGAAAGAAAGAAAGAAAGAAAGAAAGAAAGAAAGAAAGAAAGAAAGAAAGAAAGAAAGAAAGAAAGAAAAAGAGGACAAATCCATTAGGATTTGGCCAGGGTTGTTCCGGTTTTTGGTCACTAGATGCCCCCATTGTGCCTTTTGACCTTTTGTTTTCCCTTGATCCCCATTATTATTTGCACCTGTGCCTCGTTTCCCCTGATTGTATTTAAACCCTTTGTTTTCCTCAGTTCTTTGCTCTGTGTTTGTATGTTAGCACCCAGCCCTAGTACTCTGTGAACTCTTGTTGATCCCGGTGGACTCTCTTGTGGAATTCTGTTTTTTGTTCTTGTTTGTTTGTTTTTGAGTATCTTTTGAGGCTTTTTGTGCTATACCTTCCACCTTGTGGATTTACCTTTTTTGTCTTGGAGGATTACCTTTGTTCTTGTGGAATTCCTTTTGAGGTTGTGGAGTTACATGTTTTCCTGAAGAACTTCACTTTTTACTTCATTAAATACACCGTCTCAAGTACTGCTGTGTCTGCCTCATCTTCTGGGTTCTGCCGACTATTCGTGGCTCAGTTGGTTAAGTGACTGTTTCTCACTCCGGAGACTCGGGTTCGTAACCGGGTCCTGACAGAAACACAGAGCCAATAATGAACCCAGAGGCAGCCAGTTCCCAGGACCTTGTTGCCATGCTGTCCCACCACCAGGAGACTGTCCAACGCCACGAAGCCGCCCTGGTTCAGCAAGAGGCCTTAATGGCTAGACATTCTCATCTTCTGTCGGAGATGCTGACTTCCATAAAGCAGATATCTGATCGACTTACCCCGGCAACAGTTCCCGTCCCAGTACCTCAGATTCACGTACCCATGGCAGTTAACCCTCTGACTGAACCTCGTCTTCCACCTCCCCAACGGTTCTTAGGTGATCCAAGTGCTTGTAAAGGGTTTCTCACCCAATGTTCTCTCTCCTTCGAGCTGCAACCCTCGTCGTTCCCCAACGACCGGTCTAAGATCGCATATATCATCACCCTGCTGTCGGAAAAAGCCCTGGCCTGGGCTACTGCTGTGTGGGATGCCCATAGTTCCTGCTGTGCCAGCTACTCTGCCTTTGCTGAGGAATTCAAATGAGTGTTTCAAGGCCCAAGCAGTGGTCCTGACACAGCCAAACAGCTCCTGACTCTCCACCAAGGTTGGCGCAGCGTGACGGACTATGCCATCCAGTTCTGCACGGTGGCAGCAGCGAGTGGCTGGAACAACAAGGCGCTCATGGTGTGCTTTCTGAAAGGCCTTTCCGACACTATCCAAGATGAACTGGCCATTCGGGAACCACCGGACAATCTCGAGTCCCTGATCAAGTTGGCCTCACGCATTGACCAGCGTCTGAGAGAGAGAGAACTCAACCGTAGACCTCTAGCCCCTATCAGTCCCAGCTCCGAGTCCCCACCTTTATGCTCGCTGGCTCCACCGGAACCCATGCAGATTGGACGCATCTCCCAGGCTGAGAGAGACCGCCGGATGAGGGAGCGACGCTGTCTATATTGCGGCAAACCGGGCCATTTCCGTTCCACGTGTCCCGGGCTCCAGGGAAACGCTCTGTCCCATACAGACCGGGGGGAACTGTAACGGGAAACATAACCTCCTCCCATCCGTCCAACTCCCGTCTGCTCATTCCAGTCACCCTTTCCTGGGACAACCACAAGCTTCACCTTCAAGCCTTGGTAGACTCTGGAGCCGCAGGTAACTTCATGGATGGTGTCTGGGCGAAGGAGAATGGCGTTCCCTCTGAACCTCTAAGTGTCCCCATGAGGGTTACTACATTGGATAGAAGCCCTTTGGGATCTGGACTTGTCACTCATGTCACTACCTCCTTGCGACTTTCAGTTTCACAACACCAGGAATTGATGAACTTTCATTTGATCTCCTGTTCCGAGTTCCCTCTCGTCCTTGGATACCCCTGGCTTCACAGCCATAACCCTCACATCGACTGGTCTGTGGGCACTATCAAGCAGTGGGGTCCTACGTGCCAAGCTACTTGTATTTTCCCGAATTTCCCGAGTTCTACTCCCGAGTCTTTAGAATCCATCGACCTGACCTGAGTTCCCGAGTGTTACCATAACCTCAAACTGGTATTTAGCAAACAGAGGGCCACCATGCTACCACCCCATAGACCTTATGATTGCCCCATCGAACTGTTTCCGGGCACTTGCCCCCCCAGGGGTCGGATCTTTTCCCTATCTCCACCCGAACGAGCTGCTATGGATACCTACATCAAGGACGCTCTGGAAGCAGGCCTCATGCGTCATCCACCTTCCCGGCGGGAGCAGGGTTTTTCTTTGTGGCCAAGAAAGACGGTGGATTACGTCCTTGCATTGACTACCGGGGACTCAATGCCATAACCGTCCGTAACCGTTACCCGCTACCCCTTATGGCCACAGCCTTCGAGCTGCTCCAGGAAGCAGTTGTTTTCACTAAGCTTGACCTGCGGAATGCATACCATCTTGTGCGGATCAGACCTGGTGACGAGTGGAAGACCGCTTTCAACACGCCTACTGGTCACTATGAATACTTGGTGATGCCCTTCGGCCTGACCAACGCCCCAGCGGTGTTCCAAGCGCTCATAAACGATGTGCTTAGGGATATGCTTAACATATTTGTGTTCGTTTACTTGGATGACATCCTCATCTTTTCGAGCTCTCTTCAAGAACACACAAAGCATGTCAGACAAGTACTCAAACGCCTCCTTGACAGCCATCTGTACGTTAAGCCGGAAAAATGTGAATTCCATTCATCCCGAGTACAATTCCTGGGATTTGTAGTGGAACCCGGTCGAGTCCAAATGGACCCCAGGAAGGTAGGGGCGGTAGCGGATTGGCCCACCCCCAAATCCGTTAAGGAAGTTCATTGTTTCCTGGGCTTCACTAACTTTTACCGCAAGTTCATCAAGAACTTCAGCTTGGTGGCAGCCCCTCTCTCAGCTTTAACCAAGGGTGGCAATGCAAGGTTTTTGTGGGGAAGAGAAGCTGAGACGGCCTTCCAAGGACTCAAGCAGCGCGTCCTCTCTGCTCCCATCCTGATACTACCGACTACGGATGAACCGTTTGTGGTGGAGGTAGACGCCTCAGAGGTTGGTGTTGGAGCTGTCCTGTCTCAGAGGGTGAAGACAAGAAGCTTCATCCGTGCGCTTTCTTCTCACACCGGCTTACCCCGGCTGAGAGGAACTACGATGTGGGGATCGTGAACTCCTAGCGGTTAAGATGGCATTGAAGGAATGGAGACACTGGCTCGAGGGGGCTTCTCACCCGTTTCAAGTGCTTACGGACCACAAAAATCTGGAGTATATCCAGCAGGCGAAGCGGTTGAACTCTAGACAAGCTAGATGGTCTCTTTTCTTCAATCGATTCCAGTTTATCCTCACCTATCGGCCCGGGTCGAAGAATCTCAAACCGGATGCCCTGTCCCGAGTCTACGCTCCTGCCATTCGAGATGACACGGACATGCCTGTCCTTCCTGCTGCTAAGATCGTGGCTCCGATCTCGTGGCAAGTTGAGGATACCATCAGACGAGCTCAAGCTATTGAACCGGACCCGAAAGGAGGTCCTGCCAATCGGTTGTTTGTCCCCAAGGCAGTGAGGACTCAGGTCCTTCTGTGGGGGCACTCCTCTCGCCTCACCTGTCACCCGGGCATAGGTCGCACCTTGGAGTTCATCCAGCGTAAGTTCTGGTGGCCTACCATAAGAGAAGACGTTGCCACTTTCGTCAATGCCTGCCCCGTGTGCTGCCAGGGCAAATCTTCTCACCTTCGCCCGCAAGGACTCCTTCATCCTTTACCTGTTCCCCACAGACCCTGGTCCCATATCTCGTTGGACTTTATTACTGGCCTTCCTCCATCCCATGGCAATACTACTATCCTAGTCATTATCGACAGGTTTTCAAAGGCGGCCAGGTTCGTCCCTCTGACTAAGTTACCTTCTGCCAAGGAAACGGCTGAGTTGGTAATTAATCATGTGTTCCGAGTCTTCGGCATTCCTCAAGATATGGTTTCTGACAGAGGTCCCCAGTTCGCCTCTAGGTTTTGGAAGGCCTTCTGTCAACTCATGGGGGCTTCTGCCAGTCTATCTTCAGGGTACCATCCGGAGTCCAACGGCCAAACTGAGAGGATGAATCAAGAGCTGGAAACCACCCTCCGATGTATGACTCGTAACAACCCGTCCACATGGTCGTCCTTCATTGTTTGGGCCGAATACGCACACAACACCTTGCGCTCCTCCTCCACTGGTATGTCCCCGCACGAGTGTCAGTTTGGCTATGCCCCTCCATTGTTCCCGGACCAGGAGGCAGAAGTCAGAGTGCCTTCAGCCTTGAAGTTCGTCAGACTCTGTCGGCTTATGTGGAGGAAGACCCGTCTTAATCTTATGCGTTCCTCACAGAGGTACCAACAACAAGCCAACAGACGTCGCCGTCCCGGGCCTACCCTGCGCCCCGGCCAGAGAGTCTGGCTCTCCACAAGAGACTTACCACTACGGGTGGAGTCTCGCAAACTGTCCCAAAAATACATCGGTCCCTTTAAGGTTGCCAGGAGAGTTAACCCAGTTTCTTATCGCCTACACTTACCCAGATCCCTTAAGATTAATCCCACGTTTCACATTTCCTTATTAAAACCTGTTGTTTTTTCTCCCCTTGTCCCGGCAGACAGACCTCCCCCTCCGCCTCGTGTCATTGGAGGCCAGCCGGCTTATACCGTCCATCGGATACTGGATTCCCGCCGGGTGCAGCGGTCCTGGCAGTATCTGGTGGACTGGGAAGGCTACGGTCCCGAGGAGCGCTCCTGGGTTCCTGCCAAAGACATACTGGACCCTGACCTCATTCGTCAGTTCAGGGCCCTCCACCCTGAGAGAGCTGGTAGGAACGTCAGTAGCCGTTCCTAGGGGGATTCTGTCAGGATTTGGCCAGGGTTGTTCCGGTTTTGGTCACTAGATGCCCCCATTGTGCCTTTTGACCTTTTGTTTTCCCTTGATCCCCATTATTATTTGCACCTGTGCCTCGTTTCCCCTGATTGTATTTAAACCCTTTGTTTTCCTCAGTTCTTTGCTCTGTGTTTGTATGTTAGCACCCAGCCCTAGTACTCTGTGAACTCTTGTTGATCCCGGTGGACTCTCTTGTGGAATTCTGTTTTTTGTTCTTGTTTGTTTGTTTTTGAGTATCTTTTGAGGCTTTTTGTGCTATACCTTCCACCTTGTGGATTTACCTTTTTTATCTTGGAGGATTACCTTTGTTCTTGTGGAATTCCTTTTGAGGTTGTGGAGTTACATGTTTTCCTGAAGAACTTCACTTTTTACTTCATTAAATACACCGTCTCAAGTACTGCTGTGTCTGCCTCATCTTCTGGGTTCTGCCGACTATTCGTGGCTCAGTTGGTTAAGTGACTGTTTCTCACTCCGGAGACCCCGGTTCGTAACCGGGTCCTGACAGAGAACAAGAAAGAAGAAAGAAAGAAAGAAAGAAAGTGGGAACAAGAAAAAGAAAGAAAGAAAGAGAGTGGGAACAAGAAAAAGAAAGGAAGAGGACAAGAAAGAGAACAAGAAAGAAAGAGAGAACAAGAAAGAAAGAAAGAAAGAAAGGGAACAGGAAAGAAGGAAAGAAAGAGGGAACAAGAAAGAGAGGGAACAAGAAAGAAAAAAGAAAGAAAGGAAGAGGACAAGAAAAAGGACAAGAAAGAGAGTGGAAACAAGAAAGAAAGAAAGAAAGAAAGAAAGAAAGAAAGAAAGAAAGAAAGAAAGGGAAGTGATAGTGACTTCTCATCTATAATGTACGCTCTTCCGAGGCTTCTGGGAATGAGTCTACTGTACCTTAGTGTCAATCTGACAACTAGAAACCTTTAAGAGAAATAAAAAGAAAGAAAGAGCGAGAGAATGGGTGGAGGAATGGAGGAAAGAATGGCCACCTCCTGTGCCATACATATAGAACAATTATAGATAATTGCTACACATTTCCAGAGCGATAGAGATGGAAAGAGCAGAACTGGAGTAAAGAATTAAGTGAAACCACTGTCTGAGAAAGACAGCTAAAAATGAAGTCATATTAGATGTTGGCGAAAGTAGGTGGACTTATTGTTAGAGGACCAGATACAAAGATTTGAACTCTGATGGCGTAGGAGGGAAAGGGGAAAGAGTGATCAGAGTGAGAAAGCTTGAAAGAGGGAGTGAGAGAGAGAGAGAGAGAGAGAGAGAGAGAGAGAGAGAGAGAGAGAGAGAAATTAGAAAGAGAGAAATAAACGGGGTGAGGGAGACAGAGAAAGAGCGCGATGGAGAGAGGTACAACAAAAAGAGAATGAGGAGAGTGAGGGAGAAAGTGCAAAATTAGAAAGATAGAATGAGAGAGAGAGATTGAGGGAGATATGAAGAAATAGAGAGATTGAGAGTGAGAGTAGAGCTGTAGAGAGAGAGATAGAGATGGACGGAGAAAGAGAGTGTTGACAGCACACTCAGAGTGATCCAGGGTGATCTCCAGGACCATGTTTGTGTAAATAAGTCGTTAATTACAGCGTGACTATCAAGATTATGTAAATGAAAGAGAAGGCTCTTGTTGTGACCTTTGTGAAATGGTATGCAATCAGACTCTGGTAAATAGACTTTCTATTTCAAGAGCATGCCCCAGACCCTCCCTTCTCTCTAGTCCTCCTCCACTCCATCCTCCTTCTTTCTTTCTCTCTCTCTCTCCTCTTCTCTTGCCCCATTGCTTGCACTTGATTCTGTGTTTTTCTATCAACCTTTCGATGTTCAGACTCACTCCTCCCTCCTATATCCACATTACCATTCCTCATGTGCATTACCATGCAGTAAATCTGTTGCTCTTCCCGTAGCATAGTACAGTAGTATCACACCATCACTTCCTGTCCTGGTTTTTTCCTCACTCAACTTTTTTTTCATTCAAGTTTTTCACTCTGGACGCTTTATCTGGACGTGGTTCGTCAGTGCCTCCAACAGCCGAAGCTAAGTAGTAACATTAACATGATGCCTTCTAATTGCAGTCATAATATACAGGAGAACGATCGCCTTACGACGAAGATAGCTGTGTTGCAAGTCCAGCTTCAGACACAATCGTTAGGCAAGGGTAATTTCAGTGTAGGAAAGGATGAAACAGCGTCTGTGCCACCAGTAAGTACAGATAGTAATGTTAGTATAAATCCCCTCGCACGGTCCCCGCAGCCGAACAACTGTCTCATGGTTACTGGAGGGAAATGCTGTAGGAATGCTCAACCGGTGTCGCCCATTCAGCCGACAGAAACTTTCAACCGGTTTTCCCCATTAAAGCAGCGAGTCGGAGTCTGAGGCCGAGCCTTCTCTTGTCTCCACTCCTCCCGTTACGGGGTCTGAGACGCCGAAGCTTCCCACCATTAGCTCTGACAAATTGAAAACCTTAGTCATTGGCGACTCCATTACCCGCAGTATTAGACTTAAAAAGAATCATCCAGCGATCATACACTTTTTAACAGGGGTCAGGGCTACCGACGTTAAGGCTAATCTGAAGATGGTGCTGGCTAAAGCTAAAACTGCCGAGTGTAGAGAGTATAGTGATATTGTTATCCACGTCTGCACCAACGATGTTAGGATGAAACAGTCAGAGGTCACCAAGTGCAACATAGCTTCAGCGTGTAAATCAGCTAGAAAGATGTGTCGGCATCGAGTAATTGTATCTGGCCCACTCCCAGTTAGGGGGAGTGATGAACTCTACAGCAGAGTCTCACAACTCAATCGCTGGTTGAAAACTGTTTTCTGCCCCTACCAAAATATAGAATTTGTAGATAATTGGCCCTCTTTCTGGGACTCACCCACAAACAGGACCAAGCCTGGCCTGCTGAGGAGTGACTGACTCCATCCTAGCTGGAGGGGGGCTCTCATCTTATCCACCAACATAGACAGGGCTCTAACTCCTCTAGCTCCACATTGAAATAGGGTGCAGGCCAGGCAGCAGGCTGTTAGCCAACCTGCCAGCTTAGTGGAGTCTGCCACTAGCACAGTCAGTGTAGTCAGCTCAGCTATCCCCATTGAGAGCGTGTCTGTGCCTCGACCTCGGTTGGGCAAAACTAAACATGGCGGTGTTCGCCTTAGCAACCTCACAAGGATAAAGACCTCCTCTATTCCTGTCATTATTGAAAGAGATTGTGATACCTCACATCTCAAAATAGGGCTACTTAATGTTAGATCCCTTACTTCAAAGGCAATTATAGTCAATGCTATGCGATGACACACAGCTGTACATTTCAATGAAACATGGTGAAGCCCCAAAATTGCCCTCGCCAGAAGCCTGTATTTCAGACATAAGGAAGTGGATGGCTGCAATCTTTCTACTTTTAAACTCTGACAAAACAGAGATGCTTGTTCTAGGTCCCAAGAAACAAAGAGATCTTCTGTTGAATCTGACAATTAATCTTAATGGTCGTTTCAAATGAAACTGTGAAGGATCTCGGTGTAACTCTGGACCCTGATCTCTCTTTTGATGAACACATCAAGACTGTTTCAAGGACAGCTTTTTTCCATCTACGTAACTTGCAAAAATCAGAAACTTTGTCCAAAAATGATGCAGAAAAATGTATCCATGCTTTTGTTACTTCTAGGTTAGACTACTGCAATGCTCTACTTTCCTGCTACCTGGATAAAGCAGTAAATAAACTTCAGTTAGTGCTAAATACGGATGCTAGAATCCTGACTAGAACCAGAAAATGTGATCATATTACTCCAGTGCTAGCCTCCCTACACTGGCTTCCTGTCAAGGCAAGGGCTGATTTCAAGGTTTTACTGCTAACCTACAAAGCACTACATGGGCTTGCTCCTACCTATCTCTCTGATTTGGTCCTGCCGTACATACCTACACGTACGCTATGGCCTCCTAATTGTCCCTCGAATTTCTAAGCAAACAGCTGGAGGCAGGGCTTTCTCCTATAGAGCTCCATTTTTATGGAATAGTCTGCCAACCCATGTGAGAGACGCAAACTCGGTCTCAACCTTTAAGTCTTTACTGACGACTCATCTCTTCAGTGGGTCATATGATTGAGTGTAGTCCGGCCCAGGAGTGTGAAGGTGAACGGAAAAGGCTCTGGAGCAACGAACAGCCCTTGCTGTTTCTGCCTGGCCGGTTCCCCTCTTCCCACTGGGATTCTCTGCCTCTAACCCTATTACAGGGGCTGAGTCACTGGCTTACTGGTGCTCTTTCATGCCGTCCCTAGGAGGGGTGCGTCACTTGAGTGGGTTGAGTCACTGATGTGATCTTCATGTCTGGGTTGGCGCCACCCCTTGGGTTGTGCCGTGGCGGAGATCTTTGTGGGCTATACTCGACCTTGTCTCAGGATGGTAAGTTGGTGGTTGAAGATATCCCTCTAGTGGTGTGGGGGATGTGTTTTGGCGGGGTTATATCCTTCCTGTTTGGCCCTGTCTGGGGGTATCCTCGGATGGGGCCACAGTGTCTGCTGTCCCCTCCTTTCTCAGCCTCCAGTATTTACGCTACAGTAGTTTGTGTCAGGGGGCTAGGATCAGTTTGTTATATCTGGAGTACTTCTCCTGTCTTATCCTGTATCCTGTGTGAATTTAAGTATGCTTTCTCTAATTCTCTCTTTCTCTCTCTCTCTCGGAGGAAATGAGGGCTAGGACCATGCCTCAGGACTACCTGGCATGATGACTCCTTGCTGTCCCCAGTCCACCTGGCCGTGCTGCTGCTCCAGTTTCAACTGTTCTGCCTGACCTGTTCACCGGACGTGCTACCTGTCCCAGACCTATTATTTGACAATACTGGTCATTTATGAACATTTGAACATCTTGGCCATGTTCTGTTATAATTTCCACCCGGCACAGCCAGAAGAGGACTGGCCACCCCTCATAGCCTGGTTCCTTTCTAGGTTTCTTCCAAGGTTTTGGCCTTTCTAGGGAGTTTTTCCTAGCCAACGTGCTTCAACATCTGCATTGCTTGCTGTTTGGGATTTTAGGCTGGGTTTCTGTACAGCACTTTGAGATATCAGCTGATGTATGAAGGTCTATGTAAATTAATTTTATTTGATTTTGATTTGACCTGTTTGGAGATGGCGCTCCTGGCAATCGGAGAGCATCTTGGCTTGTTTTTTCAGCACTTCATTACGCCTGTTTGGCGGCCTCCCGAACATCAGTGCGGCTGGGCTTTCATTTGTCGTGGCATGTGGGGTGTTTCGGCAGGAGGTCAGGAACTTGGCCAGTTTTGTTTGCAAAGTCCCTTCGTCTCGTTTTGCTGCCTTGCTGAGTCCTTGCTTTAGGGTTTGCACAAAGCGTTCTGCCAGCCCATTGGTGGCAGAGTGGTACGGTGCTGAGGTTGAGTGTTTGATTACATTTACTGACATGAATCTTGTAAACACGTCACTTACAAAAGCTTGCACGTTGTCATATTTTCTATCTGCTGATCCAGACCTGGCCACCAGAAGTGGCTCCTTGCGAGCAGCTTCATTTTGACAATTCCAACATGACCTTCATGTAGTTGCTGCAAATCCTGATGTTGGCATTTCTGGGGTATCATGACTCTCATTCCCCACATCAAACATCCTTGGTACGTTGTAATTTCGTATCTCCGCTGGAAATACGAAGTCAGTTCCTTTCTACAAGTAGCTGGCCATCCTGACATGGTGTAGGTGTACACTTTTGACAAGGTCACGTCTTTTCTTGTCTCCTGTTTGATAACTGTGCTTGTGACCTTGTGGTCTTTGAAGAACTCACACTTCTGTAAGTTGGCCTGTAGACCATACTCTTTCAGTCTTTTCAGGTCCTCTTCCAGGTTAGCCAGGTGCTCTTTGTCTGTGCGTCCTGTTATACTGGGTTCCTGGGATTCCTTGCAAAATCTGGTCAATAGTTTGTTGCCAAATGGCTGGGGCTGATGCAATGCCAAAAACCAGGCAGTTATACCTGTATAGACCTTTGTGTATATTTATTGTCAGGTACTGTTTGGAGCTCTCTTCAACTGGTAGCTGCAGGTAAGCCTGTTTCAGATAGATTTTACTGAAGTGTTTCCCACCATCTAGTGCAGCAAAGATGTCATCCAGACGTGGCAGGGGATATTGGTCCACATGCAACATTGAATTCACAGTTACCTTGAAGTCCCCACACATTCTAACATACCCGTCTTTCTTAACAATAGGAACTATGGCTGTGGCCCATTCGCTTCTGTCCACTTTCGTCAGGATCCCTGTATCTTGCAAGCAATCGATTTCCGCTTCCACCTTTGGTCTCAGGGAGTATGGAACAGATCTGGCTTTGCAGAATTTTGGGGTTGCGTCATCTCTTAGTACAAGTTTTGCTGTGAAGCCTTTTACTGTTTCCATCTGATCACTGAAAACTGTGTTGTATTTCTTCCGCAAGTGTTCCAGTGTTTGGTCTGTGCCATTCTCTTTGGACTGGAACGTGTGGAGCATTTTCAAGTCACACCAGTTCAGCTTAATTTTTGAAAGCCATTCCCTGCCAAATAATGGGGGGCCAGTTCCAGGCACCACATAGAGCTGTAACTGCTGTGTTTGCCCCCCATAACGCACTCTGACCTGCAACGCCCCCATTGGGCTCAATCTCTCTCCTGAGTAGGTGTTCAGCAACACATTTGTGTTCTTCAGCTTGATAGCCTTGAAGTGCTCATTGTAGACAGTAGTGGAAATTAGACACTGTAGATCCTGTGTCCAGCTCCATTTTGAGAGGTTTGACTTCGATATCTGGTGTCACCCATATTATGCTACTGCTGGGAGAAGTCACTGTGTTTAATTACATTGTACCAATTAATTGTTCATCTGAATCACTGCCACTGTTCTTTGCTAGTGCATTCACAGACCCTTTAATTTTTTCAGTTTTCCTGTTGTGACTGAATTTTGCTCTGCATGTTCTTTGAATGTTCCCCCTTCTACTGCATTTGTGACAAATTCCGTCTTTGAAATGGCAGTCCTCTATGCTCTGTGACCATCTGTCACACCTGTGCATTTTTCGGCCACACAGGGGCGCTGTCAGATACGTGAAAACTTGTGCAGGGAAGTTTGTGATTGGTCAGTATTTATTTTACTTTGCACCTCAAATGCATCTTTAGTCGCGAATTTCCATAGCCACAGCAATTTGAACAGCCTTTGCAAAAGTGAGATCTGATTCTGTGAGCAAAAACAAATCTATCCCTTAATGTGTCATTTAGGGTCTCTTCAAACTGGCAATGTTCAGACAGTTTCTTCAACTCTGCTACATATGTACTAACACCCTCCCCCTCATTCTGATTTCTCTTGTGGAAACGAAAACGTTCCGCGATGAGGAGTGGTTTAGGTGATAGGTGATTTTGCAATATCTCCACAATCTCTGTGAATGTTTTATTTAAGGGCTTCAGAGGGGCAGTTAGATCTCTTAGCAAACTGTATGTTTTTGGGCCAATTGAACTCAACAACGCTGGTACTCTCTTGTTATCAGCAATGTTGTTTGCAATGAAGTACTGTTCCAGTTGTTCAATTTAAGTTGCCACGTTTTCTTGCGTGTCATCAAACACATCTATTTTCCCCATGCTAGCCATTCTGCTAGCCATTCTCTTTACCTCCGGCTCCATGGGTCTTTGATCTGCCGCCTCGTTCTCATCAGCTCTCCCCTCGTTGTCACTGCTTGCTAGCTGTTGTGCTACAGGGTCAAAATCTTCCTCTCGTACAGGGTCAAAATCTTCCTCTCTTCCTACGAGCTCCATCTGCATTCGTGATGCACACTGCAGGTAATCATCCTCGTCGCCATTGTAGTGTCTTAGCTCTTATTACTTATTTATATAATAAGAAAGACTTTGAATACAATAAATTGAACTGGAGCTTCACATTTAAAACAAGTTAGTACCAGAATAACATAGAACAACACTGCGCATGACCAAGGGTGCTCCATTCTTAAAGGGGACATCAGTAATTAACAGAACATGGTTCATATAAGAAAATCATTAAATTGAAATAAATTCATTGGGCCCTAATCTATGGATTTCACATGCCTGAGAATACAGATATGCATCTGTTGGTCACAGAAAACCAGTCAGTATCTGGTGTGACCACCATTTGCCTCTAGCAGCGCGACACATCTCCTTCGCCTAGAGTTGATCAGGCTGTTGATTGTGGCCTGTGGAATGTTGTCTCACTCTGTCGTAAACGGAACGCTCTGTCGTAAACGTCGAGCCAAGACTTCCCAAACGTGCTCAATGGGTGACATGTCTGATGAGTATGCAGTTCATGGAAGAACTGGGACATTTTCAGCTTCCAGCAATTGTGTACAGATCCTTGCAACATGGGGTCATGTATTATCATGCCGAAGCATGAGGTGATCACAGTGGATGAATGGCACAACAATGGGCCTCAGGATCTCTTTACCGTATCTCTGTGCATTCAAATTGCCATCGATAAAATGCAATTGTGTTCATTGTCTGTAGCTTATCCCTGCCCATACCATAAACCCACTGCCACCATGGGGCAATTTGTTCACAACATTGACATCTGCCCGGTACAGTTGAAACCGGGATTCATCCATGAAGCTCACACTTCTCCAGTGTGCCAGTGGCCATCGAATGTGAGCATTTGCCCATTGTCGTCAGTTACGACGCCGAACTTCAGTCAGTTTAAGAGCCTGGTGAGGACGACAAACAAGCAGATGAGCTTCCCTGAGACAGTTTCTGACAGTTTGTACCAAAATTATACAGTTGTGCAAACCCAGTTTCATCAGCTGTCCCGGTGGCTTGTCTCAGACAATCCTGCAGGTGAAGAAGCCGGATGTGGAGGTCCTGGGCTGGCATGGTTACACATGGTTGTGAGGTCATTCGGACATACTGCCAAATGCTATAAAATGACGTTGGAGGCAGCTTATGGTAGAGAAATTAAAATACAATTCTCTGGCAACAGCTCTGGTGGACATTCCTGTAGTCATCATGCCAATTGCACGCTCTGTCTAAACTTGAGACATCTGTGGTATTTTTTGAGTGACAAAACTGCACATTTTAGAATGGCCTTTTATTATCCCCAGCACAAGGTGCATCTGTGTAATGATTATGCTGTTTAATCTGTTTCTTCCGTCAGGTGGATGGAATCTTGGAAAATGAGAAACGCTCATTAACAGTTTGTGTCTAAACACATTTGTGCCCAAAATTTGAGAGAAATAAGCTTTTGTGTATCGATCTTTTCTGGGATATTTTATTTCAGCTCATAAAACATGGAACCAATACTTTAAATATTGCATTCATAGTTTTGTTCAGTGGAGACCTATGGGACCTGTTCAAAAGTAGTGCACTTAATAGGGAATAGTGTGCCAGACTTCAGAGCCTCTAATGGCATTCTGCTGCTGCTCACCCAGTTGCCCATAAGCTGGTTATTCAGCAATGACCTCTGTCAAACTGGGACAGATCTAATCAATATGTTATAGCCCTGTTGTTTAGCTTAGACAATAAATGTATTCACAGGCTTTGCCTCAATGCGAAAACACACCAAACCCTCCATGAAATTAGCAATAGATTTCAATTTAATCAAGTTGTCCTTCACAAATGGTCCATCATTGGTAAATGGTAGGTAGGCAATAGATGATGAATGGACCAAAGAACAAAAAGGATGTACCACAAAACACAATATTTGAAGTACTCTGATGACACAGCCATCCTGTCCTATTCTGGGTCTTGTCCCGGGCTGATGTGGTCTTGAGTCCAAGGTTGTGTAGGTCGTCATCCAACTGGTCGGACAATCTGTCTCCTGGTCTTCCTCTTGGGCATGGTCAGTTTGGGGATGGCTCCTTGAGGATGAAGGCAGGCTCCAGAGGTGAGTTTGATCTGGCCAGGTGACCAAACAGTCAGAGATGGGAGATTCTGATCAGGGCTGTGACAGTTGGTCCATCTTTCACCATATTATGGAGTTTAACCCTTGTGTAGTCTTAAAATTCTGTATACTCCCTTTGTCCTCAGTGTAAAAAATGACCATCTTCACTAAACCAAAAATAAAGCAGCTTAATTGAATTTTAAACCCCAAATCTATTTTTCATGAAGAAACAACCTGTCATTCATGACAAATGTTGTGGGTTTTCCCTCTTCACAATGCAGAAAGACATTTAAATCAGTGGACACCACTCATTTTATTACAACACACCTGTCATAATTGTTTTCTTTATTAAAGTAGAGGTTTATTATTATTGCTAAATGTACTGCATAGGTGTAAACATGCTTTTTTGTGCAAGATTTAGCAATTGTATAGCCTAAGAAAGTAGCAGAAATGTGCTGAAAGTAGTTTTGAATGCATTTTATTGAAGGGAAACAATAACAGTAGTGGTATATTCTTATATTGTACAATGAAGAATTCAACTACAAAATATTAGTCTTCTCCCATATTTTTAACCATTGCCACCCCCCACAAGGTGTATAAACAACAATAAATAAGAATCCAATAAGATAATAGATACAAAACAAAAACGTGAAGAACATAAATCAATCAACTCTAATAAGCACATGTAGGACAGTATGCAAGTGTGTGTGCATGGACTTTTCAAATGTATTTCTCACATGCGCAGCACATCGTTAATATTGGTTTAACAGTCCTTCTTTGGGGGCAGAATTGTCATCTCCTCTTGTCTGCTCCAGTTGCAGCCTCAGGTGGATCAGGACAAGATTCAGCCCCCTGAACAGATTTCACAAGCGCTGCACAGGCTGCTGTGCGGGGGAGGCGCTCCCTTCTTTGAATGTGTGGGGTTAAAAGTGACTTTCTCAGCTACTCCAGGAACACCCTCCTCTTGTTCCGGTTATCAGGCATCCAGGTAGGTTTGATCTTGTTCCATATCACAAAGGCATTGTATGAGGACACATCAATTATGTTATGGAAGATGACCAGGGGCCAGTAGGCAGTCATTCTCCTGCAGCTGTAAGTTCCAATCATCTTGTCCAGGTGGTCCATGCCTCCTTTCTTGTGGTTGTAGTCCAGGATGATGGCTGGCTTCCTGTCCTCACGTTCACTGATCTCGGCCTTTTTGTGCAGTGTTCGCAGGAGGACCACATCCTTGTTCCTCTTTGGGAGATAAGAAACTAGAGTGGTGGTGGGGGTGAAGGTAAACTTTGATGAGAAGGCCTCTCTGCCCCTTGTTGTGACGAGTGCAGTGAGGAGCTCAGGCTTGTTCTTTCTAACTCTGAATTGTATGTGTGTGTGTGTGTCCTTGTGTTTTTTTGTGGAGTGTAAATTATTTTATAACTGCCGTGTCAAAAATGACCCTAAGACAATCTTTTGTACCCTGGTGGTGTACAGTGTTTACAGAAATATGTACAAAGGCGATGTTTCACTTTTTCTAATGTTGGGGTCACTCTAGGAAAGGTAATCAAATTTCAAGTTGGAAAAATATAATTTTGTTGATTTTCTCTGCTGTTTAACATACTGGCAGGTCATGTTTTACCCTTAAGACGACAAAAATGTTAAGATGTGGTTGCGCCATCCAATGCCCGCTATTCTGAGGAGGCACTTGCAGTCAAAGGTGTCCTGACAATGTGCGAGTTCCAGGGTGAAGGTTAAGGACTCTGAACCGATCATCAGGATGGAGATGACCAGGCTATTGTAGTTTTGTTTTCAGAGAGAGGGCACGTTGTTTCCAGATGTTGTCTAGGCTTGTATGGCTAAGGCTGCCCGGACAATGTGTGGGTGCATGTCAGGGTTGCTCCTACAGTCAAGTTCGGGTTCTTCCAAGGAAGCAGAACTTAGGAACAACGCAGACATGGTGGGTATCCACAACATGGCAGGTTGGAGGGATTTCAAAGTCACTGAAGGCCTGGATTTTTGTTTGTCCCAGCTGATCAAGAGGCTGAGTCGGTGGGTCGCCTCGTCCATGATTTCACGGGTAAGACGTAAATGTCCATGAGTTCAGCCAGGATCGCAACGCCATCTGCATAGTCCATGTCAGAGAAGCTGAGGTTCCCATAGTTACCACAACTTATGGGCTGATTCCAGAGGCCGACCCAAAACATTGCCGGAGGAGAGGGAGACGGAGCAGTCTTCTAGTCAGACTTCAGAGGCGTGCACACCACCCACAGCTTCCGAGTATATTACTCACTAATGTCCAGTGCCTAGATAAAAGTTTACGAAATCAGGGCAAGGGTTGCTTTCCAGAGAGACATTAGGGATTTTAACATACTCTGTTTCATGAAAACAAGGCTCTCTCAGGATATGCTGTTACAGCCACCTGGATTCTCAGTACATAGCACTGACATGAAGAAACATCTCTCCGGGGAGGAGGAGGGCGGGGTGTATGTTTCATGATTAACGACTCATTTCATAATTGTAACAACATACAGGAACTCAAGTCCTTTTGTTCACCTTACCTAGAATTCCTCACAATGAAATGATGACCGCATTATCTCCCAAGAGAATTCTCTTCGGTTATTGTCACAGCCATGTATATTCCCCCTCCAGTCGATACCACAATGGCTCTAATAATATCAACTTATACGCTGATTCAGTGAGTGAATTTATAAGGAAGTGTATAGGAGATGTTGTACCCACTGTGACTATTAAAACCTACACTAACCAGAAACCGTGGATAGATGGCAACATACACGCAAAACTGAAAGCTCGTACCCCCTCAATTAACCATGGCAAGGCGACTGGGAATATAGCAGAATACAAACATTAGTCATTCCCTCCGTAAGGCAATCAAACAAGCAACATGTCAGTATAGAGACAAAGTGGAGTCGCAATTCAACGGCTCAGACACAAGACATACTTGGCAGGGTCTACAGACAATCACAGACTACAAAAGGAAAACCAGCCATTTCGTGGACACTGACGTCTTGCTTCCAGACAAATTAAACACCTTCTTTGCCCACTTCGAGGATAATACAGTGCCACCGACGTGGCCAGCTACCAAGGACTGCGTGCTCTCCTTCTCTATGGCCGACGTAAGACATTTAAACTTGTTAACCCTCACAAGGCTGCCGGCCCAGATGGCATCCCTAGCCGCGTCATCAGAGCATGCGCAGACCCGCTGGCTGGTGTGTTTACGGACAATCTCTCCCTATCCCAGTCTGCTGTCCCCACATGCTTCAAGATGGCAATCATTGTTCCTGTACCCAAGAATGCAAAGGTAACTGAACTAAATGCCTATCCTGTAGCACTCACTTCTGTCACCATGAAGTGCTTTGAGGGACTAGTCATGGATCATATCACCTCCACCTTACCTGTCACCCTAGACCCACTTCAATCGCCATCACACTGCGCACTGCCCTATCCAATCTGGACAAGAGGAATACCTATGTAAGAATGCTGTTCATTGACTATAGCTCAGAATTCAACATCATTGCACCCTCCAAGTTCATCATTAAGCTTGAGGTCCTGGGTCTCAACCCCGCCCTGTGCAATTGGGTCCTGGACTTTCTGACGGGCTGCCCCCAGGTGGTGAAGGTAGGAAACATCTACACTTCGCTGATCCTCTGGGGCCCCACAATGGTGCATGCGCTGCCCCCTCCGGTACTCCCTGTTCACCCATGACTGCATGGCCATGCACGCCTCCAACTCAATCATCAAGTTTGCAGGCGACACAACAGTAGTAGGCTTGATTACCAACAATGACGAGACAACCTACAAGGAGGAGGTGAGAGCTCTCAGAGTGTGTTGTAAGGAAAATAATCTCTCACTCAACATCAATAAAACAAAGGAGATGATCGTGGACGTCAGGAAACAGCACCCCCCTATCCACATCGACGGGACATCAGTGAAGAAGGTAGAACGTTTTAAGATCCTCAGTGTACACTGACACACTGAAATGGTCCTCAATTTCAACCCCAGGAGGCTGAAGAAATTCGGCTTGTCACCTAAAACCCTCACAAACCTCTACAGATTCACAATCGAGAGCATCCTGTCATGCTGTATCACTGCCTGGTACAGCAACTGCACCGCCTACAACCGCAGGGCTCTCCAGAGGGTGGTGCAGTCTGCACAACGCATCACCGGGGGCAAACTACCTGCCCTCAAGGACACCTACAGCACCCAATGTCACAGGAAGGCCAAAAAGATCATCAAGGACACCACCACCCAAGCCACTGCTTGTTCACCCCACTACCATCCAGAAGGCGAGGTCAGTACCAGGTGCATCAGAGAGGCTGCTGCCTACATACAGACTTGAAATCATTGCCACTTTAAAAGATGGAACACTAGCCACTTTAATAATGTTTACCCATCTTGCATTACTCATCTCATATGTATACTGTATTTCATACAATTTATTGCATTTTAGCCTATGCCACTGATATTGCTCATCCATTTATTTATATGAATATAAATTCCATTCCTTACTTAGATTTGTGCGCATTAGGAATTGTTGTGGAGTTAGATATTACTTGTTGGATATTGCTGCACTGTTGGAACAAGATGCACAAGCATTTCGCTACACTCACAATAACATCTGCTAACCATGTATATGTGACGTATACGCTTGAGGAGTACATTAGTGAGTACTTTTCCTGGGATGCTGAGTAGTGTGATGACTCTACTTGCTGCACTCATTCTTCGGTCCCTTCTTCCAAAAATGTAGAATGACTCCCAGGAGCCACTCTTTGGGGGTTGTCATGTTCTGCCTGATGGAATTGAAAAGGCGGTGCAGCCATGTTGTCTGCACCTGCTGCTCGGCCTAGCTACAGTTTCCCTAGGGCCTCAGTGAATGGTGACTTAATAACTACCTGGATCTCAAAGTCTCAAATCTAATCAAATTAAGGTGTATTGGTTGCAGATGTTATTGCAGGTGCAGTAAAATGCTTGTGTGTCTAGCTCCAACAGTGCAGTAATACCTAGCAAAAAAACACACAAAACAATACACATAATCCAGAACAAAATGTATTTAGAAATAGCAGAACGAGTCAGAGACTGGAATAAATATATATGCATATAATGTATATAAATATGTATACACATAATGGTGTATATGAATAGAAAAGGTGTATACAGCAATAGTTATATAGGATGAGCCATTACTAGAATACAGCATATACAGTGTATTCGAAAAGTATTCAGACCCCTTGACTTTTTCCACATTTTGTTACGTTACTGCCTTATTGTAAAATGTATTGAATTGTTATTTTCTTGCATAAATCTACACACGATACCCCATAATGATGAAGAAAAAACACGTTTTTAGACATTTTTGCTAATGTATTAAAAATAAAACACTGAAATATCACATTTACTTAAGTATTCAGACCCTTTACTCAGTACTTTGTTGAAGCACCTTTGGCAGCGTTTACAGCCTCGAGTCTTCTTGGGTATGACACTATAAGCTTGGCACACCTGTATTTGGGGAGTTTCTCCCATTCTTCTCTGCAGATCCTCTCAAACCATGTCAAGTTGGATGGGGAACGTCGCTGTACAGCTATTTTCCGGTATCTCCAGAGATGTTTGATCGGGTTCAAGTCCGTGCTCTGGCTGGGCCACTCAAGGACCTTCAGAGAAGAATGTACTGAGTAAAGAGTCTGAATATGGACCGGAGTCCAGGGCACACACTGAATATAGTAAATGCTATATTTCAGTTTATTTATGAAAATTTCTATAAACCAGTTTTTGCTTTGTCATTATGGGGTATTGTGTGTAGATTCATGAGGGGAAAAAACGATTTAATCCATTTTAGAATAAGGCTGTAACATAACAAAATGTGGAAAAAAGTCAAGGAGTCTGAATACTTTCCGAATGCACAGTCTCTAAAGTGCAGGCTAATGTCCAGGGTAGAGTACCGGGTGGTAGCCAACTAGAACAGTGTCTAAGGTTAGTGGTGACTGTTTAACAGTCTGATGGCCTGGACATAGAAGCTGTTTCTCAGTCTCTTGGTCCCAGCTTTGATGCACTGTCTCTGCCTTCTAGATGGTAGCGGGTGAACAGGCTGTGACTCAGGTGGCTGAGGTCCTTGATGATCTTCTTGGCCTTCCTGTGACACCGGGTGCTGTAGATGTCCTGGAGGGCAGGCAGTGTGCCCCCACTGATGCTTTGGGCTGACCATGGGAAACTGGGGAATTGATCTGTGGGCTTACAAAAGGGGCCGCCAGTTGTCCATTCCTGTTCTAGATAAAACATAGTTATTATATTAACATTATTATAATACAAAATACATTTGCAAGTAGACACCGTACAACATTTTTAGTAATAGAAACAAAGAAACATTTTACTTGCTATGACTGATATGTTTTTAAAATTGACATTAGATGAATACACTGACTATATTCTGGATCAGAGCGACTGCTAAATGATTAAATATAAATGTGAATGTAAAAGTTAACAAAATGCAAAGCACACTGGGTACGATTATTCACCTTCTTTTGGGGGCGGAGCTCACTAGCATGCATTTGAAGTGTTAAATATACATTTACATTTTGGTCATTCTGATGACGGTCTATCATCACACCGTAGTGCCATCAGACCTCTGATACCAATGCAGTGTGAAAGGGTATAGAAAAAAAAAATTCAACAAATTACAGGTTTCGAAAGTGTCTTAAGTTAAGGCCAGTGAAATACAAATCACAAAATACTAAAAGATCATTGAAATACCTATTTCAAATACATACAACAGAAATTCTGCCCATCTCTCCTTCTGCTACTCGACCGGAACATCATCAAATCACTACTCGTCTATAAAAGTATGTTACCACAACATGCTCACAGACTCACACCGCAATAGACTATTAATAAGGATCACGAACACAACATCTAAAATGATTGGACTCCCTACTCCAAAACTATCCCTGCTGATTGGACTCTGACATTTAAATTTTGCACTGGGCGCTTCATCCCAATAGCACTATTATGAACAATTTCATTTACAGGTAACTGCCAAAATAAAGGAAACCAACATAAAGTGTCTTAATAGGGCGTTGGGCCACCACGAGCTGCCAGAACAGCTTCAATGTGCCTTGGCATAGATTCTACAAGTGTCTGGAACTGTATTGGAGGGATGCGACATCATTCTTCCAAGAGAAATTACATAATTTGATGTGTTGTTGATGGTGGTGCAAAATGCAGTCTCAGGCACCGCTCCAGAATCTCCCATAAGAGTTCAATTGGGTTGAGATCTGGTGATTGACACTGCCAAACGCACACACACAGACACTTTAAACCCCCTATTCTCCTTTGAGACCCCTCTTTCATAGTCAGCGACTGGCTGGCCAATAGGCTGGCTAATAGGCTGACTGATTGGCTGACTGACTGGATAGCTAATTGGCTGACTGACTTGCTAATTAGCTGACTGACTGACTGGCTAGCTAATTGGCTGACTGGCTGGCTAATTAGCTGACTGAGTGACTGGCAAATAGGCTGAGTGACTGTCTGGCCAATTGGCTGACTGAGAGGCTGGCTAATAGGCTGACTAAATGACTGGCTAATTAGCTGAATTACTGGCTGGCTAATAGGCTGACTGATTGGCTGACTGACTTGCTAATTAGCTGACTGACTGACTGACTGACTGGCAAATAGGCTGAGTGACTGGCTGGCTAATAGTCTGAGTGACTGTCTGACTGTCTAATTGTCTGAATGACTGGCTGGCCAATTGGCTGACTGAGAGGCTGGCTAATAGGCTGACTAAATGACTGGCTAATTAGCTGAATTACTGGCTGGCTAATAGGCTGACTGACTGGCTGGCTGGCTCACGCTGCCAGAAACAACAACAGCCTCCTTTCCACCACCAGCATTCAAATTGTTAGGATTGTTTTATGCTTTTAATTCCATTTGTTAGGCTAATTCATGCATGCATCTGTGTACACTGTGTTTGGTCTGTGGGTCTGTGTGCGAGAGAGAGAGATGAAAACAAAAGTGTTTAATGGTCTCCTCTGGGACCAGGCTACAGCCACTAATAACACTGTAATGACTGTCATTACTGTGGTTAAAGAGAAGGTCATCTATAGGTCACTATTACTTGGATGTCACCCAGGTTCAAAGCCTCTCTGCATCCAAAATGGCACCCTATTCCCTAGATTGTGCATTACCTTGGACCGGAGTCCTATGTGAACTGTATAGGGAATACTATAGGGTGCCAGTTCAGATGTACCGCCTGCTTATGTAACTAAATCAACCTAGCCTTAAATATGAACCAACATTCACACCTTGTCTGCCCAAGGAGTCTTTCTAAACGGAAATGTGATAAGGACCATGAATAAAATCACTGTCAAATTTAAATTGAACAAATTAAGAAACGTTTATCTGTGAGCATCGAAATTGAAGCAATTTTCATGGTCATAACATCGAGCAACTTTTTATATTATGGTCTGAAAAAAAGTGCATGCTTACCTTTATTGGAAATAGCCCCACAATAATGTATTTATAACTATAGGAGTTGTTTTGTTATTTGCTGCCTCTGACTCATTGGCAGAGAAGAGAGAGGAGAGAAGGAGATTTACAGAGAGACCAGCCAAAACAACAGTGATTGATGTCGCTCTAAATATCAGATGGGAAATATGTTTTTAAGTGGATATGGTCGTGTCGAATTCAGCAGCAAGGTATTCATGAAGAGGCAATTACTTCAAATAGAGCTTTGCGTTTCTCTCTGAATACTTGCGGTAGTAGGTTTTAACCGATTCCTTTTCAACTCCAATAGAACATAGCATCTTGCAGAACCCTCTGTGAGTCATTCTAATGATGTGGACATGTATTGTAAGAGTCCTTTATATATCGTTCTCCTTGCTGGAGATCACAGAGACTCCCTGTTGGCTTCTGCTGGCTCGGTCTTTGAGAGGGAGAGTGGCACCGGGGCGGGAGGAGTGCCCTAAGCCAGCCCCAACCGCCTAATTACAAGATTTTAATTTAACCTTTTCCTGCCGACTGCGAATTGTAACATCGGCTCTTTTTAATTGTCATTTTTTTCTTCTTTCTAAAGTAGCATTGATTGTTATTGTTGTTGTGATCATCCAAGATCAGCCTTTCCGTTTACAAGGCTAGATCGTACAAAATCCAATGGAGAGCAAAGCAGGCAGAACTTTAAAATCTCTAAGAGGCAATCATTCAGCCCTAGCTCTCCCAGGATGAGCACAATTACCTTTGCCTCTGCTTCCTAATAATAAACTATGGTGGAGTGTAGGTATGTTGAGTCAGGGAGAGACGGAACAAGAGGGAGAGATGGAGGGAGGGAGAGAGATACAAAGAAAGGGAAAAGTAGATGAGAGGGAGAAGGAGAGAGAGAGGGAGAGACGGTAGATAGGGTTAGGAGTCTGTTGGGTTGAAGGACGGGAGCAGTGCTAGGGCTTTTCACAGAAAAACCTGGTAGAGCGAACGAGAGAGAAATTAGGGAATAGCTGTTCTTTAAATCAGCTCTAATGGAGCCTCCTGTTATGACTAAACCACTGCTATTTTATCTTCAATTGGATTCGTTCAGCAGTATAAAAAAATAACCATAGTTGGCCTCGATTGCTACAACAACCCAAAAGCACAGTGGACAACAACGCTCACTCACCCATTCAGCCTCCCCAAATACCATACAATCAAGGAAGCCATCAACCAGGCTATTTTCCTAAAAACAGGTCCCCCTGTTGTGGCTAACCATCGAGAGTAGCAGAGAAAGTGGAGCAGGAACGGGGCTTTTGAGTCGTTGGGAATTGACACGGGCAGCACCATAAGCTAGTGCATGGTATGACAGAGTGGAGGGGTTGGTATAAATGGACTGGAGCCAAAACAGAAACACTTCTGGGCAGATCATATCAGAGACAGAGATGTTCTTTTATCCACATAAAAAGGGACCGGGATTCAGTGTAAAATCTAGCCGAGGTACAAACAGGCATGTAAACTACATAAATGTTTATATATTTATGTAAATAAGGGACTGTAGGGAAACGGAGGAAGGAAGTGGAAATGGAGGCAGGGTGGGAAGTGGAAATGGAGGGAGGGTTGGTAGTGGTTGTGTAGGTGGGCGGCGGGAGAGAGAAAATGAAGGGGGTGGGGAGGTATCTTCAGGAGTAAGGGACCGAAGTTAATCGGCTGAATTAACAAGGATGTTTTGCTGGGTTCAGTGCATGCAGAAGCAGGGAAATTGTTAAGAAAGCAAATAACAACCGCGGCTTAACCGTATGGAAGTAGCGAACGGCGGGCACAAACGACTGGAATAATTGGAAGATAGTGAGACATCCGCTTAAGCAGGCGTTTTAGTGCAGCTTGACAGCTGCGAATTACAAGGGTGGCTGATGTGATGTGTTGGAGCAACCAGAGCTACAACTTCGCTGTTTCCTAGTGTCACAGGAAATGGGTAGCAAAATAATACTCACATCCTCTATAGGTTAAACCACATACCCAGTCTTCTTTAAAGGGAATTTTGACTAACTAGTGGTACATCGACTGACTAGTAGTACATTGAATGCTGCTAGTCAGTTGAAACGTAGAATGTGTCATATTCCTCTCTCATCTTACCTTATGGAATATTTGTACTGGTACATTCTTATGAGGGGAAAAGCTTTTCTCCTTTCATGACCTTTGCAGTGTACACCACAGGTACAGTGCTTGTTTTGTTTGGTTTAATGGTTAGTGAAAATGAAGGAAATTAAAAAATGAAAAGGTGCACTGCTCCTGTTCTCCTCTCCTCCACCTGAGGATTTTCTCATCTCACCTCTGCTCTGGCAGACAGACTCATCTTGATTGACAGGGAGAGAGGATGCACAGACCCGCTTTGAACATACTGTACCACCACTATACAGCTCTGGAGAGAGTGACAGAGAGAAAGTATCTCGACTTCTGCTGAAGTCAGCCCCTCTCCTTGTTCGGGCGACGTTCTGTGATCGACGTCACCGGCTATCTAGCCATCGCCACTCCATTTTTCCTATATCCATTTGTCTTGTTTCTATACACACCTGGTTTACATTTCCCCAATTAAGCTACTTGTATTCAACCTTCTGTTTCCAATCATGTTTTGTGTGTAATTGTTTTCATGTTACTTTTATGTTCCATTTTTGGAAGAGAAGGAGACGCGGCGCCAGACCACTTCGAGGAGTTCACCCGTCGCTTCAGAGCCGTCTTCACCCATCCACCTGAGGGCAGAGCGGCAGGGGAGAGGCTCTTCCATCTGAGACGGGACGAGGAGCGTCCAGGACTTCGCCCTGGAATTCCGGACCTTGGCCGCCTCATCATCCATTATCGATGCAGCAGCCTACGAGAGGACGTCCGACGTGAACTGGCCTGCAGGGATGCCACCACTTCCTTCGACCAACTGGTGGATTTGTCCATCCGGTTGGATAACCTGCTGGTAACCCGCAGACGTCCAGAGGGGGCTCTGTCAGTACCATCATCCAGCACTTCTGCTCCGGTGCCCATGGAGGTAGGAGGGGCTGCTTATAGGGAGACTGATGGAGGAGCCATCACGTGTGCCATCTGTGGCCGCAGAGGACACACTGCCGGAAACAGGCAGGGCACTCTGGCGTCACCTCAGGTGAGTTTTCACCACACTCATCCAGAGTCCTCTGTTTATCAACTGTTTGTGCCTGATTGTTTTTCCTAAATTCCCAGCATGAGGCGCTCGTCGATTCAGGCGCAGCTGGGAATTTTAATCGATAGAGCATTAACCTCTTGCTCCTACCTGGCACGCAGGCGTCCCATCTAGAGATCTGGAAATGCAAATGCGCTACGCTAAATGCTAATAGTACTAGTTAAAACTCAAACGTTCATTAAAATACACATGCAGGGTATTGAATTAAAGCTACACTCGTTGTGAATCCAGGCAACAAGTCAGATTTTTAAAATGCTTTTCAGCGAAAGCATGAGAAGCTATTATCTGATAGCATGTAACACCCCAAAAGACCCGCAGGGGACGTAAACAAAATAATTAGCATAGTCGGTGCTACACAAACCGCACAAATAAAATATAAAACATTCATTACCTTTGACCATCTTCTTTGTTGGCACTCCTAGATGTCCCATAATCACTATTGGGTCTTTTTTTTGATTAAATCGGTCCATATATAGCCTAGATATCGATCTATGAAGACTGTGTGATAAACGAAAAAAAATAGCGTCTTATAACGTAACGTCATTTTTTAAAATTAAAAAAGTTGACGATAAACTTTCACAAAACACTTCAAAATACTTTTGTAATGCAACTTTAGGTATTAGTAAACGTTAATAAGCAATCAAATTAATCACGAGACGAAGTGTTTTCTATAGGGGTCCGTCTGGAAATAATGTCCGTGTATTTCTCAACCAAAATATCCGGTCGGAGACCTGAAGAAAAAGCCTGTCTCTTGTTCGTTTGACCAAGAAACAAAGAATTGGCAAATGACAAGACTGTTGACATCGTGTGGAAGCTGTAGGTACTGCAACCTCAGCCCCATTTAATGTCGTTCGCCCATAACAATGGGTTGAAGTGGCGGATGGATATATTTTTCCACTTTCAGTGATCAGATTTTCCTGCACTTTTCGATGAAACGCACGTTCTGTTATAGTCACAGCCGTGATTTAACCAGTTTTATAAACGTCTGAGTGTTTTCTATCCACACATACTAATCATATGCATATACTATATTCCTGGCCTGAGTAACAGGGCGCTGAAATGTTGAGCAATTTTTAACAGAATGTTCGAAAAAGTAGGGGGTAGGAATAACAGGTTAACCAATAGGTTAGGGATCCCCATTTTTCCTATAGTTAGACCCTTACCGGTACACGCTCTAGATAGTCGACCATTAGGGTCCGGGCTAATCAAGGAGGCCACCGTCTCCTTGGCCATGGTTATGCAGGGGAATCATGAGGAGAGAATCAGTCTCTTTCTCCTTGACTCTCCTGCGCTTCCTGTGGTACTAGGCCTTCCTTGGTTGGCTCTACATAACCCCACTATTTCCTGGCAACAGAGGGCTCTCACGGGGTGGTCGCGAGAGTGCTCAGGGAGGTGTGTATGGGTTTCCGTTGGTGCTACTATGGTGGAAAGTCCAGACCAGATCTCCACCATGCACATCCCCCCAGAATATGCCGATTTGGCTCTCACCTTCTGTAAGAAGAAGGCGACTAAATGAGCACCTCATCGACGGGGGGATTGTGCGATAAATCTCCTGGCAGACGCTGCGCTTCCCAGGAGTCACGTGTATCCCCTGTCGCAAGCTGAGACAGTGGCTATAAATACATATGTCTCTGAATCCCTGCGTCAGGGGTACATTCGGCCCTCTACTTCACCCGCCTCCTCGAGTTTATTTTTTTTGAAGAAGAAGGATGGAGGTTTACGCCCGTGCATTGACTATAGAGGTCTCAATTAAATCACGGAGAAGTATAGTTACCTGCTACCTCTTATCGCCACGGCGATTGAGTCAATGCATGGGGTGCGCTTCTTCACGAAACTGGATCTCAGGAGTGCGTATAACTTGGTGCGTATCCGGGAGGGAGACGAGTGGAAGACAGCGTTCAGTACCACCACAGGGCATTATGAGTACCTTGTCATGCCGTATGGGTTGATGAATGCTCTGTCAGTTTTCCAATCCTTTGTAGACAACATTTTCAGGGACCTGCACGGGCAGGGTGTAGTGGTGTAGATCAATGACATTCTGATTTACTCGGCTACATGCGCCGAGCATGTGTCCTTGGTGGGCTAGGTACATGGGCGACTGTTGGAGCATGACCTGTATGTCAAGGCTGAGAAATTACTGTTCTTTCAGCAGGTTGTCTCCTTCATAGGGTATCGCATTTCCACATCAGAGGTGGATATGGAGAGTGACCGCATTGCAGCCGTGCGTAATTGGCCGACTCCCACCACGGGAAAGGAAGTGCCACGATTTTTAGGTTTTGCCAATTACTACTTGAGATTTATCCGGGGTTTTGGCCAGGTTGCTGCGCCCATTACTTCATTGCTGAAGGGGGGTCCTGTAAGGTTGCGGTGGTCGGCTGAGGCGGACAGGGCTTTTGGGCAACTAAGAGCTCTGTTTACTTCGGCTCCAGTGCTGGCCCATCCGGATCCCTCTTTGGAATTCATAGTGGAGGTGGACGTGTCCGAGGCTGGGATAGGAGCCGTGCTCTCACAGCGCTCGAGCACGCCACTGAAACTCCGCCCCTGTGCTTTCTTCTCAAAGAAGCTCAGCTCAGCGGAGCATAACTATGATGTGGGGGACCGGGAGTTGTTGGCTGTGGTTAAAGCGTTGAAAGCGTGGAGACATTGGATTGAGGGGGCTAAACACCCTTTTCTCATCTGGACTGACCACTGCAACCTGGAGTACATCCGGGCAGCGAGGAGACTGAATCCTCGTCAGGCAAGGTGGGCCATGTTCTTTACCCGTTTTCTGTTTACCCTGTCTTACAGACCAGGTTCCCAGAATAAGAAGGCAGGCGCACTGTCCCGGCTGTATGACACAGAGGAGCGGCCCATGGATCAAACTCCCATACTCCCGGCCTCCTGCTTGGTAGCACCGGTCGTGTGGGATCTGGATGCGGACATTGAGCAGGCTTTACTTACAGAGCCCCCTCCCCTCAAGTGTCCCGTTGGGCGTGTGTATGTTCCGTCTGCTGTCCATGACCAGTTGATCTCTTGGGCCCCACACGTCTGCCTCCTCTGGTTATCCGGGGATCGGTCGGACGGTGCGCTGTCTGACTGGGAAGTACTGGTGGCCCACTTTGGCTAAGGACGTGGCGGTTTATGTTTCCTCCTGCTCGGTGTGTGCCCAGTGTAAGGCTCCGAGACACCTACCCAGAGGTAAGTTACATCCCTTACCCATTCCACAACGGCCCTGCAGACTGCGGAGGCCTTGTTTACATATGTCTTCCGGCACTTGTGCCCTGGGCCGAGATGGCACAGAACTCGCTTCGCCACTCCTCCACTAACCTCTCCCCCTTTCAGTGCGTATTGGGGTACCAGCCGGTTCTGGCACCGTGGCATCATGGTCAGACTTAGACTCCTGCGGTGAACAACTGGTTCAGGCGTGCGGAGGAGACACGGGAGGCCACTCGTGTCCATCTCCAGCGAGTCGCGCGGACCGTCACCGCAGTGAGACCCCGGTGTTCGCACTGTGAGTTTAACGGAATTGATATTGCAGCGATTGATTTTATTGCTTTTCTGATTTTCGTGACCAAGCTACTTTGATGCTAGGTGTTCATAATGTTTGTCTAGTGATCGATAAACTTACACAAACACTTGGATTGCTTTCACTGTAAAGCAGATTTTCAAAATCTGAAACAACACGTGGATTAACAAAGAGCTAAGCTGTGTTTTGCTATATTGCACTTGTGATTTCATGAATATAAATATTTTTAGTAATATTATTTGAATGTGGCGCTCTGCAATTCAGCGGTTGTTGATGACAATTAGCGTCAAGAAGTTAAGGGTGGGATATAGTAGGTGTTGTTAGATAGGACGGTCATTTTGTACAAATAGGACAGGCATCAATTCAAAAGACGTACCTAGATAAAGCCCTAACCTAAGATATATTAAAATAGGTGAGGATATAAACTAGGCTTGGTGAGAAAGGAAGGTAATTCTATGCGAACAGGATAACTTCACCTATTCAATACTGAAATAAATCATATCCAAAAAAGGAGGAGAGGGAAACCTAATGTAACGGGGTGAGATACGAGATATTGGAGTACTTTAAAAGCCCCCTAAAACAACCCGAGGTTAACTAGGGATGTATGGCCCCTGAGTAATAGCTTATAGTTGTGCAAGTGACATCTAATGTCCGATCGACAGTCAACGCTATAGATACAGTTTCCAGAAAGGAGAAACACATACACATAGATTGTAAGCAACACACACATAGTCAGGCAGGAGAGCAACTATAGTAACGGTAAAGAGCACGTAGAAATATATACACCTAGATTGTGAGACTATACTGTAGAACATAACTATAGTAATTGGATAGCGGTAGAAAAGAACACACACAGAAGGCAAAAAGCACATACACATAGAAGGTGAGACAGAAAAAGGATCAGTGGAACCCCAGGACAGGGGACAGCGGTCGTTTTACACACAATTGTCTCGGTTCTGGAGTTTGCGACTACAGACAATTATAATAATAGGGTTGTTGGCGGGGAGGCTCCGTCTTTCCAATGGTAATGGTGGTTCAGTGGTTAAATAGCTGCTTTCTAAGCTTGAGACCGGAGTTCGGTTCCTGATAAATGCTCTGACTAAAATGTTTGTTTTTGATTGTAATTAAACTATTTGTATGTTTTGCCTGGAAAGATACGGTCGCTAGTGTTTGTATAAGATATAAACTGAAAGTTTTAATTGATTGTTTATGCTAAAACTAGCAACAAAATTGCTAGGTGTGCATCACTGGTTGATGGCGCTCACTGGGCTATATTGGGCTATAAGAGAGGGAGGTCTGAATAGTTGAATCGTAAAAGTTTTGTAATAGTTCCCAGTTATTGCTTTTGGTTTGATAGTTTAGGTAACACCAGTGAAATTTAACAGGAAGATAAGGTATACTAACATTATAATCTGTTTCCTTTACGTGGACAGGTCCGTAAAGTGGATTGCAGGTTGAGTTTATTTTATTTTAAAAGGAACAGTGCACGTTTATCACAGTTATGTGTGTCTAATGGCAGGGTATTCCTATTAAGCATTTTGGGGAGACTGTTTGAAGAGAGACTGAATGGGTTTTAGATATAACCATTGAGGAAATGTAAAGCTAATGATTTGAGGGAGTACAATAGAATTATCATAATTATTAGGTTTTGTTTGTCGTAAACGTTTGGGTTTGAGGGGATTTCCATTTTTCCCAGAGACAAGATATCTTAAAGGGGTACATTCACATATGGAATATTAGGAGTTTTATTTTAGGAGTTTTAATTAAACACGTGAATTCTTTAGATAAAGGGTTCTTTAATCTGTCTAATATAGTATGGAACACGACTGTAAAAGGGTGGTATAAACTTTGACCTCTATCATGGCTTTCCCTTGTGGCCTGATCAGCCTCAGGGGAGGGCCATGTGATACTGATTTCAAGGTAAATTAATTATGGTGGAGTTTATAGGTCTTGGACATAATTGTAGTTTGAACCACAGAGGAGAAAGTGGAATTGAGACAGGACAAATTATGGGGAGCGGTGAAATAGACTCTAGTGAGGAAGAGGAGAGGTTCAGGATTCTGTTGTAAACACTGCCTGTGAAGGTTTTGAATTGGCTACTATTGATTTGGTATTACAACAGGAACAGAAATCCTACTTATCATTGATAATAAATAGGGGAAGATATGGTACATTGAGGTTTTGGCAGGACATATTTTAAGCAGGAAAATACATTGAGATAGAAAAATAGTGATTTTATATGAATTAAGATTATTTATGAAAATAAATAAGTTGCAGTTCTTAGGGATGGTAAATTACTGTAGATAATGTATCCCACACAATGCAACATATATTAAATTATTGATGAGAATGACTTAAGGTTAACCCATGTTATTGTTACATAAAATACAATGGACTCCCGAAGGAGATATTTTATTACTACAGAAAAGCATATGATATGGTTAGCATTCGTTTTGGCTTCATTTGATCATTAGAATATTTTTTATTTAAATAGTATAAAGTGGACAGGGATATATGACATCTGTGGTGATTCAGGATTATTGATAGGTTAATTAAGGTTATCTCGATCCTATGTAAGGACTTTAGAAATTGCCAATAGACATGTTTTTTCAAAAAATCCATGAGTTCAGATAAAGCCAAACAGTGAGACACTTAGTTAATATTTGGAAACACCTATTTGTTACTGACTGTTATGAGAAGGAGCTAGACAGATAGGAGAAAGGGCAGACAGAGGAGCCCTCCCCGCACTGCTGAGACCTTGAAGATTTGAGAGCAGAAGGTTTAGAAGGGGGGACAGGAAATGAGCAAGATAGGAGTGACAACGAGTAGTAGCATTGACTTGTGTCTGTGAAATAAGAATTAAAGTAATTAAATTCCTCTAACAGTTATAGATTACAGCTTCCCTCTGATTATCGTATTAACCCCTCGTTCCATGTTTCTATCCTCAGGCCGGTGGTGGCTGGTCCTCTCCAGGAATCTGAGGTGCGGAAGGTCCCTCCGCCCCCTTAGGACATCGAGGGGGCCCCGGCGTACATCGTTCGTTCCATCCTGGATTCGAGGTGTCAGATGGGGGGCCTTCAGTACCTCGTGGAGTTGGAGGGGTATGGGCCGGAGGAGAGGTGCTAGGTTCCGGTTGCAGATGTTTTGGATCCTGAACTTCTGTGTGAGTTTCACCGTCGCTGGCCGGATCGCCCTGCACCTCGTCCTCTGGGTCGTCCTCGAGACCGGTGTCGGCGCGCCACTGGAGCCGCGCGTCTGTTTCCCATCATGTTTTGTGTGTAATTGTTTTCATGTTAGGTAGTGTTAGTTTACGCGCTCTACTTTTATGTTCTGTTTTTTGAGCTTGTTTGTTTCATGTAGTGCTCTCATTTTTGGAACTATAATAAAAGTGTGCCTGTTCATTGTATCTGCTCTCCTGCACCTGACAGAAAGAGAGGGAAAGTGAGAAAGGAAGAGCTAGAGAAGGAGAGACTAATTGAGGAGTCCATAAACACATACAACTTCTTCTGGCAAATTTGAAAAACCTTTAAAAAATCTAAACAAGAGGAATTAGCGATACAAATGGTGACATATGGACAACCCATTTTAAAACACTAAAACACCGTTCAAATTGATGCAAATGCAGAACAATGCCAAATTCATGAGAAGTTGAATGGATTAGAAAAGGCTATAAAGGACAATCAATTACTGACAAGGAACTCTATAAAGAAACTTCAGGCCCTCAAATTTTAAATAGCATGTGGACCTGCAAAATGTCAATTGGCTAAAATAAAACTCTTTCATTTGATCCTCAGAGTACGCTATTTCCATGACATCTGGAATCAAGGACTCATAACCCCAAACTTTAAGAACAGAGACAAATTTGACTCTAACAATTACAGAGGCATTTGTGTGAACAGTAACCTGGGGAATGTTTTCTGTAGTGTCATAAATGTAAGAGTTCTAAACTTCCTTAATAAGCACAATGTCTTGAGTAAAAGCCCATTTGGATTTATACCAAAACATCGCACGACTGATCATATTTACACCCTACACACCCTGGTAAATAAACATGTCCACCAAAATAATACCAAAATGTATGCTTGCTTTATCATCTTCCAATAAGCATTTGATTCTATTTGGCATACAGGACTGTTCTACCAAAGTTATTGAAAGCGGTGAGGGGGTAAAACATATGACATAATTAATTGAATGTATACTGGCAATACGTGCAGCATCAAAATTGGCAAGAAAATAACAGAATTCTTTAACCAGGGGTGGGGCCTTCGCCAGGGTTGCAATCTGAGCCCTGCACTATTCAATATATAAATTGGCCACTATTCTATAAAAATCGTCAGCCCCTGGTGTTAGTCTCCACAATTCAGAGGTTAAATGCCTGCTCTTCGCAGATGACCTATGCCTGCTGTCACCCTTAGCAAATGGCCTACAGCAGAGCCTGGACCTGCTAGTGCAGTACTGCCAGACCTGGGCCCTGGCAGTGACCCACAAAATACTAAAATAATGATTTTCCAGATCTCAGGGAATTAGACCAAAGTTCTCAATTGGTACAAAATATACAGTGCATTGCAAAAGTATTCGGCCCTCTTGAACTTTGCGATCTTTTGCCACGTTGCTTCGTAAGAAGCATTTCAAGGTCCTGGAGTGGCCTAGCCAGTCTCCAGATCTCAACCCCATAGAAAATCTTTGGAGGGAGTTGAAAGTCCGTGTTGCCCAGCAACAGCCCCAAAACATCACTGCTCTAGAGGAGATCTTCATGGAGGAATAGGCCAAAATACCAGCAACAGTGTGAGAAAACCTTGTGAAGAATTACAGAAAACGTTTGACCTCTGTCATTGCCAACAAAGGGTATATAACAAAGTATTGAGATAAACTTTTGTTATTGACCAAATACTTATTTTCCACCATAATTTGCAAATAAATTCATTAAAAATCCTACAATGTGATTTTCTGGATTTATTTTTCTCATTTTGTCTGTCATAGTTGAAGTGTACCTATGATGAAAATTACAGGCCTCTCATCTTTTTAAGTGGGAGAACTTGCACAATTGGTGGCTGACTAAATACTTTTTTTGTCCCACTGTATCTGGCCCTAAATCGACGGTACACAGTGGCAAACAATTTGACCATGGTTACTGATAAAAACCTTAGAAAAACCTTGACAAAGTACAGGCTCAGTAAGCAGAACCTTCCCATTGAGAAGGGTAGACACAGTGCAACCACTGCACCACAGCAGAACCCAAGACAGAGCTGCATTTCCTGACAAAATGTAAAAAGTATAAAACAATTAGAGTGTCATTTCCCATCATTTGAAGCCCTTACTCAAGGTTTCTAAGACCTCTCTGATGAGGCTAGGCTACCTGTCCTGTTGGGGCAGGATGCAGAGAGCTGTGGATTGGCAGCGCACTAGATTGCTGCCTGCCATAAGATGAGGGACAGTGTCTGACAGACCAACCAACCTGCACATGTCCTATATACTTATTGTCATTGTTCAGTGTATGTTCAGTGTATGGTTATTTTTACCCTTGGTTATTGTTGCTATTGTCCCATTGACAATATTGATTATTATTAGTAATTATGTTAATATTGTAAATCTCCAAAAAAAGCTTTGGCAAAATGTACATTGTTACGTCATGACAATAAAGCAAATTGAATTGAAAAAATTGAGAGAAAGAGAAAGACAGATAATTAGAGAAAATAAGAGAGAGAGAGAGAGAGAGAGAGAGACAGATTCACCCATATCTACTGGGTGAAATACCACAGTTTGCCATCACAGCAGCAAGATTTATGACCTGTTGCCACAAGAAAAGGGCAACCAGTGAAGAACAAACATGATTGTAAATACAACCCATATTTATGTTTAATTATTTTCCCTTTTGTACTTTTACTATTTGAACATCGTTATAAGACTGTATATATACAGTACATAATATGACATTTGAAATGTCTGTATTATTTTGGAACTTCTGTGAGTATAATGTAATGTTTTTCCTAGCCACCATGCTTCTACATCTGCATTGCTTGCTGTTTGGGGTTTTAGGCTGGGTTTCTGTACAGCACTTTGTGACATCAGCTGATGTCACAAAGCTATTTAAATCCCAACATCACATTTCAACTTTAAACCAGCTACCTCCATACAGACTAATAAGTTTAGTCTTTAGGGACTACCATCCATCCCTCTCTACCATTATTCTCTCTCCATTTCCCCTCTATCAGTGGCCCATCTCACGGTGGATTCCAGCCCGTTTCCCAGCTTCTAGCTGGATGTCCTCCCCTCCATTTCTCTCTGCCTCCCTCTCCCAGGCTCCTTGTCTCTCTTTCTGCCTGGTGAGACTGGAGGCCTCCTGCTGCTCCGTTGAGAGAGAGTGAGCAAGCACGAGAGAGAGCAAGCAAGCGTGAGAGAGAGCGAGCGAGCGAGCGAGCAAGCGAGAGAGAGAGAGAGAGAGAGAGAGAGCGAGCGAGCAAGCGCGAGAGAGACCGAGCAAGCGAGAGAGAGCGAGAAAGAGAGAAAGCTTTTGCGTTTTAAATAATCTTTATTGGGTCTGGGAACCCGCAGCACAATAAAAACTCATACAAAACCATAGTTACACATCAATTAAAAACACCCAAATCCTCCCATACACTAACTAAACACAACAGACTCTGAATACCCCATATACTCATAAACAGATCAATATTGTTAACCAGTTTGTAATAGGCTGTCCCGAGGCCATCAGAGTTTCAGACTCAGCACAGAATAGACACCCTTTCCCAACTGTCGGATCCAGGTGTACCAGATGCATATTTGTGGCTATGGCTCCATGTTTTATCCTCCATTGGAGGTCAGCTGTCCTCTTTTCAATAGGCAGTTTGTGAAAAAGAGGCTCTTCGAAAAGCCACACCCCTGGTGGTGTGACGGCCTTGCGGGACATGACAAGAACTCTCCAAGCCTGCATAACAGACTCATAAAATGTAGTCAGGCCAGGCAAATCACCCCCCTCCAGCTTTAAGAGGAAAATGTGCTTGTCTAAGCCCAAAAAGCCCGCTCTCCTCATCAATGTGTAGGCTGTGTCGACCCAGCTAGAACAGTCACTTTACATAAGTCTCTGGGCTGCTTGAAGCCAGAAAGCCATGATCCTGAAAGAATTGCCCACCCTCGTGCAGTGGCAGATACAGGGCTGCAGCTTTAATCCAGTGTTGTCCAGACCAGAAGAAATTGACAAAGGTCCTCTGAAGCTCTTGTATCAGACGGTGGCTGTAAAATCATTAGTCTGTGCCACAGTGTAGAGGCAGCAAGATTATTTGCTACCAGTACCCTTCCCCTATAAAACAGCTGGGGTAGCACCCATTTCCACCTTGACAGTCTGGCACACCCTTTCTCCACTACACCCTCCCAAAACATGACATCATGTAACAACTTAACATTAAAATACCAGTAAGGTGATGACCTTGGTGGACAGGACAAGTGAATATCATCAGTGACAATATGGTGATCAGAGAAACCCACAGGAGTAATATCACACCTTCCAACCCCACTACAGTAGTGATCAGATACATACAACCTGTCTAACCTTCCAACCCTACTACAGTAATGATCTAAATACAACCTGTCTAACCTTCCAACCCTACTACAGTAGTGATCAGATACATACAACCCTACTAGAGTAGTGATCAGATACACAACTTCCCTTCCAACCCTACTACAGTAATGATCCTGTCTAACCTTCCAACCCTACTACAGTAATGATCAGATACATACAACCTGTCTAACCTTCCAACCCTACTACAGTAGTGATCAGATACATACAACCTGTCTAACCTTCCAACCCTACTACAGTAGTGATCAGATACATACAACCTGTCTAACCTTCCAACCCTACTACAGTAATGATCAGATACATACAACCTGTCTAACCTTCCAACCCTACTACAGTAGTGATCAGATACATACAACCTGTCTAACCTTACTGCACTGACACTACCTTCATTAACTTTTAACCATGTGTACTGCCTAACTTTTGCATTCCTTACTCTCCACACGTCAGAAAGCTCAAACTCAGTTAATAAACCAGACAGACAAGTGGCTGACCGCAGATGAGGTTCTTCAGCAGAGTGGTCAACAGTCAAATCTACTGTTCAATTCCAGTCCCCCCCTAAAACCATACACCACTCTTGGTCACACGGTCTTAGGGTTTCCTTTATTTTAGCAAACACAGCAATACGCTCTGTACCCTCATTAGGAGCATAAACATTCAAAAAACTGAAAAAACCCATAACATCCACCTTGACCAATAAAACCCGTCCCTTGACAATCTCTGCTGTAGATACCACAGTCACCCCTAAGCATGAGGAAAACAAATTTGCCACCCCAGCACTGAGTTTATGCTGCCATTCCCACCACATACCCCAGTCAACCTCATTAGCCTCCTCACTATGTGTCTCCTGTAGGAAAACTACATTATGCCTTTTCTGTTTTATTACTTCTAATACCCAAGCCCTCTTATTCCTGTCCCTTCCCCCATTAATATTGAGAGAACCTACCCTTAGTACCTCCATATAGAAAAGAGAAAGGAAAAGTAGAAGAAACCACAGAGAAACCAAAGAGAAAAAAGACACCCTATGAGACCGGACAACGTTTCCCACTACCTTTTGCTGCTTTGACAGCAGAAACAAATTTCCTCAAGCGAAAACACTTCTTCTCACTCAACTGGTCTAACCCCACCGTCTTCTGTAACATCACAGCTGACCTCACAAAGGTATCAACATTTAAAAAATCTGCCAATTTAACAGATTTTCCAAAAGTCTGATCCAGGAACCCATTTACTTCCTCTAGACTGTAAATCGAGTCCTCACCAGCTGCTATCTTATCAATATAGATATCAATATCCTTCACCTGATCCTCCTCAACTGAGGCCACAGACCCCTGACTCCCTTCTACCACATCCCTCTCAACACTCCCAACTTGCACCCCATCACTCATACCAGGCATCTCCTCCACTACCTGGGAGATTGGCTCCACATGAACCCCCTCCTGTACCCCAGCACTCATACTTGGCACCTCCTCACCAATCTGAGGAAATGGTCCTTCAGATCCATCCTTACCTTCTACAACAATATTTTCCTGCTGCATACAATTTCCCTCGAATACAAGTTTCAGCTCCGTGCCCTCAACACAGACAACTTGTTCCTCAGCAACAGGTGCTTGTGGCTGCTCTACCGCTGTCGGCCCAACTCTCCCTACATCAGTGGGCCCAGGCGTTACGAGGACCACCTGCGCCCCCTCCCTCTGCCTTCTCCCTTTTCAGGCAAGCATGTCGCTTATGCCCAACATCACCACACTCAAAACACCGTTGACTACCCGTACTAGCATAAGCCATATACAGTCTGTTGTCACACACTACTTTAAACCATAACTCCAAAGTCTACTCCGGTGAGTCCAAAAACAAACACCTGTCGCCGAAACGACAACCTGTTTCAACGCTGGGTGTTCGCAAACCAACGGGACAATCTTAATTGAACTTGCAAACTTCCCAAACCGCAATAACTCGCGCTCCAATAGCTCATTGGGAATAAACATTCGAAATCGTTACCCTTGTTGACGGAGAAAAAAGTGGCGTAACTTGAATAAACATTCCTTTAAGAAGTACGCCTTGCTCAACCATGCAACAAGGGACTCTTCTTCTTTAACCTCTTAGGCCGCCCCATCCCGCATGCGGGATCGTGACTACAGCCTCAAGCTCATTACCATAACGCAACATTAGCGATTTCTAAAAATTGCAAATGAAATGAAATAAATATGCCTGCCCTCAAGCTTATCCTTTTCTTAACAATCCTGTCGTCTCAGATTTTCAAAATATGCTTTAGAACCAGAGAAAATCAATAATTTGTGTAAGAGTGGTGATAGCTAGCTTAGCATTTAGCGTTAGCATTTAGCACGCAACATTCACAAAAACCAGCAAAGGGATCAAATAAAATAATTTACCTTTGAAGAACTTCAGATGTTTCAATGAGGAGACTCTCAGTTACATAGCAGATGTCCAGTTTTTCCTGAAAGATGCTTGTGTAGGACACAACGTTCCGTTTGTTACTATGCATTTGGCTACCGAAACTAACCGAAAATTCAGTCACCTAAACGTCAAACTTTTTTTTCCGAATTAACTCCATAATATCGACTGAAACATGGAAAACGTTGTTTGAATCAATCCTCGAACATATATCTCTTCATTGAAATGCCGTCCCTGGAAGCGTGCATTCTTCTCTGATTCGGATGGAAAAAATACTGGTACCTGACTTTTGCGCACCAATTTCCACGCAGACACCGTGCGGGACACTTGGTAATTGTAGGCTCTTATGGTCAATCTTCCAATGATATGCCTACAAATACGTCACAATGCTGCAGACACCTGGGGGAAACGATAAGAAGTGTCCGTTCATTCCTGTCGCATTCACAGCCATATAAGGCGATCATGGAAAACGTGCCTCCAGAAATCCTGTTGATTTCCTGGTCACTCAAACATCTTGGTTTTGCCTGTAGATTTTGTTTTATGGCACTCACAGTGAAAATCTTTGCAGTTCTGGAAACGTCAGAGAAACGCCAAAACTATCAATTCCAAGCATAGTCGAGCATCTTTTCGTGACAAAATATAGCGCTTAAAACGGGCACGTCTTTTTATCCAAAAATGAAATACTGCCCCTATAGGACTAACAGGTTAACCTGTTACTCCTACCCCCTACTTTTTCGAACATTCTGTTAAAAATCGTGCAACATTTCAGCGCCAGCCTGCTCATGCCAGGAATATAGTATATGCATATGATTAGTATGTGTGGATAGAAAACACTCAGACATTTATAAAACTGGTTAAATCACGGCTGTGACTATAACAGAACATGCGTTTCATCGAAAAGCGCAGGAAAATCTGATCACTGAAAATGGAAATATATATCCATCCGCCACTTCAACCAATTGAGGCGAACCACAATAAATGGGGCTGAGGTTGCAATACCTACAGCTTCCACACGATGTCAACAGTCTTGTCATTTGCCTAGGCTTTGTTTCTTGGTCAAACGAAGAAGAGACAAGCCATTTGTTCAGGTCTCCGACCGGATATTTTGGTTGAGATTTACCCGGACATTATTTCCAGACGGACAGCTAAAGAAAATACATTGCCTCGTGATCAATTTGATCTCTTATTAACGTGTACTAATACCTAAAGTTGCATTACAAAAGTATTTAGAAGTGTTTTGTGAAAGTTTATCGTCGACTTTTTTAATTTAAAAAAATGACGTTATGTTATAAGACGCTATTTTTTTCCGTTTATCACACAGTCTTCATAGATCGATATCTAGGCTATATATGGACCGATTTAATCGAAAAAAAGACCCAATAGTGATTATGGAACATCTAGGAGTGCCAACAAAGAAGATGGTCAAAGGTAATGAATGTTTTATATTTTATTTGTGCGGTTTGTGTAGCGACGACTATGCTAATTATTTTGTTTACGTCCCCTGCAGGTCTTTTGGGGTGTTACATGCTATCAGATAATAGCTTCTCATGCTTTCGCCGAAAAGCATTTTAAAAAACTGACTTGTTCCTGAATTCACAACGAGTGTAGCTTTAATTCAATACCCTGCATGTGTATTTTAATTAACGTTTGAGTTTTAACTAATACTATTAGCATTTAGCGTAGCGCATTTGCATTTCCAGATGTCTAGATGGGACGCCTGCGTGTCAGGTAGGAGCAAGAGGTTAAGAAAAAACTCTGCCGCTTTATTCATCCGTGACGCATAAGCAACATTCTCGTATCCTACCTTCTCTCCTACGGCGACCAGAAACTCCTCCACAGTGACAGTAGCTCCACCATTGTTTCCAAATCAAAGTACTTTCCTCTAGGCGGGGTTTCACCTCCCCTCTAGTTCCTTGGATCAATTATATTGGTGGCGCGCCTATACATTATTTCCAGAAAATAATAAATACAGATTATTATAGTCAATTATAAGATTTCTACATGCCATTATCGGACTATAATATTACTACGGGCCATTATAGGATTAAGTATGGATAACTATAACCATTATAGAATTATACCAATAGTTACACTTAATCCCAGGATTACCCATAGTGCCTTTGCTTACTCCCTTTAGTGCTACAATTTGTAAGTCGCTCTGGATAAGAGCATCTGCTAAATGACTTAAATGTAAATGTAAATGTCTATAACAAAAAATACATTCTCTAAACAGAAAAGACCCATAATATCAATCAACTAAAGATGTAAAAATATGTAGGCTATAAGAATAGGTTGAAGGATATCTGTATTGGTTGCAGATGACTGAATTGCTCACTTTTATGTCTGTGTCTGCAGGTATACAGACAAGGAGGCATACAATTTGCAAGCTCTGCCACATTCGCCGAGTGTCAGAGCCGGTGGAGTAGGATTCGTCCTTAGTCCTTTATTGACGCTTTGCCTGTTTGTTAGAGGGCGTAGCAGGATTTCTATTTTAGAATTCATTTTAGTGTCCCGCTCCTTGAAAGCAGCAGCTCTAGCCTTTAGCTACATTTTTAATTTAACCTTTATTTAACTAGGCAACTCAGTTAAGAACAAATTCTTATTTACAATGCCAAACCCGGACAACGCTGGGCCAATTGTGAGCAGCCCTATTGGACTCCAAATCACACCCTGATCGAGTTATGGTCGGATATGCTAAAGGGAGGGCGAGGGCGAGTCTTGTATTCGTCTCTGTGTGTGGTGTAAAGGTGATCTAGAGTTCTTTTTCCTCTAGTTGCACATGTGACATGCCGGTAGAAATGAGGTGAAACAGATTTCAGTTCTCTTGCGTTAAAGTCACTGGTCATTAGGAGCACTGCCTCTGAATGAGCATTTTCTTGAATGCTTATGGCTCTATACAGCTAGCTGCCAGCAACAGTTTCTGGTGGTAAATAGACAGCTCAGAAAAATACAGATGAAAACTCTCTTGGTAAATAGTATGGTCTACAGCTTATCATGAGGTATTCTAACTCAAGCGAGCACAACCTTGAGATGTTTTTAATATTAGAGATTGAACACCAGCTGTTGTTAATAAATGGGGACACACCACCCCCCTTATATTAGCAGACTCTGAGGTTCTATCCTGCCGATGTATAGAAAAACCAGCTAGATGTACATTATCCATGTCCATAGAATAGTATACCACAGTTCTTAATATACCATTAATAGGATAGTCTCGAACGGATTTCACGTTCACCAATAGAACAGAGGGTAGAGGTGATTTATTTACATGCCACTGGAGTCTCATCAGGTTGCCTGCACGTCGGCCTCTATAGCGCCGTCTCAACCTTCTTCGAGAGTCAGGGATTTGGGCCTGGTCCGGAAAAATGTATATTTCTTTCATCTCCGACTCAATAAAGTAGAAGTCCTCGTCCAAATCGAGGTTAGTGGTAGTTGTTCAGAAGCTCTTTTAGATCATAGGAAACGATGGTGGAAACATTATGTGCAAAAGAAATTAAGATCAGTGCAAAAAAAATGTAATTGGTCAGGAGCCCGTAAAATGTCCGCTTTCAAATGCAGCACCACTCCTGGTATCCAAAAACTACAAAACAAATTTCTTGTCAGGTGAGGTGATTCTCCAAGTGGGAGAAGAGAGGATGATGTAGAAGTTAGACTGAGTGAGAAACAAGAGAGAAGAGAGAGACATTAAGGAGAAAGAAAAAATTAAGAAGGATTGAGAGAGAGAGAGAGAGAAATAACAAGAGAAGGAGAGTCACATTGAGGGAGATGGGTAGGCGTTGGAAGTAAATAGCGTAATAAAGCATTTCCATAATTCAAGACATTGGGTTCCTTTTTACATCACACCAGCAGTGGCGAGGAGGCACCGGGGGAACAGGCCGTTTAATAAACACAGTCAAGGCTGCAGAGAGCAGAGCAATTTGACACAGTTTTAACCACTGCTGGGCTCAGGCTCCTACAGTGTGTGTGTGTGTGTGTGTGTGTGTGTGTGTGTGTGTGTGTGTGTGTGTGTGTGTGTGTGTGTGTGTGTGTGTGTGTGTGTGTGTGTGTGTGTGTGTGTGTGTGTGTGTGTGTGTGTGTGTGTGTGTGTGTGTGTGTGTGTTTTAACCAGCAGGCTGAGGCTTAGGGCCATAAAAGGCAGTAAAGGGGTCGTGTGGTTCTCCATTGCTGAACATGCCGATATAACAGAGATAGTACTAGGAATACTTAATAATGGACATGGTATAGGAATAAGTCACGTCAAATCAGAGATACAGAAAGTACCCTACAAAAGACAGCCTCGGTGTAAGAACCGACGCTGGAGTAGAGAAGCAGGTATAGAGAGTGAACATTTAATATAGCACAGACATGAAACAGGACTGGAACAGCGTCAGAACCAGGAAACAAAATGACAAACGACAATTAATGCAGAAGCGGGGAACAGACAGATATAGGGGATGTAATGAAAGCAGGTGATTGAGTCCAGGAGAGTCCAATGAATCGCTGATGCGCGGGGCGAAGGAAACAGGTGTGCGTACTGATGGTGGCAGGTGTGTGTAGTGCTGGGCAGCCTGGCGCTCTCGAGCACCAGGGAGGGAGAGCGGGAGCAGGTGGGACATTACCTCCCCCTCTAGGGGCACCACTCGGTGTCCCACCTGGGCGAGCCTGATGGGCCGACCGAGTCACGGACGCTGGACAAGCTGGCTGGGGGTGTAGAAGCCCAAAGTACTGGCAATGGCGTGGCAGCCTGGCGAACTGGCTGAGGCGTGGGATCCTGACGATCTGGTTGAGGCGTGAAGCCTGATGATCCTGCTGGGACATGGGAGCCTGGCGAGCTGGCTGAGATGTGGGAGCCTGATGATCCGGCTGAGGCTTAAAACCCTGACGATCCGGCTGAGGCCTGACGTGGGATGGGCGCCTGCCGAGCCAACCGGGGAAAGGAAACCTCTCAAGCCGGCTAGGGCGTGGAAGCCCGACGAGCCGGCTCAGGCACCCCTGGTTCCATCGGCAGCAGCCCCCGGACCCGACATCACCACCAGGCTTCATTTGATGGCTTCAGCATTCTGTAAGAACCGATGCTGGAGTAGAGAAACAGGTCCGGAGAGCGAACATTTAATATAGCACAGACATGGAACAGGACAGGAACAGCGTCAGAACCGGGTAACACAACGACATACAACAATTAATGCTAAAGCGGGGAACAGAGAGATAAAACAGACAGATAAAGGTGAGGAAATAACACAGGTGATTGAGTCCAGGTGAGTGGAATGAATCGCTGATGCGCATGACGAGGGGAGCAGGTGTGCGTAATGATGGGGGAAGGAGTGCATAGTGCTGGGCAGCCTGGCGCCCTCGAGTGCCAGGGGTGTAGAGCGGGAGCAGGTGTGACACTCAGCATTAAACTGAAAATGTGTCATAAACAATAGAAAGTATTTTGTAACTTAAATATACTTCAACACCCTGCTCCACTATAAGGGGCTCTCTTGAGTGTTACAATAGGCCACAGTACCGTATTTAGTCTCTTGAGTGAAGGGCAAACATTTCATTGGAGCTGATCATTATGTTTCATGTCACGGTAAAATAAGTATAGTAGCTCTGATGTAGAAGCCCATAAAACGAAACTGGAATACAGCATGCTGGAGAGAAGGGCTGGAGAGAAAAAGAGAGCAGTGGTCACATAGAACTGCTCCATCCATCCTTTCACCCATCCATCTATTTACTTAATTTACAGCTCCATGTTCAACTGTATGCTATCTCCAACACATGAATAGACATATAGGGGCGGTCCCCCGGACACAGATTAAGCCAAGTGATGGACTAAAAACCATGCTCACTGGAGATTCCATTTAAAGTTATTTTTTTTGTCCAGGACTAGGCTTAGTCTGTGTCAGGGAAGCCAGCCCACAGTGTTCCAGTGTAATGCATAGATCATCTGTATACAGCTCACATCACAGATGGCTGTATGGAGTGGGAGTCCATCAGCAGAGAGGCAGGAAGAAGTGGGGAGTGAAAGGCTTGGGAGCCTGGGGAGGAGGGGGCTTGAGATGTTGGGGGGAGAGATAGAGAGAGTACCTGTCATTCCTTCTGCTCACCTATCAGAGACAACAGTCGCAGTGATTACTACTCACATGAGAATGGCGCCGGAGGAGATGGCCGCGGATTTATGGGCTCCTGACCAATTGTGCTATTTTGTATTTATTTTTTATCCGTTTTTTAACTTTTTTGGTACATAATGTTTCCACAATCATTTGTTATGACCGAAAGGAGCTTCTGGACATCGGAACAGCGATTACCCACCTCAAACTGGGCGAGGATTTTTACTTTAATGAGTCGGACACGAAGGATATACTGCTCCTCCCGGGCCAGGCCCAAATCCCTGGTGAATCCTATGATTCACCAAGTCGTGGCTGAACAAGGACATGGTTAATATACAGTTATAGAGTTTGCCATGCATAAGCAAGACAGAACAGCATACAACCAGGGGGGTGGTGTGTGCCTCCTTGTCAACAACAACTGGTGCTAATATTAAAGACGTATCAAGGTTTTGCTCACCTGAGTTAGAGTACCTAATGGTAAGCTGTAGACCACACTCTTTACCAATAATGTTTTAATCTATATTTTTAGTAGCTGTCTATTTACCACAAACCGATGCTGGCACTTATGCAGCTCGTTGAGTGCGGTCTAAGACCATAAGCAAACAAGAAAACGCTCATCCAGAGGCGGCGCTCCTAGTGGCCGGACATTTTAACGCAGGAAAACTGAAATCCATTTTACATCATTTCTACTAGCATGTCATATGTGTAACTAGAGGGGGAGGGGGGACTCTAGATCACCTTTAATCCACACACAGAGATACGTACAAAGCTCTCCCTAGTCCTCCATTTGGCTAATCTGACCATAACTCTATCCGCCTGATTCCTGCTTACGAGCAAAAACTCAAACAGAAAGTACCAGTGATGCACTCAATACGGAAGTGGCCCGGTGAAGTGGATGCTAAGCTACAGGAATGTTTCACTAGTGCAAACTGGAAAATGTTGCAGGATGTAAGTTCCTTGATGTCAATATTAGGGCAGAGTAATTTTTGTTTTTTAACTAAGCAAGTCAGTTAAGAACAAATTCTTATTTTCAACAACAGCCTAGGAACAGTGGGTTAACTGCCTTGACAGGGGCAGAAGAACAGATTTTTACCTTGTCAGCTCAGGGATTTGATCTTGCAACATTTTGGTTGCTAGTCCAATGCTCTAACCACTAGGCTACCTGCTGCCCCGGCAGGTATGATTTGATGGTACGATATGACGGTATTTCATGTTTCATGTAAAAGTTCTACATTTGCTCTATGAGTAGTGTGTGACCCTACAGTGGTAACACGTACATTAAATGATTTAAATGGGTCTTTCTCCATTCTGGATTGTTTTATACTATTCAATTTGACTTCAACCTAAAATAGGTTCCTGCATTTCCATCAATTTCTGCATTTCTTGAACTCATTTGAAATAATTTCCCCACTGCAACGTAAGGCTGCACAATATGGGCCAAAAACCGAAGCCTTATTTTTTACAAATGTTGCAATTGCGATTTGACTTGCGATTTAGATCAAAACACTTTGGTGAACTGTTGGAATCATGTAAATATAATGTTTATTCCATAGTTAGAATATAAATAATAGTGGGTACTTTGAATACAGTGTTGTTTGACATGACAACTAATGAAAATGCCAGGGAGGAGTTATTGTGACAGGGTAGGAACCAAAGTGACTGTTAGTGTTTCCTAGGGAACCCTATCATCTTGGCTACATTAAATGTTTCTTCATGTAGCTTTGCCTATTCCTCTTTGATTTATAAGATACTGTTTCACAAACAACATGCTGATTTAGGCCTACACCAGCACTGGTATCAGGCCTTATTAGCTAGCTACATTTGCTCTGACTCAGTACATTTATTAGCTAGCAAGCCAGCTAACTAGCGATTAACATTAGCGGCTAGCTGTTTGCAGATGTATGAATCACAAACTTATAGGTTAATTATAAAACGCTTGTGGATTTATATTAAGACGCAAAGCAAAAACGTTATCAACATTGTTGCATGTGCTGCATTGACCATGCAGACTGAACGCAAGTGTCTCGTCATCAAGCAACAACCAATGCGCTCCTTGAGTTCCAGGTGGCGGGGCTAGGTCTGAGTGGAAAGCGGAATGGAGAGAGAGAGCGGAGAGTGATGACTCAAGTAGTCGAGTAAACTATAAAAATTGTACGTTACACACGGAATGTCACATTTAACAAACCAGAATAAAAAACAAAAACATGAGCTGGCGCACACCCAGAGAAATTATTTTCTTCTTTCAAGAAAACTAGAACTTTAAGTGAGCGTCTTCGAAATGGAACATTTTCAGTAATCTGAGATTGCGTGAGTTCTTTGATAAGAGTGAAACTCAAACTACACTTTAAATATCATCCTCAGTGAGATGTATACATAGGTCTACCACGCTAATCAATATACTTACAGCGAGGGAAAAAAAACGATTTGATCCCCTGGTGATTTTGTACGTTTGCCCACTGACAAGGAATTGATCAGTCTATAATTTTAATGGTAGGTTTATTTGAACAGCGAGAGACAGAATAACAACAAAACAATCCAGAAAAACACATGTCAAAAATGTTATAAATTGATTTGCATTTTAATGAGGGAAATAAGTATTTATCCTTTCTTTGTCAGTGGGCAAATGTACAAAATCAGCAGGGGATCAAAACCTTTTTTCCCTCACTGTACCTGTCGTACCATGAGTCAAGAAGGAGATGGAGCCATTAACCCAGCTGAGGTACCTGATAACTCCGAGAGAACCATATTTAGAGCAAAAAGTTAATTCGTACCTCCCCCCAAACGCAATGCGTCCATAGAAACCTTCTGTAGGATTGTTGAAAATGATGTAGGTGACCTACTGAAAGACAAACAGAAACACAAATCCTATGATAACTTGAGTAGAGATGAGATAATGGCTCTTAAAGACTTCATAAATTGTCATTAAAAAAAGTGACAAAGGAGAAGGAATCTGTATACAAAACAAATGTGACTATGTGAATGAATATCGCCGACAACTGTCTAAAGGTGACTTCTATCGCAAACTGAATTGTGACCCTACCCTAGAATTCCAGCATAATATCTCATCCACAGTTGAAAGCTGTTTGGAATCACAACATTTCTGTGTGAAATTTCCTAAGATACCAACTTTCTATACAATCGCTAAATTACACAAACAAGTGTCTCCTCCCCCAGGTAGACCCATTGTCTCCTCCTCCAGGTAGACCCATTGTCTCCTCCTCCAGGTAGACCCATTGTCTCCTCCTCCAGGTAGACCCATTGTCTCCTCCTCCAGGTAGACCCATTGTCTCCTCCTCCAGGTAGACCCAGTGTCTCCTCCTCCAGGTAGACCCATTGTCTCCTCCTCCAGGTAGACCCATTGTCTCCTCCTCCAGGTAGACCCATTGTCTCCTCCTCCAGGTAGACCCATTGTCTCCTCCTCCAGGTAGACCCATTGTCTCCTCCTCCAGGTAGACCCATTGTAGCAGCAATCGACTCTGACATCCAACATTTCTAAGTTTGTGGATTACCACATTAAACCGATAGTTGAGAATCTCCCATTTTATGTCAAAGACACTTGGCACATGATCTCATTGATAGAGTGCTTAGGAAGGATACCAGAGGGCACCCTGCTGGACACTTTTAATGTGGAGCGCATGTACACCAACATCCCACACACCGGAGGCTTGCAGGCGCTGCAACACTTCCTTCAGCAGAGAGACACTACCCTTGCTCCATCCAACTTACTGAACTGGTATTATCCCATAACTACGTTGTCTTTGAGTCAGACTCTTTCCATCAAATTCGGGGTGTAGCCATGGACTACCCCTTTTCCCCCCAACTATGCAAACCTGTATGTGAGACAATTTGAGGACGCACTCCTTTACAAAACAGAGACACACCCCCAACTTTCTAAAATCATCCTATGGAAGACATACACAGATGATGTCTTTGTGCTCTGGGAAGGAAGTCAGCAGGAACTAAATTAATTCCAAACTCTACTAAGAGCTCTGAATACCTCAAATTCACCATGCAGACTGATGAGAGAAAAATAAACTACCTGGACTTATGGATCATCAAAGAGAATGATGCATTACACACAGACGTCTACACAAAGCCCACAGACAGCAATAACTTGCTATGTGCGGATAGTATGCATCCCCTTCCCCTCAAGAATGGTCTATCATATAGCCAGTTATGCTGGGTTAAACAAATCTGTGGCCACCAGACAGATTTTGACAGAAAAATGAGAGGCTACAAGGACAAGACTCTTGATGCTGCAATGATGACAATATCTCAAAAACTAAGAGAGGAATTATTAAAACTGAACTGTCTTTTGTACCAAGTACACCAAGTGTTTGGAGAAAATGAAAGCAATCCTGAAAAAACACTGGCATATACTGCAGTCAGACAACAACAAAAAAATCGCACATCTCTTCAAGGAACCCCCACTGCTGGTCTAAAAGCATTGTTGCAATATTGGAGATAGCTTGGTGAGATCTGACCTGCCCCCTGAGCCCACTCAGACACTCTTGACACCCATTCCAAATGGGAACTAAAAATATGGCTCATGCGCACAGTGTAATAGCACTATAAAAACATCCTTTTTCAGACACCCACATACAGGTAAAAAAATCCATATTATGGGTATCATCTAATGCAAGACCAAGGGAGTAATCCATCTCATCACCTGTTCATGTGGAAAAGCGAAAAGACAATTAAAACAACGCACAGCTGAACACAACAGCACAATCAGGTGTGAGAACATTGACTATCCAGTAGCATCTCACTTTGTTGAAGCTAACCATCCAATCTCCTACCTCAAATACACAGGCTTTGAGCATGTTGCTCTACCAAGGAGAAGAGAAAACATCAAGATCCTACTACTACATGGGGAGGCTTACTGGATATCCTCTCTAAAAACATTGACCCCTAGTGGTCTGAACAGACTTTGATCTCACTATGAACAACAATTCTCTCTTTTATGAACAAGTCTGATAAATTGATACATTCTTTCTACAGCTTATTAGCGTACACCTAATATGTTCCCCCTGTTGATGATACTAATTATGCATTAAGGTTGAACCAAAAGATTCCATATCACATATATGAAATAGGAAACAATTAAATATGTGACATTTAATTTTACAATAATGTATGTTGATGCTAATATTTTGTACAATATTCAATTATGTTTGCATATGATAACAATACCCTAATATATTTAATATGCCATAAACTATTGCTTTTTATCACTCAATTCATTTTAATTAACTTAATCATTATGACACAACCCTCACTATTGTCATTGTGTGCACTAATTGCACTGTTTGTCTACATAACCTGGTTCAAGTATTCATGACATTACAGTGATGCCAAAACGTTGGTGATTTACCCAATAAATTACTGGGAGTTTATATATGGAGTATGCCACTCTATTTTTAGAGTTCACATTTAATAAACCAAACATTCTAATACTGTTATTAAAGGTAAAGTAAAAACCCAAACCGGTTCGTACATCCACCAAGCCCCAGTCCACATCACTAAGGACCTATCATTGATTAATCACACCAAGACAGGCGTGAAGAGGGCACGACAGTGCCTATTCCCTCTCATAAGGCTAAAAAGATTGGGCATGGGACCTCAGATCCTCAAAAAGTTATACAGCTGCACCATCGAGAGGACTGGTTGCATCAGTCCTTGCTGTGGCAACAGCTCGGCATCTGACCGCAAGGCACTACAGAGAATAGTGCGTACGGCCCAGTATAACACTGGGGACTAGCTTTCCGCCATCCAGGACGTCAATACTAGGCAGTCACAGGAAGACCCTAAATATTTAGAAAGACTCCAGCCACCAAAGTCATAGATTGTCATCTCTGCTACCGCACGGCAAGAGTTACCGGAGTGCCATTTCTGAGACCAAAATGCTTCTACCCTCTAGCCATAAGACAGCTAAAAAGTTAATAAAATGGCTTCCTGGACTAGTTGCATTGACCCTCTTATTTTATTCACATTTATTCTTATTTTTTGCAATGACTCTCTTGCACAGGCTCAAAGTATACTCACTGGACTCTAACCACACACTCACACATACAACACTGACACTCCAACAGACACACACACAAACAAACAAACAAACAAGACACACATAAAACACAAACACAAATGCATATTGACGCCACACACACATTCCTTCACACTCTTCACATAGATTGTGAGAGCTGTTTTGCAGACTTCAGTACAGCTTTTGACACTATCGATCATAGTCTGCTGATGGAAAAACATATGTGTTATGGCTTTACACCCAATACTATATTATGGATGAAGTGTTACCTGTCAAAGAGAACACAGAGAGTGTTATTTAATGGAAGCCTCTCCAAAATAATCCAGGTACAGTCAGGAATTCCCCAGGGCAGCTGTCTCGGCCCCTTACTTTTTTCAATCTTTATTAATGACATGCCACTGGCCTTGAGTAAAATCATGTGGATGTGTGTCTATGGGGATGACTCAACACTATACACGTCCGCTACTACAGCAAGTGAAATCACTGCAACACTTAACAAAGAGCTGCAGTTAGTTTCAGAATGGGTGGCAAGGAATAAGTTAGTCCTAAACATTTACAAAACTAAAAGCATTGTATTTGGGACAAATCATTCACTAAACTCTGAACCTCAACTAAATATTGTAATACGTAATGTGGAAATTTACCAAATTGGGGTGACTAAACTGCTGTAACCCTGGATTGTTAACTGTCATGGTCAAAACATGTAGAAACAACAGTAGGTAAGATTGTCACGTTCTGACCTTTATTTCCTTTGTTTTGTCGTTATTTAGTATGGTCAGGGCGTAAGTTGGGGTGGGCAGTCTATGTTTGTTTTTCTATGATTTTGGGATTTCTATGTTTCGGCCTAGTATGGTTCTCAATCAGAGGCAGGTGTCATTAGTTGTCTCTGATTGAGAATCATACTTAGGTAGCCTGGGTTTCACTGTTTGTTTGTGGGTGATTGTCTATGTTTGTTGCTTGTGTCAGCACAGTTCTTATGGTCGTTCTCATGGTCGTTATTTGTTTATTGTTTTGTATAGTTTGTATTCAGTGTTCAGTGCTTTCTTTAATTAAAAAATCATCATGAACACATACCACGCTGCATTTTGGTCCACTCCTTACGACGATCGTGACAAATATGAGGAGAAGTCTGTCCATAATAAAGAGCTGCTCTGTTTTTTTAACAACACTATCAACAAGGCAGATCCTAAAGGATCTAGTTTTGTTGCACCTGAACTACTGTTCAGTCGTGTGGTCAGGTGCCACAAAGAGGAATCACGGAAAAATACAATTGGCTCGACTGGCCCTTAAATGTACACAGAGAGCTAACATTAAAATGCATGAAATATCTCATTGCTCAAAGTGGAAAAGAGATTGACTTCATCACTAATTGTTTTTGTAAGAAGTGTTGACATGCTGAATGCACCAAGGTGTCTGTTTAAACTACTAGCAGACAGATCAGACACCCATGCATACCTCTCAAATCAAATTAAATCCAATTTTATTGGTCACATACACATGGTTCACAGATGTTATTGTGAGTGTAGCAAAATGCTTGTAACATCTGCTAACCATGTGTATGTGAGCAATACAATTTGATTTGATTTGTGGGTTATGTATGGGTGTCCGAGCTGTGTGCTAGTATGACTGAGTGTGTGCTTGGTGGGGAGGGTTTAATCTATGAGCAGTCCAATGCGGGGATGAAACCTCAGTGGGAATGAGGTGAGTGAAGATGACTTCAGTCCTCAGTCAGTTAGTATGTGTCTCTGTGCTCATTCCTTCTGGCAGTGACTAAGAGGTCTGCGCTCTGTAGGTGTGGCCTATTGTTAGTCTCCTCCTTCATTTGTCTCCATCTGTCTGTCTCTTCTGTCTACTCCTTCCTTCCCCATCCCCTCATCTCTCACTTTCTCATCACACCCCCTCTCTTTCACGTCTTCTATCTCTTGCTCCTGAACTTTCTATCCATCTCCATCACCCTCTCTCTCCAACTTTCTCTCAGAGAGTATTCATTTACTGTAGAGGAGGAGTGTAACGGTGGACTAGCTTCTAAGCCGATGCAGCCTCTGGATGAGCCATGGTGCTGTGATGCTAATTCATGGTGGACCTGTCACATTCTAGCAGGCTCTGTAGAGCATGAGTGACAGCTGTGGTTTCCATTTTGACGAGTCAGTACAGTCCACAGACCTCCTTTGCCCTGTTCTTACCCCCTCCTCACCCATCCTCACCCCCAGTGTCAGAGCCAAATGTACAGAGGAGGAAAAGGGGAATGTGCTCGCTAAGGTTTGGGGAGTTGGAAAAGGATACACTTCCAATGTGTCTGTGCTGCTGAAACCTCATGCAGACCAGCGCTGTTCAAACATTTTTCTTCATGTTTGCCTTTCATAAATTCTAAGAGATGAGGGATGTAAATTCTCCTTCATTTGATTTTATTGTATTATAAATTCTCTCAGAGGCAAAAACATAAAGACATCTGCAGAGTAATTTATTTTCACGCCTTTTTTGTGATTAATATTATCTTTTTAATTTCAAGAGTTGCCTAACAATGCCGGTTAGTCATCTTCATGGACTTTTTCCAGGCCAGTGGGAGTAGTTCATTTTCTCCTGCAACAAATAGCAGGTGGGTGTATTGATAGCTGGCACCACTGTTTGTCTCTGTCTCTGACCAGAAGGCCGGATAGAAAGAGAGGTATTGGATTTATGCCTTTTACCTGACGCTCTTATCCAAAGTGACTTACAGGAGCAGTTAAGTGCCTTGCTCAAGGGCACATAGACATATTTTTCACCTAGTTTGCTCTGGGATTCAAACCAGAAACCTTTCGGTTACGGGCCCTACGCCCTTAACGCTAGCCTACTTGCCAGCCTTTTGCCCATTTGTCTAAAGGTTAAGTACTGCTTGTTGCTTGATATTCCTGTGTTAGTTTTAGATCTAGTCCCTGAACTCAGCTCTGTGTGAGCTTTGCCTTTCTCTCCACTTTGGCTCGTGTGATATACTTTGCACTTACTTTATGTCACATGTGACGTCAACATGCTAACTCGAACACAAACACAACATCATTACAGATTCGGTAGGCAGCAAGGAATAAGAACGGGAAAAAGTCCGTTGAGAATACCATTTTTCCAAACCATACTGATGCATAAATTAGATGTCTCCACTCCTCTGTACCTCTTATCTAGCACCTGTTATCATCACTATGATGATAGTCATTACCCAGGAGTTTTATTCCATTCAACAGAGCCAATAATTACAACAACAAAAACCAAGTTGCTTTGTTACAAAATAAAAAGGTTCCACGCTCAGCTGTGTTGAGGAGAATATTCAGTGTCTGGATGTCTGGACAACATGGAAGTGCTGTGTCACAGAGCAGGGTACAGTTATCAGGACACACTAAATCAATGCAATTAGAATTCAGCCAATCACCATCAGTGTCTCTGAGAGAAGGGAACCTGTCAGAGCAGCATAGTGTGAGAGTGTATTAATACCCAATATCAATGGGATAAAATACAGGTAATTTGTCCAACGCACACAGATACAGACACACACACATTCACAGCATTTCAAACATAACCACACACACACACACACACACACACACACACACACACACACACTTCTTCACGTCCCTTTGCATCACCCTGAATGTTAATCTAAACATGCCTATGCCATCCATGCCCTCCTTTCCATCCTGCCCCCTGGCGCGCACACACACACACACACACGCACACGCACGCACACACACACACACACACACACACTCTCTAACATCTCATCAGTGGCTTTCTTCACTCTGCATGTTTTATAGGAATTAGCAAAGGGCTCCCCAGCCTCGTATTAAGACCTGTTCTGTGCTGTAATTCATACATAATTCATGTTCTGTGCTGTAATTCATACATAATTCATGTTCTGTGCTGTAATTCATACATAATTCATGCATCCTCCGCACTTATTCAACAGAGATGAAGAGCCTCTTGCTGAGTGGATTTCAAGTGTGACTATTTACCAGGGTCGCAAGGGTCAGCAGATAGGCTCCAGGGGGAGTGAGGGAAAGTGGGTGAAGGAAAATAGGGAGGAGAAGCAGGGAGAATAGGAGGGGGGAGGGAAGGAAGGCTAAGCAGGATGGAAAGTGGGGAGGGAAGGAAGAGTGAGTGGACTGAAGAGAGAAATTGAAAACCAAGACCTTGTTAATGAAAGACTGAGGAGGAAAGAGAAAATGGAGAAATGGAACGTGAGGAAAAGTGGTGTTTCAATTGTGAAAACGTACATAAACACAATCAATATGATACATTACTTTATCGCCCATTTATTTACATGGACATTCGTTTTGTGAAATCAGCATACAAATACACAAGCACAACACAATACACTGGGTATAACAAACATACTCCATTAAATACTTTGTCTTGCACATTCAACATTCAATGGCATACAAACACAAATGGCTCAATTGTCTCAAGGTTTAAAAATCCTTCTTTAACCTGTATCCTCCCCTTCATTTACACTGATTGAAGTGGATTTAACAACTGACATCTGTAAGGGATCATAGCTTTCACCTGGATTCATCTGGATGCAGTCTTTGTCATGGAAAGAGCAGGTGTTCTTAATATTTTGTACGCTCAGTGAATACTACATGCAGAACAGAAAACTGCAAAGTTAGTATACACATTTACATTTTCACATATTCAAAGCCTCTGCGACCTACTGTCCCAACCGTGTATTGGGCCTGCAGCTATCCTATGTCCCACTGTTCAGCAGCCTGATGGAATTAAATTAGCCCTGCTCTTATTTTTGTCAATCACTGCCAAACCCAACATATTGTTGACTCCTCCACACAAATACCACCTCACTGCACCAAATGACCTGCTCAAGTATTTAAAAAAGCAACAACTGACAAACAGGTAAACAAGCTGTTTAGTGATGGTACCATTTGACAACAGGAATAACATAGCAAGATCATTATGTCCACAACATTCTGTCTTGCCAGTCATAATTGCCCACAGTGGGCGTATTGATAATCCTTCCAATAGCCACAGTCTTAATTGCTCTGAATTGCATTCAAGTGAACTGAAAAGACATTAAGAGAAATGAAGAGAGAGAGAGAGAGAGAGAGAGAGAGAGAGAGAGAGAGAGAGAAGAGAGAGAGAGAGAGGAGACAGAGAGAGAGAGAGAGAGAGAGAGAGAGAGAGAGAGAGAGAGAGAGAGAGAGAGAGAGAGAGAGAGAGAGAGAGAGAGAGAGAGAGAGAGAGACGAAAGGAAGCAGTTTCATCCAGATCGCCTGGGCGGCCTTTGGCATAAGTTCACTGTGAAGTACTTAACTTCCTCTTTAATGTTTTACTTTCCCCCCAGCGCTTCAAATAACTATAATTTTATTGTGGCGAGCAGGCAGGACTGCCGGGCTGCAAAGAGCAGCTTAAATTGTATGGCTTGGGGGCTTGGAACAGTACATCACCCAGTCCTGATTACAGACTTGTTGAGGGAAAGAGAGAAGTAGAAGAGAGGGAGGGAGAGAAGGATAGAGGAGATTGAGGGAGGGAGAGAAGGAGAGAGAAAAGGGACAGAGCAGCCACATCAATTTCCCCAAACAAGTGCTCTATCTCAAGGTAAAAGGACAAGGCATTTTCTCTCTCTTTCCCTTCAGGCTTTTAGCACAACTCTACTGTTCCCTTCTCAGGTGCTCTATTGTACTCAAATTCAAATCTGGACCTCAAAGCCAGTTCTAATGCTTTTTTTCATTCTCTAATCAGTGACTGATTTAGACCCAGGACACCAGGTGATGCAGGTAATTATCAGGTAGAAAAGAAAACCAGCAGTACTCTGGACCTCGTCGAGTAAGATTTGAATACCCCTGCTCTATTGTGATCGGTGAGTTCTCCATCCCAACACATTGCAGAGCATTGGATAATGTGATGGGATCCTCCCATGATAAACAATGAGGTAGATAGGGATTTAAAAACAGTGGCTAGCCTATAGAGTGCAACTGTGTAGAAGGTTGTGGACGCGTAAGACATTCAACTCAATAGAGCTCTCAAAGGCATTGTTCATTTTGTACAGCACTGTGCTGCTAAGTTCACAGTTGTGCTTTTTCAGAGGGGAAAGTGAGGTGATACAATACCCATATAACACATAACAGGAGAAGAAAATGATAGTTCTGCTTAGTAGGTATATCTACTGTTCCTTGGCATGCATATCAATTCTCTTGAATATAAAAAACACAAATAGGGGATAAAGCTCCTTTTAAAACCCTTCTGTGTCTCTCAGGCCGTATATTATATATAAATGGTGATTATGGAGGGAATATTGTGGAAAACAAGGTCAAGCTTGGCCTCCATTTCATCCAAGAGGGCATCCCTCTCGATGAACTGTGTGACGTAGAAGTCCGTCACTGGCCGCGGGCAGCATTTGGTTCTTTAACGCACACACATATTCATCACTCCTCCCTGCGCCATTATAAGATAAGTTAACAATGTGGGTCGACACACAAATTAACTTCTGTCTTGGTGCATGCATTTCACACTTGTCAATGTTCATATTTGAGAGATACAATAATTATGATACTTATCAATGTTGTGGATGAGCGCATTGTTTGTTTGTTCTGTTCCTCTCTCTCCATCTCTGTAGCTTCCGGGTAAGCTGGAAAAGGACCCGAGCTAAGGGAATTGGGTTGGCTTATAGTGCCTGTCCCAAATGGCTCATTAATGCATATGGGCATATTGAAAGATATTGTCAGTAGTGATGTAATGTTGTAAATGTTATGTTGTGATATTGTTTAAAACCGTGTTGCAATGTATATCCTTTAGTATGTTTAGTTCATGGAAAATGTAGGTTTGTATTGTTAATTGATTAATTAATTAGGGTTAATTGTTTTGAGGGGAGGGGCTAGCCCTACAAAAGGAGCCTCTCTTTCAGTCATAGAAGGGTTATTTTGGATTGAGCTGTGGATGGGGCAGCATTGTTTTTAAGCTGTCCCATAAGGTAGACGTTGATGGCAGTACTGTTTTTTGTTCCGAATTCACTTGTAAATAAACACCTTTGCACAGAATAACTTTTGCGGTTCCGCCATCTTTTTATTTTGATAGAGGTTAGGTTATCCAGTTTAGCCTTCTAGCCTACTCTACGTGACATATGGTGGCAGTGGTGGGATGGCGTACCGCAAATCAGTGAATTCCAACAAGGGAGGTAAGGGAATGCGTACAGGATTGCGTTCTCAGCAACAGCATCAACTGTCAGAAAAGGTACCTGAAGTTGAACCAGGGTGGAATACCATGGAATCGTCTGGTGAAGAAGAGGTCAAGTATGAGAGATTAGAGCCCGACCGCGGGGCCAAAGACAACCAGAACTGGGTGAGCTGCTGACTGAAGGAGCAGTTGGGGGACCAGAACCACACCCAACCATGGTAACCCTTTTTCAGCAACTTTTCACCTGCCTTGAGAGGAGGGACGAAGACCTCAAGCAGGAGTTACGTGGCCTACGCCAATCTATCCTCACAGCTCCCCACCAGTCGGAACTTGTCAGTGAGAGCCCAAGATTGGGTCTTCCAACACCAGGACGACAAAGGCTCGATGCAGCGGGACTTCAACTCCACAGCAGGCACCCCAAGCAGTAATGAGGCCAGCACCAGGAGACCAGTCCAGCAGTGTTAACGTCCATCTTCCAGCATTCCTGAGGAAGGAGCCAAAGATGCCCTCATACCAGCAGGGGAGGACATTGAAAACTACCTGCTGAGGTTTGAGCGCATGGCTAAGACGTGGCAGTGGCCTGAGGTAGAGCGGGCCTGCAGGCTTGTCCCATTGCTCACGGGTTACACGGCAATGGATGAGGGGCTGTCCAATGTCTACAAGGGCTTGAAGGAAGCGCTGCTGGTGAAGTTTGACATCTCACCGGAAACCTACCGTCAACGCTTCAGAGCTGCATCAACGCTATCGGGTGAGTCACCGACAGAGACGTACCACCGCCTCAAGGGTCTCTACCGACGATGGGTTCGACCGGGGAGAAGACACAGGACGAAATCGGGAGGTCATCATCCTCGAGCAACTTCTACAAGTTCTACCACACGACATTCGAACCTGGGTCCGAGAGCACGAGCCCAAGGACGGGCTTATGGCGGCCAAGCTTGCACTGCAGTATCTTAATGCACGTAAAGGGGGCCACCACAACCTGCAGCACCCGCTCCAAGGAGTCTCAGAGACACAAGGGACATCAGAAACGCCAGAGATGGTGGAGGTAACTCTGGGGGTTATGTGTCTGGGAGGGAGGTAAGGGATCATGCAGTTCGCTCTGATGGGAGGGGTCTGACCTGTTTTTACTGCCGGCAGCAGGGGCACAAAGCTTCAATGTGTCTGCTACGTAAATCCAAGCTCTCAGGTTACTGTTATGTACCCAGAGAGGGGATGGTGTTCAGAATAGACAGACTCGGGAAGGGTCATGCTTGGTACCTGTAAAAGTGAATGGTAAAAGTCTTACTGCAATGATTGACACCGGCAGTTCCCTGTCATTGATCAGAAAAGGTAATGTACCTGTTAATGACACTGATTATGGTCATCAGACACTGATCCAATGTGTCCATGGTGACCAGTCACAGCAGCCCACAGCTGAGCTCACAGTTGAGATTCAGGGTCAGAAATACCTCCTCAAAGTTGGGGTAATGGAGAAGCTACCTTTTGAGATGATTTTGGGGAGGGATGTGCCTGTACTCTCTGATCTGTTGGGAAGTGTGGGGGTCAGCTATATGAGCAGTCAGTTTGCCAGTCTGATGTTCAGATGGCATGTTCAGTTGTCACTCGTGCCCAGGCCAAAGCTGGTTTACAACCTCTGCCTGACTTGTGTGATAGTCTGTGCGAGGGGGAACCAAAGGGCCCAGAAAGTCACGACGCCAGCGGCGTCTTGAGAAGTATGTGGGAACCCCTGTACCTGTTGCTGATGTGTCTGGGTTAGAGGTGCAATGGGATGTTCCACAAAATTTTGCTACACTGCAGAAGTCTGACGCAACCTTGAAATGTTTGTTTGACAAGGCCTTAGCTGGGGACAGTCAATCTTCATGTGGGGGATTTACACAGTAGACAACCACATACTCTACCTTGGGTCAGAGGCAGATAGCAGGAAGTTGGTGGTGCCATCTACCTGTAGACCACTTGTCCTCAACCTTGCACATACAGTTCCATGGGCAGGCCATCTAGGGCAACATAAGACCTATCTTAGGCTAGGCTCCCGTTTCTTTTGGCCCTCTCCATGTATACTGATGTACAAAAATACTGCAAATCATGCCCCACGTGCCAGAAAACCAGTGCTGTCCGTAGGTCTGAACGGGCTCCTCTATGTTCACTGCCTGTTATCTCTACCCCATTCAAGAGAATTGCAATGGACATTGTTGGACCCTTGGAGAAGAGTAGTGCAGGTTACAAGTATATATTGGTGATCTGTGACTATGCCACCCGGTTCCCAGAAGCCTTCCCACTCCATTCCATAACCACTCCAAAAATAATCAGTGCTCTTGTTCAGCTCTTCTCTCGTGTAGGAATCCCAGAAGAAATCCTGACGGACCAAGGGACAAACTTCACCTCGCGACTGATGGTTCAACTCCACCGACAGCTGGGCATTAAAGGCTTGAGGACTACTCCCTACCATCCCCAAACGGATGGGCTCGTAGAGAGATTCAATCAAACGCTCAAGAACATGTTGAGGAAGTTTGTGGCTGACACTGGTAAAGACTGGGATAAGTGGTTACCCTTTCTGCTTTTTGCTTACAGGGAGGTGCCTCAGGCATCGACAGGTTTCTCGCCATTCGAACTCCTCTATGGATGGCCAGTGCAAGGACCACTGGACCTGCTGGAGAAGTGCTGGGAAGGTTCCCCAGTAGCTACCTCAGGACAGGGGATTGTCCAGTATGTCCTCCAGATGCGAGACAGGTTGGAACGGTACCGAGAGGAAGCTAGAGCAAACCTTCAGCAAGCCCAGAAGGCCCAGAAGAGAGGCTATGACCAGCACGCTCGCCACAGAGAGTTTGAGCCAGGACAGAAAGTCCTGCTCCTCCTTCCCTCGTCTACCAGCAAGCTCCTTGCGCAATGGCAAGGACCGTACCTAATCGGGAGGAAGATGGGCCCACTGACCTACGAGGTGCTGCACCCGGACAAGGGTAAGAAGAAGCAAATCTACCATGTGAACCTTCTCAAGGCCTGGGAGGAGAAAGAGGAACTCTCCAAAGGAAAGTCCTTTCTGGTCCGCAGAGTAGAAGAGGATGAGTCGGATGGGGTCACAGAGGCATGGAAAGAACGAGCAGAAGTCATACTGGCTCACCTGGAAGAAGACAAGCAAGATGAGCTGAAGCAGCTGTTTGGCAAGTATCCGGCCCTCTTCAGTCAGAGACCAGGAAGAACCAAAGTCCTAGAACACGTCATTCGTTTGAAACCTGGCCAGAACCCTGTCCGCCAGCATCCTTACCATGTGCCTGAGAGGCTGGTGGTAGCCCTCAAGGAAGAGGTCCACACCATGATAGAGATGGATGTTGTCGAGCCATCTTCAAGTGAATGGAGCAGCCCTATTGTCATTGTCCCAAAGAAGGATGGCTCTTTGCGCGTCTGCATGGACTTCCGTAAGGTGAATGCCATCTCCCAGTTTGATGCCTATCCCATGCCCCGCATTGACGACTTACTGGAGAGAATAGGTAGAGCTCATTACATCACCACATTGGATCTCTGCAAAGGGTACTGGCAGGTGCCCCTGGATGAACAATCCAAGGCCTACACTGCATTCCGGACGCCAATGGGCCTGTTCCAGTTCAAGGTCATGCCGTTTGGCCTTCATCGGGCCCCTGCGACTTTCCAGAGGCTGATGGACAAGGTCCTCCAGGACTGTGACGATTACTGTGCTGCTTACTTGGACGACGTGGTGATCTACAGCCACTCCTGGGAGAAGCACATACAGCATCTTAGCAGAGTCCTGGGGAAGATCCATGAAGCAGGCCTCACACTTAACCTCCTGAAGTGTGAGTGGGCGAAACAGGAGACAAAGTACCTGGGTTACCAGCTGGGTAAGGGTGAAGTTCGGCCTCAGGTGGAGAAAGTGGAGTCCATCAGGAATAGCCCTCAACCCAGAACCAAGACACAGGTGAAGTCCTTCCTAGGTCTGGCAGGGTGGTACCGGAGATTCATTCCACAGTTTTCGACCATCGCTGTCCTCTGACCAACCTCACTTCGAAGGGGGCCAGCAACCCTGTGAAGTGGACTGAGGAGTGTGAGGAAGCCTTCATGACACTGAAAAACGACTGTGCTCATTCCTGTTCTCCAAACCCCTGATTTTCAGAAGAGATTTCTTGTGCAGGTGGACGCTTCGGCTGTAGGAATTGGAGCTGTACTGGCCCAAGGGGAGCCAAGAGAAGAGCTTCCTGTGCTGTACCTGAGTCGGAAGCTGTTGCCCAGGGAAACCAGGTATTCTACAATCGAAAAGGAGTGCCTGGCTATAAAGTGGGCCCTAGATAGCCTCCGTTACTACCTTCTTGGGAGGGAATTTGACCTGCACACGGACCACAGAGCACTGACCTGGATCCAGACCATGAAGGACCGGAATTCTCGTGTGACCAGGTGGTATCTGGAGCTCCAGCCCTTCAGGTTCTGTGTCCGTCACAAGGCAGGAAAAGAGAACGTTACTGCGGACTACCTATCAAGGCTCCCGAACATGGTCAGGAGAGGAGGAAGGTAATGTGACGTAGAAGTCAGTCACTGGCCGCGGGCAGCATTTGGTTCTTTAACGCACACACATATTCATCACTCCTCCCTGCGCCATTATAAGATAAGTTAACAATGTGGGTCGACACACAAATTAACTTCTGTCTTGGTGCATGCATTTCACACTTGTCAATGTTCATATTTGAGAGATACAATAATTATGATACTTATCAATGTTGTGGATGAGCGCATTGTTTGTTTGTTCTGTTCCTCTCTCTCCATCTCTGTAGCTTCCGGGTAAGCTGGAAAAGGACCCGAGCTAAGGGAATTGGGTTGGCTTATAGTGCCTGTCCCAAATGGCTCATTAATGCATATGGGCATATTGAAAGATATTGTCAGTAGTGATGTAATGTTGTAAATGTTATGTTGTGATATTGTTTAAAACCGTGTTGCAATGTATATCCTTTAGTATGTTTAGTTCATGGAAAATGTAGGTTTGTATTGTTAATTGATTAATTAATTAGGGTTAATTGTTCCGAGGGGAGGGGCTAGCCCTACAAAAGGAGCCTCTCTTTCAGTCATAGAAGGGTTATTTTGGATTGAGCTGTGGATGGGGCAGCATTGTTTTTAAGCTGTCCCATAAGGTAGACGTTGATGGCAGTACTGTTTTTTGTTCCGGAATTCACTTGTAAATAAACACCTTTGCACAGAAGAACTTTTGCGGTTCCGCCATCTTTTTATTTTGATAGAGGTTAGGTTATCCAGTTTAGCCTTCTGGCCTACTCTACGTGACAAACTGTCATACAGACAAAACAAGGCAGGACCCACAGAGAAAGGGGACGCAGAATGTGTGTTCAGTGGCAGTTTTTCATCTCTGTCAGGATGTTTAAGAGAGGATTTATGCAGGGCCATTTCTTGATATGATATTATTTAATTAATTCAGAAATAATGAAATAATGACCTATTTTTACCCCTCTCTCCCTGTTGAGTGCGTATCATTATCTCGCTAAACAATTCTAGTGGGGATGAGCGAAAGAGTTATCAGTCTGCAATATGAAATACTTCTATCTCCGCACCTCAGCTTCAACCTAACTCACACAAGGGTGTGTGTGTGTGTGTGTGTGTGTGTGTGTGTGTGTGTGTGTGTGTTTTCTTGAAATTCTCGCAGTGTGACATTGCCTCCTTCACTCTAAATGCTCAATGAATCCTCAACGACCTTGTCTATGACACAGGAGCCCACATACACCCTGATACAATACATGTTCACAATACACTGCTGTCTTCATTTTATATCAGATTGAAAGGAAAATTCCATCCAAAAACAATCTTTTGGTATTTGTTTCTTCAGTCCATTGTTGATATGGTCCCAAAAAATGTTTCATGTCAGCAATCAAGTTTAAGATATGTGACTTTCAAAATGCAGAAAAACAGCTGGTACAGTATGATGCATTTTGCATCATATGACGCTGCGTTTGGCATCATTCCTGTTGTATTTCTGCATTTTGAAAGTTGTCTTGACAACTTCATTGCTGACCTGCAAACAAAGCTACATTCAATTACAATGAGAATATAGAAGGGTCAGAGGCATCGCTGACCAACACCCACTCACACATACAATAGATGTTCATAATACACTTCACTCCTCCCTGCAATCAGTCTATTCAGGCTGAACTACTTTGCTTTCTAAGGGTAAACAAAGCTACATTAAATTACGGTGAGAATATACAAGGGTTAAAGGTAAGTGGCAAGTCATCACTGAGCAAGGACACAGCTCTGTTGAGGGGATAGCAGATGTGTCTGATAGTTCACAATGGTTTTAGTTCATAACATATATTCTTGACAACATATTGTCCATGTAATTATTTAACACTTGGTTATTGTGTCAGTCTGTAAGTGCATAGTTACATCAATATGGGGCGGCAGCGTAGCCTAGTGGTTAGAGCGTTGGACTAGTAACTGGAAGGTTGCGAGTTCAAACCCCCGAGCTGACAAGGTACAAATCTGTCGTTCTGCCCCTGAACAGTCGGTTAACCCACTGTTCCCAGGCCGTCATTGAAAATAGGAATGTGTTCTTAACTGACTTGCCTGGTTAAATAAAGGTGAAATTAAAATTTAAAAATGTAGTTTAACATCCACAATGTGTAACAAACAGACTTAATAGAAGAGAGGCTATCACATTTTCCACATATCTACACAAAAATATCATTTGTATCATATTGGAAGTCGTTTAAATTCCTATCCTGAAACAGTTAGGATATAACAAAGATTGAATAAAATAGAAAGACCAAACTAAATGGAAGAATATCATAGATGAATTCTCACAACACTAACATCCCCGTATTACAAAACAGGAATAGAATCAACAGAAGATGTTTACGCATCATGGCTACGAGGGTCACCTTGGTCATGCTAACATATGGAACATTATTTTCCATTTCTTTCTATGAAGGCCTCTCTCTAAAGACTGGGATTGCATCCCCAATAGCACCCTAGTCCCTTTAAAGTGAACTAGTTTTGACCAGGGCCCATTGGACATTGGTCAAAAGTAGTGCACTATATAGGGAATAGGATTCCATTTGAGACAACGACTATGTGTGCCTACAGCCCACAGCAAATTACAAACAATAAAGAGAGAGAGTTTTACAGATTTTTTCCAAATTACATGAGAGGTAAACTGGGCAGTAGTTTTTTTGTTAAATAAAACTAATTAGAGTTCTGGTAACAGTCTGCAATGACCTTCAGAAGTCAGTCTTAAGGGAACACACACACACACACACACACACACAATTCCCTGAAGGACATTATTTTCAGATTCAAAGAAAAGCTATTTCTGCATGGCTGGCAAAGCTATTTCTTGGTACATTCATACTAATTCCATGAAAATGTGCAGCTTAATCGATGTTGAAAAAAAAACGTTATTTAAATCACAGGGAAAATGGAGGGAGATGATGATGTTCATTATATAGGCTATTATTCCACTGACTATATATGTGCAGTATATTGTTTTTACCAACTCAAAGCCTCTGTTTAAAAAATAATTTGAAAGAAATAAAGAATGTGGATCCAGTAATACTTAATGATTCAATTTCCTTTCTACTTCCATGAAAGAGACGGGTTTACAACTGAAATTAAAAATATAAATAAATGAGAGAAATCTTTTAACTGAAATCTGGATGAAAATACCAGACTTAAAACACAAAGGCTTTACACAACACAACACAGCAGGAAATCAACCCACCCACGCAACACACCTGCACTACCACAAACACAAAGACCCAAACACCAAACTGCACAAACATTCATTATTAACACACTGTTGCCTATTTTTCTACCACACACACAAAACATATGCGCAACAGACTCTGAACAAAATAATGCATGATTAAATAAAATGGAAAACCCAACTCATCAAAATACTTTTGATTCACTAATCACCCGAGCGCACTTAATTAGTGGGCACAGGGAGCAGCATGGGAGGAAACATGGGAGGCAACGTCACGTAGAGATGCAGCTGTATTCTCCAGAGGCTTTTCATCCACAGGGAAAAGGAAAGGGAATCATAGGGTGTGTCCTAAATGGACCCCTATTCCCTATATAGTGCACTACTTTTGACCAGGGCCCATAGTGTACTACGGTGACATTTGGGACATAACCATGGGTGAGCCAGCTGTAACTATAGCTCTACTAGCTACTAACTACACCCATCCCCCACCAATGCTGCCTACTGCCTACCACTGCCCACACTCAAGGCAATTTTTTCTCTCTCTCTCGTCTATCCATCCCTCCGCTCCAAGCACATCTCTTTATCTTTTCATCTGTCCATTTCCATGCCTTTCTCGCTCTCTCTCGCGCTTTCATTCTCCAACCCCCCTCTCGCTCTCTCTGTCTGGCTGTGTCCTTGATGTCTGTGAAAATGCACACTCAGACCATGTGAAGCGTCTGTTTCAAGTTGAAATGGAGATGATGTACCATTGTAGACATTGTTCTAGGGCCACTTTACATATCAATGTGGATATACCATTCCTCAGCACCCCGTCCTTAATTGAAAAGCTCTTTCCCCGAAAAGATTTTCAGTCAAATTCATGAATTATTGAAATGAATGAAGAGATGGAGGAGATATAGCTACCCAATATGTGTGATCTTTGATACTAGTAACATAAAAATCTATTCAGGAACTGCTTCGCTTTTACTTCTTTACTTTATTTCCACTGTCAAAAATTGGGAAAATATATTAAATTAATTAGGCTTTTTCATGCTCTGCTGCTTCTACATAATATGTTCCAACCAGTTCGACATATAATAAATTGTGGCCTGTGGAAAACCTTTTACGTGAAACCAATATGCCTTTGCGACTGATTGTGTTGTACCAGTTATATAGCCTTTGATGATAATGGTGATTTGGTATATCTGCTTTGAAGGCAACTTACTGAGAAAGCACAAACTGCCTATGCCTGAATGTTCTGAAGCCATATCCTCTCTCTACACTAGGCCGAGGCTAAAGTTCAACCTAGATCTCCTGATTTCTAAATAAGAGACTTTGGAAGTGAGGCAACAGGAGACTTGCCAAAAGTCCCCCCCCCCAGCGGGGCGGTAGTGAAGGGACGCATCTAATTTTCAGGGGAAATGGAAAGAGAGCCTGTGACGAGACTTCCGCTTTTGGACGTTAACAAGGCGACACTCCATCTTAACTCCTCCTCTACATTTACTGGATTGGTTCAACAGTGCAGAAGAGACAGTTTTATTTTTCTCATCAGGACCAGAAAGAAATGCCCCTCAGGATGCTAGGTTAGGTTACACAATGGGTTACCATACCATCACAGTAATCATACACTCCCAAAAGGGTTTTCAGCCACTCTTATCCCATTGTCTTACGTCAGACAGCACATTGATTCCGCCTGCACTAATGTGTATCGTATCTTGCAAAGGGTATTGGGATACAGTACCTTCACACACCCCTTGACTTTCTCCACATTTTGTTGTGTTACAGCCTGAATTTGAAATGGATTCAATTGAGATGTTTTGTCAATAGCCCATAATATCAAAGTTGAATTATGTTTTTCGATATATTTACAAATTGAGTCAATAAGTATTCAACCCCTTTATTATGGCAAGCCTAAATAACTTCAGGTGTAAACCTTTGCTTAACAAGTCACATCATACGTTGCATGGCCTCTGTGTGCAATAATAGTGTTTAACATGATCTTTGAATCACTACCTCATCTCTGTACCCCACTCATACAATTATCTGTAAGGTCCCTCAGACTAGCAATGAATTTCAAACACATTGGTAGATATTGGTAGATGGGTAAAAAACGCCATCTGACGTAAGACAATGCACTTATCCCATATCCAGTTCTCAAATTGACTCAGTCGTGGATGTGCAGTATGAAAAGATTGGGCGAGAAACAGGGAGTGTGACGGCTAGAACAGGAGCCATGGTGATGAGCTGTCAGAAGACCTAGCTTTCCTCAACTCTCCTCCACACAGAGAGAGCTAGAGGATGAGAAAAAAGGGGTGGAAGAGAGAGAGAGAGAGAGAGAGAATGAGAGGGAGAAAGAGGGAGAAAGAGAGAGAGAATGAGAGGGAGAGAGGAGAAATAGAGCAGAGTGTGAATATCATAAGAGCATAAGAGCTAAAGGAACCTCAGCGAGGAGTATTTTCTTCTTCCGGATGTCAATTAAGGTAAAGTGGAGTGCTGCTGCACCTGCCTGTGGAAGCCAGCCCAGCTCTACCCAGCACACTGCTCTACCCAACACTAACCACAGCCCAGCTCTTCTCAGGCAGCCCAGTCTCAGCCTGACCTGGCCAGCCCTTAATGAGAGGCTTTGTGGGGATGAAGGGGGCTGTTTTCCACACACACGCCTCTACTGCCCGTACATGTACCTCTACCGCCCGAATTAGGCAAATAGGCTCTGCAGAGCCCGGGGGGATCAAGGACTCTGGGCTTCCCACCTCTCTCTCACACACACACAGACACTACACACTCTCTCTTTTCTCTTCCCTCACTCTCTATTTTATCCTCTCGCCAATAATGTACTGGCTAGCCGAGACATGTACAGTGTATGTGGGTTTGTTCTTGGGTTTAGAGTTGGATATGTCAGATTTCTCTCAGGCTAGACAATGTTAGACACTTGGATGTCTAAATTACACTATACAACCATATTACTAAACTACTACAAGTTCATGTATTCACAAGTATTGCAAAGAAGAAGAAAAAAAGGAATGCTTGTCCAAGTTCATGTATCCACAAGTATTGTAAAGTAGTAAAAACTACTACCGGCATTGTTAGAGATTGTGAACTCTCCACTTATGGCTTGTGAAAAAAGATGTGCTTGTGCTGGAACCACACAACTGCAATCAATAAGCCACCTACAGGTCATAAGAATGATGGACAGCAGATATCATGGAAGGTATCCAAGAGGAGTGATATATAGTGACACAGAAGAGTTAGCCAGCACAACTGATTTGTTGTTCCACAGGCCTGTTGGACAGGGCTCAGTAAAGAGCTTTGAAGTACAGCATGTGTAATTGAGAATGTAGTCAACAACCGTAATGGAGTGTGGAAGGGGACATAACTGCATTCAGTGTGAGGGGAAGGGAAGAGCCCCCCCCCCCGCCAAAAAAAAAACATGGCAAATGAATCCAAGATAAATTATTGCTCATCACTTTTAATAACTCGGTTTTGGACTGACATTGTGTCAGTCTATCTGTATCCCTTACACTATGACACTCCAGTGAAGGGACAGGGATTTCTTCTGACTCAGGCTTTACTCACTTGCCTGGCTCAGGTAATGACATGTCAACAGCTACCATCCACATCCACACACCTTTATCCCTCATCCCTCCTAACTCTGCTGAGACACACGCACACACACAAGTAAACACACGAGCTTGAGCGCATTCTCTCTCTCTCTTAAAGTCACGTCTTTTGTGATGGACATTTTTGATTTGGGGTTTGTTTGCTGAGGTAAATACTTTTTAATTAGTGCTTGAAAGATACACATACCTGCCTGTCTCCATCGCAGACCCAAGCCCCCTAACACACTGTTTTAATCTCTTTCATTTATTTATCTCTCCCCTTTTCAACTCATTTATTTCTTCCTGCCTCTCCCTGAATGGCTTTCCATAAAGACTCTAAGACACAAATTCTCTCTCTCAATCCTCACATATGACTGAACGATTTTACAGCGCATGGTGGACAAGTCTGTGTTTACAGTACCAGTCAAAAGTTTGGACACACACAAAAGTTTGGACAATTTTCTACATTGTAGAAAAATAGTTAAGACATAAAAACTATAAAATAACACATATGGAATCATGTAGTAACCAAAAAAGTGTTTGTGGATTTACTTTCCTTCTTAATGCATTTGAGCCAATCAGTTGTGTTGGGACAAGGTAGGGGTGGTATAGAGAAGATAGCCCTACTTGGTAAAAGACCAAGTCCATATTATGACAAGAACAGCTCAAATAAGCAAAGAGAAACGACAGTCCATCATTACTTTAAGACATGAAGGTCAGTCAATTCGGTACATTTCAAGAACTTTGAAAGATTCTTCAAGTGCAGTCGCAAAAACCATCAAGCAGTATAATGAAACTGGCTCTCATGAGGACCGCCACAGGAAAGGAAGACCCAGAGTTAACTCTGCTCCAGAGGATAAGTTCATTAGAGTTACCAGCCTCAGAATTTGCAGCCTGAATGAATGTTTCACAGAGTTCAAGTAACAGACACATCTCAACAGTTCAGAGGAGACTGCATCAGCCCCCCACAATTTTTTTTTTTTTTTTTTACCAGGCAACTCAGTTAAGATTCTTATTTACAAGGACAGCCTAGGAACAGTGGGTTAACTGCGTTGTTCAGAAAAACAGATTTTTATCTTGTCAGCTCAGGGATTCAATCTAACAACCTTTCGGTTACTGGCCCAATGCTCTAACCACTAGGCTACCCGTCGCCCAAATTCATGGTCGAATTGCTGCAAAGTAACCACTACTAAAGGACACCAATAAGAAGAGACTTGCTTGGGCCAAGAAACACAAGCAAGTAGACTGGTGTAAATCTGTCCTTTGGTCTGATAAGTCAAAATGTGTGATTTTTGGTTCCAACAGCCATGTCTTTGTGAGACGCAGAGTAGGTGAACAGATGATCTCCACATGTGTGGTTCCCACCATGAAGCACGGATGAGGAGGTGTGATGGTTTGGGGGTGCTTTGCTGGTGACACTGTCAGTGATTTATTTAGAATTCAAAGCACACTTAATCAGCATGGCTACCCACTGCATTCTGCAGCGATGCACCATCCCATCTGGTTTGCACTTGGGACTATCATTTGTTTTCAACAGGACAATGACCCAACACACCTCCAGGCTGTGTAAGGGCTATTTGACCAACAAGGAGAGGGATGGAGTGCTGCATCAGATGACCTGGCATCCACAATCACCCAACCTCAACTCCATTGAGATGGTTTGTGATGAGTTGGACCGCAGAGTTAAGGAAAAGCAGGCAACAAGTGCTTAGCATATGTGGGAACTCCTTCAAGACTCTTGGAAAAGCATTCCAGTTGAAGCTGGTTGAGAGAATGCCACGAGTGTGCAAAGCTGTCATTAAAAGTAACGTTAGCTACTTTAAAGAATCTAAAATATAAAATATGTTTTGATGTGTTTAACACCTTTTTGGTTACTACATGATTCAATGTTTATTTCATAGTTTTGATGTCTTCACTATTATTCAACAATGTAGAAAATAGTCCAAATAAAGAAAAACCCTGTAATGAGTACAGTAGATGTGTAAAAACATTTGACTGGTACTGTATATAAACGCAAATGAATATACACTACACAACCAAACACACTGTGCAATGTGTATAAACCTGCATACAAGGCCAAAAAGGTTTAAGAAGAAGTACTCATAATTTGAGTCAATGTACACGGAGACAGAACAGCACAGTTGCCAGGACAATCACAAATGCTACAGACTAAACTAACCCACAGCAGAGCAGAGTCGCAGCAGTAGGGTAGACTGCTTAGTCATGCTAAATCTATCATGTGTCCGTGCCCCTCCACTTTCTGACAGAGTGCCATTATCTCCTCTGGAGTAGAAAAAAAATCTCTCTCCACAAGCCATTAAATATGACAGGGGCAGGACCGTAGATGAATCTGAAAAGGTAATAGATGTTGAGCTGTGAATCTGCCAGCAGCAGCACACACCAGCAGCACACAGCAGCACACCAACCAACGCAGACATGGGTCGTACAGTATGCATTGATAGGCATGTCAATTATGACTACACATTGTTAATTGTAATTATTCAAGACTCAAAGCGTTCACACAGACAATTCATGTCCACATTATAATGGATGTAAGATGTTCTATTTGTGCATGTTACAGTAAACACAGGGTGAGAATCCTCATTCCTCTCCAGCAGAGCAGCCCGAAACACAGGTTACCATCTCTATGTGGTCTGATAGCTTCTGCTCTATGATAGCGTCAGGTCCAGCCACTAACCAGCCTGCACCACTGAACATGATGTGTGGCTGTGGCCCATATGGCACCCCTTTCCCTTCCACTACTTTTTGACCAGAGCCCACAGGGCGCTATATAGGGAATAGTGTGCCATTTGAGGGTGTAGGAGTCAAGACTAGAACATAAAGGTACAGTTTGCCATACTGGCAGGAATGGCAAGCAGTGTACACACACACACAAACACACGTACAATATCTGAGCTACAATCTTACTGACAAGTGCATTGATGCCCAGTGGTACCCAGGGACATCAGTGCTCTTTCTGATGTAGGTGTTCAGGGTTCTCTATTCCAACCAATTACAGTTCAGCACCGACTGAAGTTCCACCTGAGGTGACTCAAGCCGTGAACCCCTCTGGTACACATACAGTGCTTAAGGTGTGTTTCTATAGGTGTGTGTGTGTATGTTTGTGTCTGCCTGCATGCCTGCCTGTCAGAGACATATCTGTCCAGTACAGTATGGCATTTTCAAGGCATGTTATGGTCCTGAGGGCAGCCAGGTCACCCGTGATACAAGTCAGTATTCAACACCCATCCATGTCTGAGGACGTTGGGAGACATGGAAATCAGCCACTCCTGGGCAACCACCCTCCATACCACTGCTGGCTTGCTTCTGATGCTAAGCAGGGTTGGTCCTGGTCAGTTCCTGGATGGGAGACCAGATGCTGCTGGAAGTGGTGTTGCAGGGCCAGTAGGAGACACTCTTTCCTCTGGTCTAAAAACATATCCCAATGCCCCAGGGCAGTGATTAGGGACATGTTTGAATCCAGCAATAAACTTTTTTGGTTTAAGCCTATCCCAAACCTTAATCCTTTCCTTAACCATTCAGAGTTAAAGCCTATCAGTAACCATTCAGGGTTAATGCCTAACCTTAACCATTCAGAGTTAAAGCATAACCTTAGAAATATGGAGTTAATGCCTAAACATAACCTTAAAACACTTCGAAATTTGACGTTTGGAACAATTTCGAAATTCAACATTTGAGAAACATGGATGAACATCAAATTCTGACACGAGACTGTGAGCGCTTGTAGCCTGAGGGATAGGGGGATATAGAGAGACTGTCAAGTCAGACGGTGTTAGGATTAAGCATATTTCCTAACACAGCATAGGAATCAGGGAATACGTCTGCTCCACACAAAATGACAGTTCAAATCAGTCATACGGGCTTATTGCACAGAATTCAATCAGTTCTAAAATAAGATGCTCAATTCCAGCTTTAGGCCAGATTTATTTTCATTTCTTCCAACCACTAATAAAACTGAAAGAAGCTATGGAATTTATAGGGAGCTATGCCACTGTGGCCCAGGTGCTTCGTCATTCCCCTTCGTTCCCACCAGTGTGTGTGTTTGTGTGTATATGCGTGTGTGTGAACTACAGTATGGTAGCCACAGCTCTCTCACTGCAGGCAGTCCTTGGTGTGTGTTTGTGTAAGTGCGTGCGTCCGTGCGTTGGGCGCTCCAGCTCCAGAAGTATAGGAACACACAGCCAAATAAGGACTCAGTGGAAAGTCTCTTACCGATTAGGGATTTTCTTTTGGCTGTGATGTTAATTCATCATCTTCTACCACAAGCCAGGGTTCCTAGCCCCAAAGCCAACTTGCTTCCCTTTAAGGTTTACAACAAACAAATATACCACAATACACCCATAATCACAGGTCAAATTCCTGATAAATGTAAATGTACTAGGCAAATAAAGGTGATTTGTGCTTTGCTACAGTACAACATAACGGGAGTGTCATTGGATAGTGCTGCTGATACGTATATTAAAGGTTAACCAGTAGCGGTAGAGTCATCCTTTTCCTTGGCTTCTTTGCCCCCTAGCACAGAACCATGTGGTCGTGATTGGAGTGCATTCCTAGACTTTGCCACATTAAGAGTGAGTTGTAACTGAGAAACTTCTCTCAGGGAGAGAGGGAAAACTGGTAGTGAGACATTCTCTGAACAACAATACATTACACATTTCAATTGCTTCCCAAATGGCGCCCTATGCCCTAACTTGTGCACTACATTTGACAAGAGTAAGTGGTAGCGTGCAGTGCTGTCTGACTGTTTAAGTAGCCTGCCAGTAAAAAAAGAATGAAACTGTTGTGAAATTATACATATTTTATCTGACTCATGTAACGGTTTACCTGGATCATCATCTGGTCATTTGGGGTCGACGGAATGAAAAGTAGATTCTCCAGAGCTGGGTCCTCCACTGCAAGCACTATCTCCTCCTCCACTCCGGTGTCACTACTGGGCTGGTCCATATACGTGATTTCTGGCCTCTCTTCTACTGGGACCGTGCTGTGATGTCCAGAGGATCAGTTCGATACCAGGGGTGTCCTTCTGCCTATAGGCATGGATAGTACCAGAGAGCTGAAGTTAGACAAAACACCTTACACCTTAATACTCTGTCCAGCAACACTGGGTCACCATTGTGACTCAGGTTGCCACAAGTGGGGGATTAATAAAGTTGATAACTAAGTGATGTCACAGAGGACACAGATCGTCCGTGGATGACAACGTGATGGAAGACAGATTTTGTCATATTTCACCAGCGGGCGGTTCCCCTAGTAATTTGTGAGGAAGATTTGTGGTCTCAACAGGACACGCAGTAATGTCTGTAACTACTAATGGCATTGGAAAGAATTGACAAAGTTACAGCAAAGTCTATGTCTGTGACAGCTAGCATGCCTTAAGTCTATGATGTCAAGCGTAACTTTAACTTAAAATAGTGATTTATTTTTTCAAAGCTCTTCTGATTTTTATTCCTACAGCCTCCCCTGTGTCGCTGGGTTCTGAGTGATGTGTATACTCAAGTAGGAGGGTGATGTCACTCCACTGCAATCCCACTTCTAGTGATACAGTGGACCGGGATGACAGACTCACTGAGGACTGCGGGAGAGAGAGAAGGGGGGAGAGAAAGGTTATTATTTATTTCTGTCATTATTGATTTAAAATGTTTATGGTTGTTTGCTTTGTATGTGGTAATACTTTCCGTGCTAATTACGCCTTCAATTGAGAGTGCGAGAGAGGGAAAGAGAGAGAATGACTTGATTGTCACAGCCTGTGATTTGCCAGAAGATACATAACGACCATACCATTACGCTTGTGGTCGGCATCTTCTGGCAAAGCTTATGATGCATCAGCTTAGTTCCGTCCTCTAGTCTCTATATGTAGCACTTTCCTCCCTCTGTTCTCCTTACTCTTCCTCCATAAAAAAAGACTCCACTCACCCCCATATGAAGATGTTCCTGTGAAACAGTTTTCTAAACATACACAGATATGCCCCTTATCTTTCATATCAGATAGAAAGAATCTTTCAAATACAAAAGACACACTTACTGTATCCAAATGCTGTGTGTGCCTCAGTTGACAAACTACACTTCTTCCCCACATACGCTTACACACAGGTGTTTGGAGAATGCTAGATAGCTAATCAGCACAGGTGGCCATATATGTCTTCAGTCCGTCTTCCATGAACAAGCGCTGTAACACGGAGAAATGGCCATGTGGGAACACTAACCCTACACCTACTAAGGTGTGTAGTAATTTAACCCTTTATTTTTTGCCATTGTTAAATGTTGTTAAACGTTATTTACCACTGGCTGCAATTATTTATTTTTTTGACTGGTCGAGGGAATTGTTTGCTAAATATTGCTTGCTACCTTGCTATTATCATATGAACACCAGAGTCAAGTAACCAGGTCATTTATTAAGAAATGTTTTGGCTAACTCTGTTCTTTGGTAAAAGCTGGACATTTTAGTCCATTTCAAATATGTGAATTCTGTCACGCCCTGGCCATAGAGAGGCTTTTTATTCTATATTTTGGTTAGGCCAGGGTGTGACTAGGGTGGGCGTTCTATGTTCTTTTTTCTATGTTTTTGAATTTCTTTGTTTTTGGCCGGGTGTGGTTCTCAATCAGGGACAGCTGTCTGTTGTTGTCTCTGATTGAGAACCATACTTAGGTAGCTCTTGCCCACATGGGTTTTGTGGGTAGTTACTTTCTGTTTAGTTTGTTTTGCACCTGATGGAGCTGTTTCTTTTGTTCCTTGTTGTATTTAGTGTTCAGTTTATTAAAAATAATGATGAACACTTACCACGCTGCATCTTGGTCCTCACCTTACAAATTCATTAATTGTTTGCCACAACATTGTTTTCTAATCACACTTATTTTTCAAGTGCTTTCAAAAACGTGCTTTTTAAAACAAATGCACCAATACCCGAGTCTAGTAGGCTAATCATATGATTTGGATATGTTAGTGTTTTTCTTTGAAAGTCAACCTGTTATACTCACCATCACTGATAAATAGCATTAGCTCCTGGGTGTGTGCTCATGCCGGAAAGTTCTCGGCTTTTGGCAAGGGTTCGCACCTCTCCATATTTGGTTTATGCCAGGTTCGGGCACTTCCCTTTAGGCTACCTGTTTTCCTCATTCTGTAAAAGCTATTGGTGAGGTAACATGGTGCAACAGAGCTTTGCCTTATTGGCAACGCCAGTCATTATAACGCATTATTTGACTCTTCATTTGTAGGATAGGAGTGAGGCTGGTTTGGGGAGGATGGGTGGGCGTATATTGCGAACAACCCATAGGTTGCATGTTTGAATCTCATCATGGACATCTTTAGCATTTTAGCTAATTGGCATTGTAACTACTTATTACTTTTTACAACTTTGCAACTACTTGTTAGCTAACCCAAACCCTTTAACCTTAACCCATTAACCACTTAGCTAACATGTTACCTAACTCTAACCCCTAACCCTAACCCCTAAACCTTTTATTTTCCCACTCTAATTTGCTACCAGACCTGCTAACACTGATAGTAAAGCTTGTAAAGCTGTCATGTTGTACTTACTACACTGTTTGTTCACTCCTAGCTTTTTCGCCAGTTAACTGATGCTGGCTGGCTAGTGAGATGAATGAATCTCAATCTAATTCACTAGTCTATATATATATATATATATATACATACATATTTATATACATATATGTTGTGACGTTGTATTAGTGTGACGACTGTTGCTCATCGAATGATTAAAGGTTTCTAATTGTGTGATTAACTGAATAAAGCAATTATTAACTCATTAACCTGGGGCACCATGGGAAAATTAGTTTTATTGAGTTTCTATTTCCCAAATTAACTCAAAGAATCAGAATATCGATTTTACAACAGCCGCTAATTAATCAGTTACCTCTACAGTCTAGTTCTCAACGTCGCATAATCCGGGAATCTGCACGGACCCGGGTCTTAGTTGAGTATTTATTTACTAGAAAGCTAAAATGATGATAAAAGATACACAAAACCAAATTCTAGGCTATTGATTAGAACTTAGTATAACGGGCCAACACACTACGGCGAGTGTTACCCAAAATGGGGATTTAAAAGAAAGAGAAAAAGAGAAAGTACACGAGAGAAATATACATTTGGGTGAATTTGTCAGCTATGCTTATTCTAACCCTAGCCTTGCACCAAACTGCTGCTCTTATGGGTCAGAATATAATGATGTAATTATGTGGGGAAGGTCTCCGTGGATTCTCCGCGTGGACCGTTCAGGCTGCTCAATGACGCACTTCTCCGGCGCAACTCTCTGGTCGTCCTCACAAACTCAGTGTCCTTTTGGCTTAGGAGTCTGTTCCCTCACGCTTGCTCTGGAAGGGCCCTTCTGAGGACAGACAGCTCTGTTGCTCAGAACTCACAGCGTAGGAATGAAACAGTGTAGATACGACAATTCAATGGGGAGTGGAGGCTAGGTGGTTCGACTTGAATTCACCCGCTTAGACACAGCTACTCATCCGTAGCTTGGGTAAAAAAAGATTTATTTGTCTTCAAACTTGTGTTGCGTTTTTTGGGTTTGTTGACTTTTTAGACCTCGACTGCAGCTTGGGTCACTTAGTCTTATCTGTAAATTCTTCACTCACAGGTTTTATACCCTTGGGTCAGAAGTGGGCGTAACCACCTTTAGGGCAATTCTCTGGGTGTACCAAGTTAAGAGGCAAGGTCTAGATTTGACTCTAATCCAATTTTAGGCAACTAACTTCACATTTCATTTTTACCAAAACATTCTCTTTGATTTGGACATTTTCCATACAACGTACAATGTATAAACATCAAACATATACTAGGTAAACTGTTGACATTACAATGTTTTCGTAATAACGTTATCTATTAACCTTTAATAACAAAACAAAATTATATATATTTTCATATTCCATCTATCGTCATGACGACCATTGTGGCTGACGGAAACCATTGTTCCAAAGTCCCTTTTTTGCATGTTTAATGTTCTGAGGGTGGTTCTCCATATTGAGGGCACACAGGAATGTTGTGTGGCCTAAGATTTACCAGGGGCGTGAGGGGTCATAAATCCCCCACATCTTCAGATCCCTAGATCTCTCCTCCTCTGTTGGGGTTGAGAGATAATCTGTAGGGTTGTGGTCTCCTGTAACCTGACCTGATCAGGACAGTCATGACATATACATACACATACATATTGTTTTTTTTGTCATATCCAATTGGTAGTTACAGTCTTGTCCCATCGCTGCAACTTCCGTATGGCCTCTGGAGACTTGAAGGTCGAGACCGTGCGTCCCCCGAAACACAACACCGCCAAACTACACTGCTTCTTGACACAATGCACACTTAAGCCGGATGCCAGCCGCACCAATGTGTCGGAGGAAACAACGTACACCTGGCGACCTCATCAGCGTGCATGCGCCCGGTCCACCACAGGATTCGCTACAGCGCAATTGGACAAGGACATCACGGCCGGCCAAAGCCTCCCCTAACCTGGACAATGCTGGGCCAATTGTGCGTCGCCTCATGGGTCTCCCGGTCGTGGCCAGCTGCAACACAGACAGGTATCGAACAAGCATCTGTAGCAACGCAGTTTGTGCTGTGATGCAGTGTCTGTGCTACTTGGGAGGCCCCAACTACCAGTCTTTGCCTGCCCTTGAATGGTCCAGGTATTTAGAAAAGTTTATTCTTGTTAGCTTGACTATATGTCCTGGGAAGACAACCCTACTAAATGGCCCAAAGTAGCCTATGGCGATATCTACACCTGCTTAGTGGAATCTCCAGGTTTGAATAAATAGCCAAATGCAGAAGAATACAATAGCTGTTATTTGGACAGATACAGCTCACTAGTCCTTACTACAAACTAACTGGCAAGATTTATGCAATACACATAGCTCGTTAGATATAAACGTGCTAGGGACTTACCAGTGATGAAGTGCTATAGAGTAACCAGAGAACACAGCCTTCCATCATCATCACGGCATAATAGCCTGAAACCATGATATTCGTAAAACCCGGTCCTTGGTGGTATTTTCAAACAAAACAAAATGGTATGCAACAGCTTTTCGGCATCTATAAAGCAGGGTTAGTTAGCTAGTTGAAGAAAGTCCATTGGAATTGGCTCTTTGACTGATAATCGTGATGCACATTTCATGCGACAGTCGATCTGTTCATGCCAACTGGCGCCCTGACCTTAGACATCCGTATTAATGTTTGCTTAGGTCAGGCTGTGACTCGGGTGGGAAAGTCTGTTTTTAATTTTCTTGTCTTTGGCCGAGTGTGGTTCCCAATCAGAGGCAGCTGTCTATCGTTGTCTCTGATTGGGGATCATATATAAGTTGTCATTTTCCTTTTGGGTTTTGTGGGATCTTGTTTTCTGTTTGGCTTCTTAGCCTTACAGAAGTGTGCGCTTTCATTTTTTTTGTCTTTGTTATTTCATTTTGGTGTCATCAATAAAAAGACGATGTACGCCTACCACTCTGCGCCTTGGTCCACTCTTCCTTATACAAATGAGAGCCGTTACACTAACATTTTTATGTTTAGAATGAAATTGTTTTTAGGTATGCTGTATTATAATAATTGTTTTTTTTGGGGGGGGTGATCAGCTTTAATATTGCAGATAGGTTGTGGCTTCTATTAATGTAATTGTCTGCATAATTTCCAATCCCCCATAAATATATGTATTTTTGTAAATAATGTATATATGTCATTATAAATATATACAGAACCAGTAAAACGTTTGGACACACCTACTTCCTATTTTCTACATTAGATAATAATAGTGAAGACATCAAAAGTATGAACTAACACACATGGAATCATCTATTAGCCAAAAAAAGTGTTTAACAATTCAAAATATATTGCATATTTGAGATTCTCAAAGTAGCCACCTTTTGCCTTGATGACAGCTTTGAACACTCTTGGCATTTTCTCAACTAGCTTCACAATGCTTTTCCAACAGCCTTGAAGGATTTCCCACATATGCTGAGCAATTATTGTCTGCCTTTCCTTCACTCTGCGGTCAAAATCATCCCAAACCATCTCAATTGTGTTAATGTTGGGTGATTGTAAAGAACAGGTCATCTGATGCAGCACCATCACTCTCCTTCTTGGTCAAACAGCCCTTACACAGCCTGGAGGTGCTGGTGAAAGTACCCTCAAACCATCACACTTCCTCCTCCATGCTTCACGGTGGGAATCACACATGCAGAGATCATCTGTTCACCTAGTCTGCATCTCACATAGACCAAGAATCAAAAATAAAAAATTTGGACTCATCACATCAAAGGATAGATTTCCACCGGTCTAATGCCTATTGCTCGTGTTTCTTGGCCCATGCAAGTCTCTTCTCATCATTGGTGTCATTTAGTAGTGGTTTCTTTTCAGCAATTTGACCATGAAGGCCTGATTCATGGAGTCTCGTCTGAACAGTTGATGTTGAGATGTGTCTGTTACTTGAACTCTCTGAAGCATTTATTTGGGCTGCAATCTGAGATGCAGTTATCTCAAATTAACTTCTCCTCTGCAGCAGAGGTAACACTTGATGGTTTTTGCAACTGCACTTGAAGAAACTTGAAAGTTCTTGACATTTTCTGGATTGACTGACCTTCATGTCTTAAAGCAATGATGGACTGTCGTTTCTCTTTGCTTATTTGAGCTGTTCTTGCCATAATATGGACTTGATCTTTTACCAAATAGGGCTATCTTCTGTATGTCAAGAGCGTGTAAAGCTGTCATCAATGCAAAGAGTGGCTACTTTGAAGAATCTGAAATAGTTCATATCTTTTGATTTGTTTAACACTTTTTTGGTTACTACATGATTCCATTTGAAAAAGGAAAATGCAATAAATATTTACTCTGAGCTGCACTTCGGTAGATTTATCGTAGATAGACGGCTGGGTTGTTCAGCATGGATCTCTTGTCCTCTGAAGAATGTCTAGTGCTGAACTGGATGGAGACTCTGTCTGTCCTCTACGAGCCCCCGTTTACAGCTGCTGTAGCAGATATTGCTTCTTTAGTGAATAAGAGTTTACAGTTCATACCAAGTTGCCATACTGTTAAGCTCGTGCTATGTTCTGGCTGGTATAGTCAAAATTCATCCTTTCGGCGTGTCAATCCCCACATTGAACACAATGATAATTTCGTTAGGATATTATCTGAGCCCTTTTAACGTAGGACCTTCATCCTCAAGTTCTCGGAACAGAAAGTTGAATTTTCGTCAACGGGTTAATATAGTGTTGAAAGAAGGGCGTGTTTCATAGTTTACAACCAAAGTCTGTTCACTTGAGCAGGGCCTCTGAGTGAGCAGAGTTTCTCTATGATAAACCATTCTCTCATTTAAGAAGCTAAAATTACATTTAATCTTTTCACAAATAGTTTCATATTTAAACATTTAAATTGCACAACAATTCCATGTGAATCTGATAACTAGAATGTGTCGACTTTCCAAGATACAGTTTATGTCATCCTGTCATTAGTAGTAATGTCTCAGACAACAACTGATCTGAGATCATATTCATTAAGTACCAACGCATAATTTCAGCTGGTTTGGATTACCGAAATAGGGTTCCGTTTCCCACCTTTCGATGTTACCAGACTCTCTATGTTACAAAGGCTTTACAAGAGTCAACTCTATAGAGTAGAGAGAGAGAAAAGGGGAAAGGTATTTATGGGGGTCATAAACCTCCCCAACAGGCCAACGTCATGACACCAGCCAAGCATATCCAAAATGTTTAAGAATGATTTTTTAATTTATTAATTAATATAGCCGTTGTCAAGGTAAAGTAAAGTAGGCAATTTAACATGGGAGTAACAGGAGTACCTTATGGCTGTACCCTACTCGGAGGCGTGGTCACATTAAGCCATGCCTCGCCTTGTGTGTCTATGGCCCAGTTCCCCTGGTGGATCAATGGAACGGTCTAGTTAAGGACCAATGGAATGGTCTCAAAGGACCTAACCACCTACCCGGGGCACGAGGCCATGCAAAACCAACTCAACCATTTTTGCACCTGATTCACTCATTCCGGGCCGCTCCTCTGTAGCCTCCTCTTCTTTCCTCTCTTCCTCTTCTCCCATCCTTATCCTCTGCTCCTGTTCTCCTGACTCCTCCTCTCTTGGTGAACTGTAATTCATTTATCCCTCTTCCCAAACCTTCCGCTGAGCGATTTAAGCTTCTTTCAGAAATTAGACTGACCATCGGCTCTTTAATTTCACTTGTTGGAATCCAGCAGGATTCCACTCCCCTACTCTGAGGATGACAGTATACAATATAGTGTCATGGCCTTGGGTGGCTGTGCCATCAGAAAATTGCTTCCTTTCTTATCTTCCTTTCTCTCTCTCTCTGTCTTTCTTTCTCTCTCTTGCTCTCTGTCTCACTCACATTAACTCTGCCATATGCCCGTCGCCAGTTCATGTTCCTATTGCTGGACTGTGTGCAGAATCTGAATAACCACCTTCACTGTACGTTCATATCAAGCTAACCTTATTTATCTGCTTTCACAGAAAGCTGTGCAGCAGGTTGCTAATAATACTAGCTACTGTGGATGATAACAGCTTACTCACAAACTCAAAGCCCTACTACAAAAATGGTAGAAAATAATAACTCTTAGAGGGGAGGTAAGTCGCTTACAACTAAGAGTCTTTACTAAAAGCTTCTTAAAATAATAAATATGCCTAAACTTTGTTGGATTTGCACAATCTTAAACTTGTGTTTCAGTCATATTAATGGTGGTTTGGTTGGTTCAAAACTTGTTTCTGTAAGCCTTGTTATCGGTGAGTTTATGGTGAGTGTGGTAGAGAGGGGAGATGTGGTCAGTAGGGATTGATACTAGAGATTAGAGGGCATCTCATCGCTGTGATGACTATGACAGGGCCTGGACTGTAACTGTTGAGTGGTGCTAATAAGCGACCACTCATCTATGTCCCTCTCCTCTCCTTTCTCAGACTCTTCACCATTCAGATCATCTCTCACTCGTTCCAATTCATTAAGCTCCTCTCTGAGGTTGGTCAGGGTGTTGGGGGAATGTGTGTGCGTGTGTGTATATATGAGTGTGGAGGGTATGTGTGTTTTAAAGTGTTTCTGTTATTTTGCCTCTAGTATAGGGATCAAATTGATAGAGAAATGCAGGCTCTTCACGTAATGATTAAGGAGGTTGGGAGGGAAAACACATAATTATTGTCACATACACCAGATAGGTGAAGGGAGGGTGAGAGAGAGAGAGAAGGGGAGAGGGAGAGTGTGTGTGTGTGTGTGTGTGTGTGTGTGTGTGTGTGTGTGTGTGTGTGTGTGTGTGTGTGTGTGTGTGTGTGTGTGTGTGTGTGTGTGTGTGTGTGTGTGTGTGTGTGTGTGTGTGTGTGTGTGTGTGTGTGTGTGTGTGTGTGTGTGTGTGTGTGTGTGTGTTTTGGAGGGTGAAATACTAGTTGTGGTCAGAGAGCATTAACCTTCACTGATGGTATTTCCCTCTCCACTGCTGAGTGGTTGGACCCTGTTAAAATTGAGCATTGGTGCTAGACATCCTCAGTGTGTCCATTCGGTCAGGCCAACCATCTCTGGGCGGACAAAGCTGTGTTAACAATTGCGGATAGCTCTCTGTGCTCTGTTGACAAAACCATTTGCTCATTCTTTTTGAAACATCCAAAATCGCTCTATGGCCTATCAAATCTCAAACTAGCAACTATGTAGCTAATGCAACTCAATCTATTGGTTTCATCATCCACTGACTCCCCTCCTCTGATGCTGTCTGTACTGAACATGCACAGGAAGCTCAAGGTGATCTGCCTCAAACTGAACAGCAGATGATTTATTAGACAAATATACAGCTGAAGTCAGAAGTTTACATACACCTTAGCCAAATACATTTAAACTTCGTTTTTTTCACAATTCTTGACATTTAATCCTAGTAACAATTCCCTGTCTTAGGTCAGTTAGGTTCACCACTTTATTTTAAGAATGTGAAATGTCAGAAAGTAGTAGAGAGAATTATTTATTTCAGCTTTCATTTCTTTCATCACATTCCCAGTGGGTCAGAAGTTTACATACACTCAATTAGTATTTCGTTTTACTGTGGCTATAGATACTTTTGTACCGGTTTCCTCCAGCATCTTCACAAGGTCCTTTGCTGTTGTTCTGGGAATGATTTTCACTTTTCACGCCTAAGTACGTTCATCTCTAGGAGACAGAAAGCGTCTCGTTCCTGAGCGGCTGAGTGGTCCCATTGTGTTTGTACAAATGAACGTGGTACCTTCAGGCGTTTGGAAATTGCTCCCAAGGATGAACCAGAATTGTGGAGGTCTACCATTTTTTTCTGAGGTCTTGGGTGATTTTGTTTGATTTTCCCATGATGTCAAGCAAAGAGGCCCTGAGTTTGACGGTAGGCCTTGAAATACATCCACAGGTACACCTCCAATTGACTCAAATGATGTAGCTTATACGAAGCTTCTAAAGCCATGACATAATTTTCTGGAATTTTCCAAGCTGTTTAAAGGCACAGTCAACTTAGTGTATGTTAACTGTCTGTAAACAATTGTTGGAAAAATTACTTGTGTCATGCACAAAGTAGATGTCCTAACCGAATTGCCAAAACTATAGTCGGTTAACAAGAAATTTGTGGATGTCAGGGTTTTCTGGTGAAAGAGAGGCGGACCAAAATGCAGCGTGGTGGTTATTCATGTTTTTAATAAAGACGACTATACATGAACAGACTAAACAAAACAAGAAACGTAAAAACCTAAACAGTCCTATCTGGTGCAAACACAGAGACAGGAACAATCACCCACAAACACACAGTGAAACCCAGGCTACCTAAGTATGATTATCAATCAGAGACAACTAATGACACCTGCCTCTGATTGAGAACCATACTAGGCCGAAACATAGAAATACCCCAAAACATCACGCCCTGACCATACTAAATAATGACAAAACAAAGGAAATAAAGGTCAGAACGTGACAGTGGAGTTGTTGAAAAACGAGCTTTATTGACTCCAACCTAAGTGTATGTAAACTTCTGACTTCAACTGTACATAACTTTCAAAATACATACTGCATGATCATATCGACTGTATTTCTGTGTTTTGAAAGTTATATATCTTGGTGGTCCTTCTGTAGCACAGTTGGTAGAGCATGGCGCTTGTAACGCCAGGATAGTGGGTTCGATTCCCGGGACCACCCATACGTAGAATGTATGCACACATGACTGTAAGTCGCTTTGGATAAAAGCGTCTGCTAAATGGCATATATTATTATTATATTATTGGCAACTTGATTGCTAACATGCAAAGTATTTTGGGACTATATCAACAATGGACTAATGAAAAATAGTTTTTGGGTGGAGTTTTTCTTTAAAGGAACATTTCTAAATAATTCAATGTCATATTCATCATCTCCAGCACCACCCCAACATCAACATATGTGAAAATGGCGCATTTCTATATTTTGTAGTAAAAAGGTCAAGGACGATATGTGTTTCCAATGACATCATCAGTGTGCATCATGTGATTTTAACCAATTATGAGTAGAATTGCCTACTAATTGTCAACAAATTGGTTGATGATGTCATTGGAAACACTTATTTTCCTCTCTTTAATACAAAACATAGAAATGCCCAATTTTCACATGTTGATGTTGGGGTGGTGCTGGAGATTATGAACATGAAGTTGGAAATGTTTGACAGATCCCTTTAACACTGGCCAAATTGCTGCGTGCTATGAAAGGGACACATCTGCAGACTCCCATACATTTCAATAACCTTTTCTGAAGAACCGTAGATGCCACGTCAAGAACCTCAAACTTCAGCAAGGTGACTGGGAACATGGACGTGTACAAACAGACCAGCTACGAGACCATGAGACAATATAAGAGGCAAAACGACAGTACAGTGGAGTCGCAATTCAATGGCTCATACACGAGACGTATGTGACAGGGACTCCAGACATTCCCAGATTATAAAGCAGAAGCCAGCCACGTCGCGGACACCGACGCCTTCGTTCCCGGATGAGCTAAACACCTTCGCTTGCTTTGAGGAAAACAACATCAAGCTGCCGATGCGGGCCCCCCTGACACTCACGAGGACTGCTCTCCTTCTCCGTGGCCAACATTAGTAAGTCATTTAACCCTTGCAAGACTGCCGGCCCAGACGACATGCCAAGCCACGTCCTTCGAGCATGTGCAGAACAGCTGGCTGGAGTGTTTACGGACATATTCAATCTCTCTATATACCAGTCAGTCTGTTGTCCCCACTTGCTTCAAGATTTACACCATTGTTCCTGTACCCAAGAAATCAAAGGTAACTGAACTAAATGTCTGTCGCCCGGTAGGACTCACTTCTGTCATCATGAATTAAAGTCCAGGTAACAGATAATGGGCCTTATCAGATATTTATGTAGTAGGAGCTCTATATTAACTATTATAAACTTGGTGATTCGAGCCCTGAATGCCGATTTGTTGACAGCCGTGTTATATCAGACCGTATACGATGGGTATGACAAAACATACATTTTTACTGCTCTAATTATGTTGGTAACCAATAGCAATAAGTCACCTCAGGGGTTTGTGGTATGTAATAGAAAATAGTCAAAATAAAGAAAAACCCTTGAATGATTAAGTGTGTCCAAACTTTTGACTAGTACTGTACATGAGATCTAACTTAAAATTCTTTGTTTGTTTACAATTAATTCTCACCATATATAAAAACCCAAAAGATAGTCGGGAAGCCCCGAACGCACATGTTTCGCTGGTGCACACTGTCATGACTCTCTCTCTCCTTGGTGAGGATCAAAGGAGCCGGATCAGCTTGTCACAGGGCTGACAGATAGCCAGACCCCCCCCCTCTCCCACCAGAGAGGAAGGGTGGATTTGGGCTGATTTTATGACTTAACGCTGGACATAAACTTTCTCTTTCTTGCCCTGCAATATTGAGAAGTTAAAAATCCCTTTGTTACACAGAAAGACTTCGCCACCAAAACGTTTTTTTGTTTTTTTTTCACCTTTATTTAACCAGGTAGGCTAGTTGAGAACAAGTTCTCATTTACAACTGCGACCTGGCCAAGATAAAGCATAGCAGTGTGAACAGACAACAACACAGAGTTACACATGGAGTAAACAATTAACAAGCCAGATTAACACTGGAGTGATAAATGATCAGATGGTCATGTGCAGGTAGAGATACTGGTGTGCAAAAGAGCAGAAAAGTAAATAAATAAAAACAGTATGGGGATGAGGTAGGTAAATTGGGTGGGCTATTTACCGATGGACTATGTACAGCTGCAGCAATCGGTTAGCTGCTCAGATAGCAGATGTTTAAAGTTGGTGAAAGAGATAAAAGTCTCCAACTTCAGCGATTTTTGCAATTCATTCTAGTCACAGGCAGCAGAGAACTGGAAGGAAAGGCGGCCAAAGAGGTGTTGGCTTTAGGGATGATCAGTAAGATACACATGCTGGAGCGCGTGCTACAGGTGGGTGTTGCCATCGTTACAAGTGAACTAAGATAAGGCAGAGCTTTACCTAGCATGGACTTGTAGATGACCATGGAACCAGTGGGTCTGGTGACGAATATGTAGCGAGGGCCAGCCGACTAGAGCATACAGGTCGCAGTTGTGGGTGGTATAAGATGCTTTAGTAACAAAACTTATGGCACTGTGATAAACTGCATCCAGTTTGCTGAGTAGAGTATTGGAAGCTAAAAGTCGAGGATCAGTAGGATAGTCAGTTTTACTAGGGTAAGTTTGGCGGCGTGAGTGAAGGAGGCTTTGTTGCGAAATAGAAAGCCGACTCTAGATTTGATTTTAGATTGGAGATGTTTGATATGAGTCTGGAAGGAGAGTTTACAGTCTACAGTTTACAGACACCTAGGTACTTATAGATGTCCACATATTCTAGGTCGGAACCATCCAGGGTGGTGATGCTAGTCGGGCGTGCAGGTGCAGGCAGCGAGCGGTTGAAAAGCATGCATTTGGTTTTACTAGCGTTTAAGAGCAGTTGGAGGCCACGGAAGGAGTGTTGTATGGCATTGAAGCTTGTTTGGAGGTTAGATAGCACAGTGTCCAAGGAAGGGCCAGAAGTATACAGAATGGTGTTGTCTGCGTAGAGGTGGATCAGGGAATCGCCCGCAGCAAGAGCAAAATCATTGATGTATACAGAGAAAAGAGTCGGCCCGAGAATTAAACCCTGTGGCACCCTCATAGAGACTGCCAGAGGACCGGACAACATGCCATCCGATTTGACACACTGATTTGACACACTGACACACCAACCACTTTGTCTGCAAAGTAGCTGGTGAACCAGGCAAGGCAGTCATTAGAAAAACCGAGGCTACTGAGTCTGCCGATAAGAATATGGTGATTGACAGAGTCGAAAGCCTTGGCCAGGTTGATGAAGACGGCTGCACAGTACTGTCTTTTATCGATGGCGGTTATGATATCGTTTAGTACCTTGAGCGTGGCTGAGGTGCACCCGTGACCGGCTCAGAAACCAGATTGCACAGCGGAGAAGGTACGGTGGGATTCGAGATTGTCAGTGATCTGTTTGTTGACTTGGCTTTCGAAGACCTTAAATAGGCAGGGCAGGATGGATATAGATATGTAACAGTTTGGGTCCAGGGTGTCTCCCCCTTTGAAGAGGGGGATGACTGCGGCAGCTTTCCAATCCTTGGGGATCTCAGACGATACGAAAGAGAGGTTGAACAGGCTGGTAATAGGGGTTGCGACAATGGCGGCGTATAGTTTCAGAAATAGAGGGTCCAGATTGTCAAGCCCAGCTGATTTGTATGGGTCCAGGTTTTGCAGCTCTTTCAGAACATCTGCTATCTGGATTTGGGAAAATTATGGATTTTGGGATTATCATGGATTTATCGGTGGTGACCGTGTTACCTAGCCTCAGTGCAGTGGGCAGCTGGGAGGAGGTGCTCTTGTTCTCCATGGACTTTACAGTGTCCCAGAACATTTTGGAGTTAGAGCTAGAGGATGCAAATTTCTGCTTTAAAAATCTGGCCTTTGCTTTCCTGACTGACTGCGTGTATTGGTCCTGACTTCCCTGAACAGTTGCATATCGCGGAGACTATTCGATGCTATTGCAGACCGCCACAGGATTGTTTTGTGCTGTACTTTTAAAGAATGACCAGGCATCCTCAACTGACGGGATGAGGTCAATATCCTTCCAGGCCAGGTTGATTATAAAGGCCTGCTCGCAGAAGTGTTTTGGGGAGTGTTTGACGGTGATGAGGGGTGGTCGTTTGACCGCGGACCCATAGCGGATACAGGCAATGAGGCAGTGATCACTGAGATCCTGATTGAAGACAGCGGAGGTGTATTTGGAGGGCCAGTTGGTCAGGATAATGTTTGAGGGTGCCCATGTTTACAGATTTAAGGTTGTACCTCGTGGGTTCCTTGATGATTTGTGTGAGATTGAGGGCATCTATCTTAGATTGTAGGACTGCCGGGGTGTTAAGCATATCCCAGTTTAGGTCACCTAACAGAACAAATTCTGAAGCTAGATGGGGGGCGATCAATTCACAAATGGTGCCCAGGGCACAGCTGGGAGCTGAGGGGGGTCGGTAGCAGGCGGCAACAGTGAGAGACTTATTTCTGGAGAGATTAATTTTTTTAATTAGAAGTTCAAACTGTTTGGGTATGGACCTGGAAAGTATGACATTACTTTGCAGGCTATCTCTGCAGTAGAATGCAACTCCTCCCCCTTTGGCAGTTCTATCTTGACTGAAAATGTTATAGTTGGGTATGGAAATCTCCGGATTTTTGGTGGCCTTCCTAAGCCAGGATTCAGACACGGCAAGGACATCAGGGTTGGCAGAATGTGCTAAAGCAGTGAGTAAAACAAACTTAGGGAGGAGGCTTCTGATGTTGACATGCATGAAACCAAGGCTTTTTTGATCACAGAAGTCAACAAATGGGGGTGCCTGGGTACATTCAGGACATGGGTTGACCTCCACATCACCAGCGGAACAGAGAAGGAGTAGGATGAGGGTGCGGCTAAAAGCTATCAAAACTGGTCGCCTAGAGCGTTGGGGACAAAGAATAAAAGGAGAAGATTTCTGGACGTGGTAGAATATATTCAAGGCATAATGCGCAGACAGGGGTATGGTGGGGTGCGGGTACAGCGGAGGTAAGCCCAGGCACTGGGTGATGATAAGAGAGGTTGTATCTCTGGAGATGCTGGTTGTAATGGGTGAGGTCACCGCATGTATGGGAGGTGGGACATACCTCACTTATTTTGCCAGCTAGAAAGAAATGGCCACAAATTCCTTCAGAAATGGAGGAAGGGTGTAGCTAGCTTTCACAAACAAACGTTATCTGCTGCCTGTTCAACAAGAAGCAAATGTGACCACATTGATCCTAAGATCCAAACTTTCCTATGGAACAAAATCAATCCACAATACACCCCTTCAAAGAAAGCATGGCTTCGGGGCTTCTTCGAAATGCCACCTGATCCGCAATCGGATCCATGGCCAAAGCATTTCAGTTAACTCCGCACTCGACAGGCTGTATAGAAAACTCCCTCAGAGCCACAGAACGATCAAATTACAGCAACACGCAGCCCCACATACACCTTTAAAACTACTCTTTCCCATAGGCTTGTACCATCTATGACAGCATCAGCAGTTAGCTACCAACAGCTGGCAGTGTTGGTGTTATTTAGATGGAAGACATGAGCTAAATGCGGTATCTCTATAGCTAGCTAGCGCTTTCACTTACCCGGTGTAAAATAGTTCACAGAAACTGGGTAGGATAGGTGGGAGATATTAGGGATGTCTGCAAGAACACAAGGACAGGGCAGCCTTAGACCTTTTATTTAATAGATTTGTATCGTTGGTCTTTGTAGGTTTCAGACGGTGTTACAGATGATGTTGTGATTGTTATCATAAAACAAAGGCACATAGTAAATAAAGGGCAAGCATACACAAAATGAAAACTATAAAATTAGCAAATCATTTGTAAATCACACACTGAAAAGTATTAAGATACATTTTTTACCTGTTTTGTTTCACACTTATTCCCAATTTAGCCTGTCAAGACAATGTGCTGTAGGGCGTTGGTACCCAGCCCGGTGCTAATGTGTCACTTTCTCCTCACTGAATGAATGACAAATGGTTGAATGGGCGATAATTGTGCACCTTACTTCACAATTGAATTTAAATTAGGCCTAACTGAATGATAAGGAGGGTGAAGAGATTTAATTTAGAAAGACAATCGTGTAATTATGAGTTTCTGCCTCTTTATCAGCAGCAAATCATTTGACCACACACCTTGTGGGTTGATACTATTCTCTTTCACATTTGACTTTCTACAAAAAAGCTGTGATGGGACTGTTTTATTTACTACAACTCTATTACTAATCAGATGTATTGTAAGGGGAATGGAAACACGCTACATGTTGCAGTAGACCTTCAGAATAATGTAAAACATATCCTATCCAGCGAAGCAAACCATGCCAGCCCACTGAATGAACGACAAATGGATGGAATGGGTGATAATTGTGCAAGTTACTTTACAGTCAAATTTATATTAGGCATAACTGAATGATGAGGGTGAAGAGGTTGATTTAAATAAGAAGAACTACAGTGTAATGATGAGTTTGTGTTTTGCCTATTCATCAGCGCTGGTGCCCATGTTAATACTTTGACCTTGCGGCTTGATACCATTCTCTTTTATGTTTTATTTTGTAAAAATAAGTTGTAACAGGACTGTTTTATTTACTGTAACTCCATTACTAATCAAATGTATTGTAAGGGAAACAAATTCATGCTACGTGTTGAAGTAAACCTTCAGAATAATGTAAAACATATTCTTGACTCTATCCAAGTTGATGAGCAGGAAACAAATGATGCCAGTCAGCCTGCACATCTGGTTGATCGAAAACTAAACTATACCTAAACGTATTTCACCCATAGTAAGAGTTAGCCTACAGACAATGTTAAATTGACAATAATCTGATGGGTGACGGCCTAGCAGTTGTCAAATTATACTTGGACATTTTGTCGTTGACAGGAGCAATATATCAAATCATCCTTTAGAGTCAAATGCAGGTACAACATTTTGATTTCTATATAGTATCAGAAAGAGCTTATTCTGCAGTTTCTATGACAATTACCTTTGTCAAATAAGTACAAATTCAAAAGGTGCAGCTCTATTTCCTCATTTTACTTTCCCCAAGAATATCCGTGCTGTCCATTCATTCAGCAAATGACTACTCACGTGGCAGCATTGCTCTGGCTCGAAGCAAAATCTAGTAACATATTAAGATTTAAATTAAAATATGTATTCTGTCATCAATGGATAAATGGGCGACAGAAACCAGATATAAATTCATAATGGTGCATGTGACGTGTTGAATGAACTGGATAATGAGGATGATGAAGAGGGTGATGAGGGTGATTTAATTTGATTGATCTGAATGATGAGGGTTAAGAGGATGATTTAATTTAGAATAATAGTGGGCGTTGTGGGTTGTCTAATTATTGTATTATAAAAAGCTGGAAATGGTATATAATTATATAATCCCCTCGGGGAGACAACATACAATGTGTGTAGTTCCCAATGGCAAGCCAAATCAAAAAAATGGATGTACTGACAGATGAGTTGAAGTCGGATGGAGGATCGGATATTGAGGTTGAAGAGTCTGATGTTGACTTCGAGCCTCCGCCTCCGATGCCTGAGCCTCGCCGCAGGAAAAAACTGAACAGAGGCATATGACCTGGTGAAACCAATTCGATGAGACAGGAGTCTGGGAGGGATGATATGGTTTGGGTAGAAAAGAGTGACGAGTTTATGTGACATGCAGATGTTGCAGCACATCAGAGATTATACTGTTGCTCATGCGCATAGAAAAGTCAACAGGATTTAGGACATGTCTATAGATGAACTCAAAGCATTTATTGCACTCGTGTATACCCACAGGGAATATGGCGGAAAGAGCATGGATGTGGATTATTTTGGTGTGATAGGTACGGGGTGGACAATTCTGAGAGACCATGACACGCTACCACTTCAGAGAGATTATGCGACACTTGCGGCAGGTGCACACGAAAAAAGGCCCATGAAATCTGTGTGCAGTGCAACTGATTTGTTTGTGGGGCTTGCTCACACAAAGCCCCGAAGCTGTATGCTGACTGTGGATCCGAAGCATAAAGAGAAGACAAGATTGATTTATGAGTAAAGGCACGTGTATGGGCCTCCCGAGTGACGCAGTGGTCTAAGGCACTGCTTCGCAGTTGGTTGCTGTGCCACTAGAGATCCTGGTTCGAGTCCAGGCTCTGTCGCAGCCAGCCGTAACTGGGAGACCCATGGTGTGGCGCACAATTGGCCCAGCGTCGTCCGGGTTAGGGGGGTGCTTGGCCGGCAGGGACGTCCTTGTCTCATCACGCTCTAGTGACTCCTGTGGCGGTCAGGTTGAATGCACGCTGACACGGTCGCCAGGTTTACGGTTTTTCCTCCGACACATTGGTGTGGCTGGCTTCCGGGTTAAGTCGGCATTGTGTCAAGAAGCAGTGCAGCTTGGTGGGTTGTGTTTCGGACGCATGGCTCTCAACCTTCGTCTCTCCTGAGTCCGTACAGGAGTTTCAGCAATGAGACAAGACTGTAACTACAAACTGGATACCACGAAATTGGGGAGAAAAATGGGAAAAAATGGGAAAAACAAATAAAAGGCGCGCGTATAAGGGAACAATACAGTGTTCGATACAATCAACAAATTACTGTTTTTATATATTATCATTAATATGTTTCCACAAATATTTATTTATGCAATTCATCCTGTACAATTAATTGTTCATGTGCTTTTGTTTAGGAAAATGGCAAATCATTTCACCTGTGCTCTTGGCTGATTATATTATTATTATTATCTTTTCCATTTCTATTTTGTCAAAAGAAGCTGCAACTGGACTTTGTTCATTACTATAACTATTACTAATCGAATCTACAAATAAAGTTGATCAAATGGGATTACACTGTAATGTTTTTTATTAGACTTTGTAGAATTATACTGTAACAGATGTCGTCTGGAGATAGAGAGGAGGACCAAGGTGCAGCGTGGTAAGTGTTCATGTCTTTTTAACAAATAAACTGAACAATGGAACAAAACAACAAACGATGTGAACAAAACGAAACAGTACTGTGTGGCCCAAACACTCACACGGAAACAAACACCCACGAACTAAAAGTGTAACCCAGGCTACCTAAGTATGATTCTCAATCAGGGAAAACCTTGGACTGGGGACTCACGCAACGGGTCCCGAATGGATGGGAGATTCCGGCAGCGCCTGACAGGCGGGAGACTCCGGCAGCGCCGGAGTGAAGGGCGATTCTGGCATCGCCTGAGTGACTGACGGCTCTGGCGGCTCCTGGCTAGCTGACGGCTCTGGCAGCTCCTGGCTGACTGGCAGCTCTGGCGTCTCAGGACAGACTGGCAGCTCTGGCGGCTCAGGACAGACTGGCGGCTCTGGCGGCTCAGGACAGACTGGAGACTCTGGCGGCTCAGGACAGACGGGAGACTCTGGCGGCTCAGGACAGACGGGAGCCTCTGGCGGCTCAGGACAGACGGGAGACTGGCAGCTCAGGACAGACGGGAGACTCTGGTGGCTCAGGACAGACGGGAGACTCTAGCGGCTCAGGACAGACTGGAGAATCTGGCGGCGCTGGGCAGGAGGAAGGCTCTGGCGGCGCTGGACAGGCGGGAGCACGTGTAGGGAGAAGACGGAGAGACAGCCTGGTGCGGGGGGCTGCCACCGGAGGGCTGGTACGTGGAGGTGGCACCGGATAGACCGGACCGTGCAGGCGCACTGGAGCTCTTGAGCACCGAGCCTGCCCAACCTTACCTGGTTGAATGCTCCCCGTAGCCAGGTTAGTGCGGCGAGGTGGAAAAGCCCGCACTGGGCTGTGCTGGCGAACCGGAGACACCATGCATAAGGCTGGTGCCATGTACGCCGGCCCGAGGAGACACACTGGAGACCAGATGCGTAGAGCCGGCTTCATGGCACTTGGCTCGATGCCCACTCTAGCCCGGCCGATACGAGGAGCTGGAATGTACCACACCGGGCTACGCACACGCACCGGGGACACCTTGTGCTCCACCACATAACACGGTGCCTGCCCGGTCCCTATCACTCTCTCACACACACAGCACAGGGAGTTGGCTCAGGTCTCCTACCTGACTTAGCCACACTCCCGGTGTGCCACCCCCCAATACATTTTTGGGGCTGCCTCTCGGGCTTCCAGCCTCGCTGCCGTGCTGCCTCCTCATACCGGCGCCTCTCTGCTTTCACCGCCTCCAGCTCTGCTTTGGGGCGGCGATATTCCACTGGCTGTGCCCAGGGTCGTTTGCCGTCCAGAATCTCCTCCCAAGTCCAGTTCTCCAAATATCACTGCCTCTCCTGCTGCTGCCCTTACCACGCTGCTTGGTCCTCTGGTGGTGGGTGTTTCTGTAACGGATGTTGTCTGGAGATAGAGAGGAGGACCAAGGTGCAGCGTGGTAAGTGTTCATGTCTTTTTAATAAACAAACTGAACACTGGAGCAAAACAATAAACGATGTGAACAAAACGAAACAGCACTGGCCATGGCCACGCACTAAATGAGCAGTATGGCTGGTGGCATTGCCATGCTGGAGGGTCATGTCAGGATGAGCCTGCAGGAAGGGTACCACATGAGGGTGGAGGATGTCTTCCCTGTAACGCACAGCGTTGAGATTGCCTGCAATGACAACAAACTCAGTCCGATGATGCTGTGACACACTGCCCCAGACCATGACCGACCCTCCACCTCCAAATCGATCCTGCTGAAGATTACAGGCCTCGGTTTAATGCTCATTCCTTCGATAAACGCAAATCCAACCATCCCCCCTGGTGAGACAAAACCGCAACTCATCAGTGAAGAGCACTTTTTGCCAATCCTGTCTGGTCCAGCGACAGTGGGTTTGTGCCCATAGGCGACGTTGTTGCCGGTGATGTCTGGTGAGGACCTGCCTTACAACAGGCCTAAAAGCCCTCAGTCCAGCCTCTCTTAGCCTATTGTAGACAGTCTGAGTACTGATCGAGGGATTGTGTGTTCCTGGTGTAACTCGGGCAGTTGTTGTTGCCATCCTGTACCTGTCCCGCAGGTGTGATGTTCGGATGTACCGATCCTGTGCAGGTGTTGTTACACATGGTCTGCCATTGCGAGAACGATCAGCTGTCCATCCTGTCTCCCTGTAGCGCTGTTTAGGCGTCTCACAGTACGGACATTGCAATTTATTGCCCAGGCCACATCTGCAGTCCTCATGCCTCCTTGCAGCATGCCTAAGGCACGTTCACACACATGAGCAGGGACCCTGGGCATCTTTCTTTTGGTGTTTTTCAGAGTCAGTAGAAAGGCCTCTTTAATGTCCTAAGTTTTCATTAACTGTGACCTTAAATGCCTATCGACTGTAAGCTGTTAGTGTCTTAATGACCCTTCCACAGGTGCATATTCATTAATTGTTTATGGTTCATTGATCAAGCATGGGAAAGAGTGTTTAAACCCTTTACAATGAAGATCTGTGAAGTTATTTTAGTTTTTACGAATTATTTTTGAAAAACAGGGTCTTGAAAAAGGGACGTTTCTTTTTTTGCTGAGTTTATATTGACACTCCTATTTTCCATATCTTCAATCTAAGCCTACAGAACAGTGTTTGCCTGCAGAATACACAATATTATACATGTCAGCTACCACGACAAGTGAAATCACTGCAACACTTAACAAAGAGCTGCAGTCAGTTTTAGAGTGGGTATTTCAAAAACTAAAAGCATTGTATTTGGGACAAACCATTCACTAAACCCTCAAGTGCCACAAAGAGGGACATGGGAAAATTACAGTTGACCCAGAACAAAGAAGCATGGCTGGCCCTTAAATGTACATGGAGAACTAACATCAATGACATGCATGTTAATCTCTCCTGGCTCAATGTAGATGATAGATTGACTGCATCACTACTTGTCTTTGTGAGGTAGTGAACTGTTGAAAACATAGAGCTGTCTGTTCAAACGACTTGCACACAGCTCAGTTGCCCATGCATACTCCACAAGACATGCCAACAGGGCTCTCTTCACAGTACCCAAGTCTAGAACAGACACTGGGAAATGCACAGTACTACATAGATCAAATTAAATAACTCATGCAAGTAGTAAAATCTGATTTAAAAAACATATAAACATATAAAACTTCACCTTATGGAACAATGCAGACTGTGAAGAGAGACGGGCATACGCACACACTAGCACATACACTCAACACGCTCTGGATAAGAGCGTCTGCTAAATGACTTAAATGTAAATGTAATGTACATTGTAATATTGTTGTATGGTGGTATTATGCATTTTGAATAGTAGATATTTACTGGTATAATAATGTTATATGATGTACTGTTTTATTTGGGCCTCAGGAAGAGTAGCTGCTGCCTTGGGAGCAGCTAATTGGGATTGGGATAAATACAAATCTACCCAGAAATCTGTCACGTCTGCTCCTGCTCCTCCCCTCCGGCGTACGACATCGCCAGAGTACTAACCACCAGTCCTGGGATTCATCATTACGCACGCCTGCCACTCATCATTACGCATACATGTGAATCATTATGATTCGCACCTAGACTCCATTACCTTCACCATTTCCTCCTCTTTATACGTCACTCTTCCAGGTTCACTCACGAGTTGGTATTGCTCTTGTGTATCAACGTACTGCTTTATGTTAGTGTCGTGTTCTTGGTTTTGTTGTTTTATTAAAACGTTTCAACTGCTTCCCGACTCACCCCCCCCCGCCCATCATTCCAAAATCTACCCAGATTCGCAGGAAGGAAAAGAAGATCATCAAGGACCTCAGCCACCAGAGCCATGGCCTGTCTACCCTGCTACCATATAGAAGGTGGAGACAGTACAGGTGCATCAAAGATGTTTCTCAATCTCCAGGCCATCAGACTGTTAAATAGTCACCACTAGCCGGCCTTGGCCCAGTACCCTGCCCTGAACTTTAGTCACTGTTCGAGCTGGCTACAACCCGGTACTCTACCCTGCACCTTAGCGACAGCTGCCCTATGCATAGCACATAGTCATTGAACACTGGTAACGTTTCCATACCATTTCACCCACGTTACATCTATATAGTGTATTCTACTCATGGCTCATCCTTTATAAATGTATTTTTTCTGAATTGTGTTTTTATTTTATTACTGCACTGAATCTCAAGCATTTCGCTGCACCTGAGAATATCTGTGTAACTCAAAGGTTCTTTATCAGGCAATAGTTCTCCAAGGAACCTTAAGGGCTACTGAAGAACCATTTAAGAACCGGGCTGTATCACCGCCTGGTACGGCAACTGCTCCGCCCACAACCGTAAGACTCTCCAGAGGGTAGTGAGGGGGCAAACTACCTGCCCTCCAGGACACCTACACCACCCGATGTCACAGGAAGGCCAAAAAGATCATCAAGGACAACAACCACCTGGCCTCCCGGGTGGCGCAGTAGTCTAAGGCACTGCATCACAGTGCTAGCTGTGCCACCAGAGATTCTGGGTTCGAGCCCAGGCTCTGTCGCCACGCAACCGGGAGGCCCATGGGACGATGCACAATTGGCCCAGTGTCGTCTGGGTTAGGGAGGGTTTGGCCAGCAGGGATATCCTTGTCTCATCGTGTACTCGTGACTCCTGTGGTGGGCCGGGCGCTGTGCATGCTGACCAGGTCGCCAGGTGTACGGTGTTTCCGCCGACACATTGGTGCGGCCGGGTTGGATGTGAATTGTGTCAAGAAGGTTGGGTTGTGTTTCGGAGGATACATGGCTCTCGACCTTTGCCTCTCCCGAGTCGGTACGGGAGTTGCAGCGACGAGACAAGACTGTAACTACTACCAATTGGGGAGAAAAAAAGAGTGTACAACAACCACCCGAGCCACTGCCTGTTCACCCCACTATCATCCAGAAGGCGAGGTCAGTACAGGTGCATCAAAGCTGGGACCGAGAGACTGAAAAAAAGCTTCTATCTCAAGGCCATCAGACTGTTAAACAGCCACCACTAACATTGAGTGGCTGCTGCCAACATACTGACTCAAATCTCTAGCCACTTTTAGAATTAACATTTGGATGAAATAAATGTATCTCTAGTCACTTAAACAATGCCATTTTATATAATGTTTACATACCCTACATTGCTCATCTCATATGTAAATACTGTACTCTATACCATCTACTGCATCTTGCCTATGCCGTTCGGGCCATCGGTCATCCATATATTTATATGTACATATTCTTAATCATTCCTTTATACTTGTGTGTATAAGATAGTTGTTGTGGAATTGTTAGATTACTTGTTAGATATTACTGCACGGTCGGAACTAGAAGCACAAGCATTTCGCTACACTAGCATTAACATCTGCTAACCATGTGTATGTGACCAATAAAATGTTATTTTATTTTGATTTGAATGGGTGCCATTTGGTCCGTAACCTTGGATCCCATGTCTTCAATCTGGGGAAGATCATGTCTCTACCCACTTTAGTAGCCAGCCAGCTTGAAGAGAGGATTGTCAGACATACAGAGTATGTTACAGAGGTGTTTCCCTGAATATTGTCATCACTGTAATTTCTGTATTTTTCCAGACGATGATGACTGAATTGTTGCCGCTTGTGTAGTCAGACTGAATGCTATGGGTGGATGGATCAGATGTGTGAAGTCTGGGTGGATGGTGGATGAGATGTGTGTGCTGAATGAACAATGTGCTTAGGGGGACACACACCAGCGTCTGATATTGGAATGAATCAGACAAGTGGAGCATGCAGCCATCTATAATCATAGCTAGTCACAGCTCTTTGACACCAGGAGTTAACACCTGTTAGATTTGACATACTGTAGTTACTGCAGTGGGCAACTGAAAAGGAAAAGCGAGGGAAACTAGGGATGTATCCCAAATAGCACCCTATTCCTTATTTAGTGCACTATGTTCGACCAGGACCCATAGGGTCACTATAGAGTAAATAGGGTGCCATTTGGGAAGCAACCTAGATAAATACGAAAATGGTTTGCCTCTGAAAATGTGAGCTCCAAACAACTCCAGCTCAAAATCTACAACCTGGGGGTTCTAGGAAATCACCCTCTTGCTGAGTGGACGCAATGCACTGTAAGTACTTTTAAAAATCATAAATTGGATGGTGGGGTACCCCTGGGGTGGGTAGGAATACACTCCATCTTTGTTTTCACTGACATTATCCTATTATTAACTTCCTGGCAAGGTCTCCCATTTTCTGGATGAGATGGAGAGAGACAACAGCAGAATAGGGAGCACGCAGAGAAACGACAGAAGCCATTACCATGGTGTGTGGTGCTTTTTTAGTGTCCTGTGGCGGCTTCGATGGAATTCACCACCAAAACATTGACTTGAGCCGCTACCTTATTCCCCTGGGGAGAAAAGCCTTGTTCTAAAGACATTAAGAGGATTTGCTGTGTCATGGTAAACCTCTCTCTCTCTCTTTCTCTCTTTACACACACACAAACACATTTTAAATACTTTATTGAAACAATCAATCACATTACATCACAAAGGACTCAACAATTACAAGGGTCGGTGACACGACGACACTCACACAAACAAAAATCACCTGCTCATAACCGCCGAAACAGAGCAGTACCTAGCCAGCTGCCTTGCTCTGGTCTTAGGCAGGCCTGCAATCTGGAGGCCACGTAGAGTAATCATCTGTACGTGGCCGAGACTGCCAAATATCAGTGCCATCAATCTGTATCCCAAGCTGTCTAGGCATGATTTGAAGGGATGGTATTTGAGGAGCTTGTCTGCAAAAGCTTGCTCCAATGTAATAGTCGAATGAGCAGTCCACTTCCAGAATCAGGACCTCCCTCTGCAGCATTGCTACCCTGCATCCCACCCTGCAGCCTCTGAAGCTAACAGGGTTGGTCCTGGTCGGTCTCTGGATGGTAGACCAGATGCTGCTGGAAGTGGTGTTGGAGTGCCAGTAGGGGGCACTCTTTCCTCTGGTCTAAAAAAACATTATCCCAATGCCCCAGGGCAGTGATTGGAGACATTGCCCTGTGTAGGGTGCTGTCTTTCAGATGGGACGTTAAACGCGTGTCCTGATTCTCTGTGATCACTAAAAATCCCATGGCACTTATCTTAAAAGTAGGGGTGTTAACCCTGGTGACCTGGCTAAATTCTCAATCTGGCCCTCATGGCCACCTAATCATCCCCAGCTTCCAAATGGCTCATTCATCCCAATCACCTCCCCATTAACTATTCCCCAGGTTGTTGCTGTAAATGAGAAGGTGTTCTAAGTCAACTTACCTGGTAAAAGAATGGTTAAATAAACAAGATCGGACTTATTTGGCATACAAGAAAACACATTATCATCTACATCAAACCAGGGTCCTCGGTTTGAAAGCCAGTTTTAGCATTACAACAAGGCACATCTGTACCAAAGTGTCCAAAACATCACCAGACCTTTACTGCATTAACGACAGCAGTTACAGCAGGTGTGAATAAGTTATGTTAGTAAATAGCCATGTTTTGGCACAGAGCTGCAGCACTTACATTAAAAATGTGTTAATCCATAATATGTCGAATTTCGAAGGGAAACTATGAGATATTGTTGGTCCGTCAACAAGTGTCTCATTGGGATTTTGTCTCACTCTCTTGGCTGTCATTCTCCTCTGGATAAATGTGTAAATCCCACTCTGAGCACAGTGAACATGTTCAAATGGTGTTTGAATATTTAAGAGGAGCTGTTCAATTGTCATAATTAATCAAGCCCTAAATTGACAGTTTCAGCATGTGTCTGTGACTCTATTTGTTTCCCATGACCAGATGTGCTTTAGCGTAGTCTCTGAAATATTGCTGGTAGCAGTGACTTCTTATTCTGCACACAGTTTGTAAGGGTAGATCATGTGGTGGTCCATCTTAAGGACACTCATTATCTATAAATAATCTATAACCTTGAACAGATGCACATACCCACTGGGCGCAGACATCAATTCAAAATCTAGTTTTGATGTACATTTGGTTGAGTTGTCAACAGTAGCGTGTATTCATGGATGCCAAGGGAACCCAGGCTTCCCACCAAACATTTCCCGAGAAAAAAAAGAAAATATTGTACTTTTCGTCTCTCTGTGTTTTCATAATTTTCCTTCAATTTGCAAGAGGCTGAATGTACTGTATCTCACCGGAGTGAGCATCCAAGTGCACCCCTTTGTCTCTGTATATGTAGGCCATCTATCTGAAGCATATGACATTGTTGCCGCCCATAACATTGAATACAAGGGATGCCAGTGAGCATTCGGCCTCCCTTGATAAAAAAAATAAATAATAATAGCCAATCAGTGTTAAGCTAAACTAAGCTCAACTGTGAATGGTCCTGGCACACCAAAAAAAAGGGTCAAGGGAAACCAGTTTTGATTTGGTTTCACTTCTATCACAGAGAAATACGTCATTGACAGAAACAGGTTGAATTGTTGCATCTCTTTATGTTGATCTCGTCCAGTGGCTAGCTAGCAAGCTAAAACTGTCCCTTTCCTAAATTAGCCATGGATGGAAATAGGGATTTGGACTTGTGGTTTTACTTAATTCTCCGTGAGCAAGTATTTTAGCCAGATAGCCTAGGACAAAAAAAATGTACGTGCATACTGTATGACAGTCATAGACTGTTTCGTCATCATGAAATAGAGGAGGATGGCATTGCCGTTTATCTACAAGTAGGGTGAGTCAACATGTTTTTTCTACTTGCACGAATGCACACACATACACAGAACCATGGACAGTCCCATCATATTTAGCTTATGTTGATTGGACTAAACCGTTTTTTATATATTGTAGATGTCACTGTATTAGACTAAGCATAGGTTGCTTGATTATGTTTCAATGTTGAAGTTGAAATGGTGCTGCAAAAGTGGAGGCAGCTCCTGTTTATCTTTTCTAACTGCAGTAACTCTTTGTGGTTCTAAATCAATAGTTGTTTAGTAGTCCGAAAATGTAGGAAACATTAACTTTCTTGACCTTGCTGTAGGTCATGTAACTGTCTGTTACTTTGTGGACTTCAGCTGAGAGAGGTTGCTCTCTGGTTTTGTGATGAAACAACAGTGTGGTTGAATTTATTCTGCCTAAGTGTCTTTTTATTGGCTCGTCCAAGGCATATATCATCGCAAGGCAAATGAACTAACATGTTATAGAGCAAACAACGCAATTATCACAACACATACAGTACAATGTGTTTGGACACACCTACTGATTCAAGGGTTTTTCTTTTTTTTTTACAAGTTTTTACATTGTAGAATAATAACACATATGGAATCATGTAGTAACCAAAAGTGTTAAACAAATCAAAACATATTTTAGATTCTTCAAAGTAGCCACCCTTTGTCTTGATGACAGCTTTGCACACATTTGGCATTCTCTCAACGAGCTTCCTGAGGAATGCTTTTCCAACAGTCTTGAAGGAGTTCCCACATATGCTGAGCACTTGTTGGATGTTTTTCCTTCACTCTGCGATCCAACTCATTCCAACCCAGGTAGGGTGATTGTAGAGGCCAGGTTATCTGATGCAACATCATAACTCTCCTTCTTGGTAAAATAGTCCTTACACAGCCTGGAGGTGTGTTTGGGTCATTGTCCTGTTGAAAACCAAGCAAAAACCAGATGGGATGGTGCATTGCTGCAGAATTCGGTGGTAGCCATGCTGGGTAAGTGTGCCTTGAATTCTATATAAATCACTGACAGTGTCACCAGCAAAGCACCCCTACACCATCACACCTCCTCCTCCTTGCTACACGGTGGGAACCACACATGCAGAGATCATCCGTTCACCTACTCTGCGTCTCACAAAGACACGGTGGTGGACGAATTTGGACTCATCAGACCAAATGACCTAAGGACAGACTCATCAGACCAAATCATAGATTTTCACTGATCTAATGTCCATTGCTCTTGTTTCTTCGCCCAAGCAAGTCTCTTCTTCTTATCGGTGTCCTTTAGTAGTGTTTTGTTTGAAGCAATTGGACCATGAAGGCCTGATTCATGCAGTCTCCTCTGAACAGTTCATGTTGAGATGTGTCTGTTACTTGAACCCCCTTGAAGCATGTATTTGTGCTGCAATTGCTGAGGTGCAGTTAACTCTAATGAACTTATCCTCTGCACCAGAGCTAACTCTGCGTCTTCCTTTCCTGTGGCGGTCCTCACGACATCTAGTTTCATCATAGAGCTTGATGGTTTTTGTGACTGCACTTGAAGAAACTTTCAAAGTTTTAGAAATGTTTCAGATTGACTGACCTTCATGTTTTAAAGTAATGTTGGACTGTTGTTTCTCTTTGCTTATTTGAGCTGTTCTTGCCATAATATGGACTTGGTATTTTACCAAATAGGGCTATCTTCTGTATACCCCCCTACCTTGTCACAACACAACTGATTGGCTGAAACGCTTTTAGAAGGAAAGAAATTCTACAAATGAACTTTTAACAAGGCACACCTATTAATTGAAATGCATTCCAGGTGACTGCCTCATGAAGCTGGTTAAGAGAATGCCAAGAGTGTGCAAAGCTGTCATCAAGGCAAAGGGTGGCTACTTTGAAAAATCTCAAATGTAAATATATTTTGATTTGATTAACACTTTTTTTGGTTACTACATGATTCCACTTGTGTTCTTTCATATTTTTGACATCTTCACTAGTATTCTACAATGTAGAAAATAGTGAAAATAGAGAAAAACCCTGGAATGAGTAGGTGTGTCCTAACTTTTGATGGCATTTTGTTCTGGCTTGACTTCCCCAATGATTTGACCCATGCACCACTACTGGTTGTCAACTAACATGGATTCAACATTAAATCTACAAAACATTTCATTGAGGTTAAACGTTGGGTGCAAAATATAAGAAATGCTCTTACATGATGACTTTTTGCAAATCCAATATTTTTTAAACTTTGATTCAACATCACACTTTTTTTTAAACAACGTTGATTCAACCAGTTTTTGCACAGTGGGTAACTTATTCAACCTATTATTGTAGCCTAGCAGAAAACAGGAGTGTCACTTGTGTATTGTATCAAATAAAATGTCAATTATTTATTCATCAACCAGGTGTGTATATGTGCTTTCTGAAAGTGGTCTTTACATCTGTGCATGTCGGTCATGGGTTGTTCTCTATCGCTTGGTAATGGATGCTTTATTGCGCTCTGCCGCGTGGTGGCAACCTGCTACCCTCCCATACACGCGCATGCTAGATGCAGACCGACCGAGACCGATAGACAGTTCTACGATTCGCAAAAGGAACTGTGGACGCTGCCTTCAAAGCACACAGACAAACCGTGCTCCTCCGCCTCCGAAGACATCGATGATAGCGTTATTATTGAACATTTCTCTCCCACTCCCCTTTTCCCTAATACTTCCCACGAAATGTACCACTACCACTGAGTGAATAGATTCGTTTTCACCAAGGGAATTCCCGGACCTGACGGGGGAATCGTCTTTGGAAACTTTTGCGACTCATGCCGGGCGCATCGCTGGTATTGCTCAAGCACATAACGGATTCAGGGAGCTAAACTCATCTCTCCAGCACTCTCCCTTCTTCAATAGCTACGACCAGAGATAATCATCCACCCTGACCATCACCAGAAGAGGATACACTTTATGAACATTTTCTATGGAAACGGGACAAGTATTGCTGTTGAAATAGTTGCCTATATTGATATTTGATGATGTATACTTGCTCCCGATGCAGGTGCTGTGAGAATTGAATGGTTTATGATTTAACTTTGCTCGGCAATCTGAAACGGATTTTTATCAAAGGAACCCAGAAAGGGTCAGGCTGTTTTGTTGCCATTCGTAGCCTAAATTAAAAAAAAAATAGGTCTGCCTCCTTGCAAGACAGACTGAAAGCCACGATTGCCAGTGTCTGCTACAATTGAGTTAAAACACAATAGCTCTGTATCCTGCAGTCAACATGGACTCTGCTCCTATTTTTATCCAAAAGGTTACAGTTTAAAGGACAGATACTCAATTTATTGACCACGGTATTGCATAAGCCTATCGATAATTGCATTTATGGGCTTATGTTAGTTGGAATTTACTCATATTATTTCAGTCCTGTGTGTGACTGTACAAACTTTCAATTGATCTGCTCCACATACCGTTCCTTCTGAGCAGTTGGCGCGGTCTCGCTTGAGCGCCCTCAGATTGCCCGGTTTCAGCGACAACAACGTTCACAGAGCGGACAGTTGCAAGATCCACGCATACAACTCAACACAGACACGATAACTCCGGGACGACTTGGTCAGCGGCACAACATCTATTCAGCGTGCCGGACACACGCTGTTTATTTAGCCCGGCTGTGGACAATGGCTGGAGTTTCGCCTGGACTGAGGTGGCGCGCCTCGTGGATTTTATTGTTTTCCCTGTTTATCCACTACACAACAGCTCAAGGTAAGATGATTGATTCCGTTTTCCGTAGCCTACCAGTGCAGGCTTTATGTCCCTTTGCCATTCAGTGCTTTCGTGCAACAACGTGAATGAATCGTCCCCATGTCCTCATCTGTGGACTTTGAAGGCGGTACTGTTTAGCCTATGCCTACACACCAAAAAGTGAGAGTTCCTCAAGGGTTCTTTGGGAAAGGTGGTGGTTCTATGTGGAACCATACTGACCCAAAGAACCCTTTGAGGCCTTCAAATGGTTCTTTACAGTTCAAAAAAGGGTTATTTTAGTGATCATTAAAATGTAGGGGCGGTGGCTGTTTAGGTTTGATTTTGGGACATGGTAAGGGGACATCTCTTTTTGTGCAGCCCTGAGTGCCATTCCAGCTGGTCTTATCAGTTGTGTTGTGCTATTTCGTGGTATATATGACTATGGCCAGTGATGGTATCTTGTGAAAGACTCAAAAAACCTTTGAGATTGATATAAGTTATTTATAAATGTTCTATAAAGAACCATAAAAAAGGGTTGTAACCATGGTGGAGCCCTTTTTGAACAGTTATTTATATACTGAACAGAAATATAAATGCAGCATGTGTAGTGTTGGTCCCATGTTTCATGCGCTGAAATAAAAGATTCCAGAAATGTTCCATACATACAAAATGATTATTTATCTCAACATGTGTGCACACATTTGTTTACATTCCCGTTAGTGAGCGTTTCTCATTTGCCAAGAGAATCCCCCTGACAGGTGTGGCATATCTAGAAGCTGATGAAACAGCATGATCATTACACTGGTGCACCTTGTTCTGGGGACAATAAAAGGCCACTCTAAAATGTGCCATTTTGTCACACAACACAATGCCACAGATGTCTCATGTTTTGAGGGAGAGTGCAATTGGCATGGTGACTGCAGGAATGTCCACCAGAGGTGTTGCCAGATAATTCATTTCTCTACCATAAGCCATCTCCAGTAGGTCCAACCGGCCTCACAACCGCAGACCATGTGTATGGCGTCGTGTTGGCGAGACGTTTTGCTGATGTCAACGTTGTGAACAGACTGCCCCATGGTGGCGGTGGGGTCATGGTATGGGCAGGCAGGCATAAGTTACGGACAACAAACACAATGGCATGTTATCGATGGCAATTTGAATGCACAGAGATACCGTGACGAGATCGTGAGGCCTGTTGTCGTGCCATTCATCCGCCACCATCACTTCATGTTTCAGCATGATAAGGCATGGCCCCATGTCGCAACGGTCTGTACACAAGATGAAAATCTCATAGTTCTTCCTGGATATTCACCAGACGTTTGGGATGCTCTGGATTGACGTGTACGACAGCGTGTTCCAGTTCCCGCCAAAATCCAGCAACTTCGCACAGCGATTGAAGAGGAGTGGGACAACATTCTATAGGCCACAATCAACAGCCTGATCAACTCTATGCAAAGGAGATGTGTCGCATTGCATGAGACACATTAGGATCCCACCAAATACTGACTGGTTTTCTGATTTTAAGGTATCTGTGACCAACAGATGCTTATCTGTAATCCCAGTTATGTGAAATCCATAGATGAGGGGCTAATTAATTATTTTAATTGACTGATTTCGTATATGAACTGTAACACAGTCAAATCTTTGAAATCGTTGCATGTTGCATTTCTATTTTTGTTCAGAATAGAACCTTAGGAAAGGAAAGGCACTATATAGAACCATTTGTTATTAGTGTGTCTCAGACAGACACACACACACACACACACACACACACACACACACACACACACACACACACACACACACACACACACACACACACACACACACACACACACACACACACACACACACACACACACACACACACACACACACACACACACACACACACACACACACTGTTGGAGCCTGAGCCCAGCAGTGGTTAAAACTGTGTCAAATTGCTCTGCTCTCTGCAGCCTTGACTGTGTTTATTAAACGGCCTGT